>NC_079192.1:149526255-150126255 GCF_029499605.1 Hyla sarda
GACGGATTATCCCTGTATATAATGATAATATCTCCTATATACTGTATATATATATATATGAGGTAACATGATCTGTATAGAGCCTTGTATGACACAGGACGGATTATCCCTGTATATAATGATAATATATTATAATCTCCTATATACTGTATATATATATATATATATATATATATATATATATATATATATATATGAGGTAACATGATCTGTATACAGTCTGGTATGACACAGGACGGATTATCCCTGTATATAATGATAATATATTATAATCTCCTATATACTGTATATATATATATATATATATATATATATATATATGAGGTAACATGATCTGTATAGAGTCTGGTATGACACAGGACGGATTATCCCTGTATATAATGATAATATCTCCTATATACTGTATATATATGAGGTAACATGATCTGTATAGAGTCTGGTATGACACAGGACGGATTATCCCTGTATATAATGATAATATCTCCTATATACTGTATATATATATATGAGGTAACATGATCTGTATAGAGCCTTGTATGACACAGGACGGATTATCCCTGTATATAATGATAATATCTCCTATATACTGTATATATATGAGGTAACATGATCTGTATACAGTCTGGTATGACACAGGACGGATTATCCCTGTATATAATGATAATATCTCCTATATACTGTATATATATATATGAGGTAACATGCTCTGTATAGAGCCTTGTATGACACAGGACGGATTATCCCTGTATATAAGAACACAGTAGAGGTAATAAGCGGTTCCTATGGAGTCCTCGGTATACAGACCTGCTTTGTCCCACAATGCCTTGTCCATGTGACTGTCCCCGGTCGTCCTAGGCCCCAGACCTGCCCTCCCTGCACATGTAGAGCCCGGGCCGGCACACAGCGCTCTCTCTTATGAGGCTTCTGTTCCTGTCCTGCGGACATAACAAACACATGGAGCCGGAAGAGCGGGGACCTGGCCGGGAGGGAGCGTCACTGCCGCCCCGCCTGCTGCTTCGTACACTTTGGGGAAAGTTTGAGAAGTTGCCCCCGCTGCTATGTTTACTTAGTGAGCGGAACACGGGAGTACGAGGGTGAGTTCATAACCGAGCTGTCCTACCGGTGCACACAGGCGGCTGGGTAATAGACCGCTCATACAGGCAGAGGCAGCCAATGTAATGCCAGAGCTGTCACACACTTCACGTGAGAAGGAGCGGGGAGTGCGCCATCTGCCGGTCACCGAACGCGGTGCAGCCCCCAGGGTCACGGGATATTATGACGTACAGGGAGCGCTATGATTAGAGGAGACAGCGCTATACTGAATGTAATGGAAGATTCCTGCTGGTAAATTATCTACATCAGATGTGTTATAGCTTTTCAGAATGGCCTGACACTGCTCCTCTTCCTAACTGCATGCGATCTGCACACCTGATCGGATACCCAACTGTGACAGGATGATGTAATAGGAATGCAGGCTCCGCCCCCGCGGAGCTATGTCCTGCTCTTCCTCACCGGTGATGACTGTAATAAGTGGCTGGTGTACAGCTATCTGCGCAGGAGCTGAGACAAGGCTCTCAGGAAGACCTTGTGAAAGGCCCATTCACACTACAGAAATGCAGCTAGGATATTCTAGTTGGATTCCATCAGGAAACCAAGCCGCACTCACAATGGGAGGAATTCCACTGAAAGAGGGAACATTTTCTTTTTTTTGGTGGAATCTAAATTCGTATTCAAATTTCTGTGTAGTAAATAGAGCAGCAGAATCCCAATCAAAGCAATAGGAGGCTGCTGCAAAAGGATTTCAATCAGAATTTCCTCTTGGAATGTCAGTAGTGTGCATGGGCCCTAATAATTTGCCCTTCTGCAGTGTTCTGTAGAGGCCACTCTGAGGTAATGAGGAGCCGTCTCCCTGTCCTATTTAACAAAGTCCTGTAATCACATCTGAACTCTTTGTAGATATCCCCGAATGGAGTCTGTAATGGAGGATCCAAGCCGCTGATGCAGAAATGAACGAGGCCCAACCTGCAGAGAAGGCAGCACAGCTGGACCTGTGAGGAGGACACACGCAGCTCCTGACCCTTCAGTCGCTACAAGACACTTCAAGTCCTGGGGGAGATTTATCAAAACCTGTGTAGAGGGAGAGTGGTGCAGTTGCCCATAGCAACCAATCAGATTTCTTCTTTCATTTTTTCAGAGGCCTTTAAAAAAAAGTTATAGTTACATAGTACAGAGTTAAAGTTACGTCATAGTACGGTTGCAAAAGAACATATGTCCATCAGGTTCATCAGTGTTTAAGCATTGATGTTATTTTGTTCTAGGAATGTCTAATCTAACCCTGGTTTGAAGCTTTCAGCTGTTCCTGCTGTGACCAGTTCCTGAGGTAGACTGTTCTATAAATTCACAGTTCTTACGGAAAGAAGGCTTGTTACCCCTTTAACCCCTTAAGGACTCAGGGCTTTTCAGTTTTTGCACTTTCGTTTTTTCCTCCTTACCTTTTAAAAATCATAACCCTTTCAATTTTCCACCTAAAAATCCATATTATGGCTTATTCTACTTTGCAGTGACATTAGTCATTTTACCCAAAAATGCACGGCAAAATGAAAAAAAAAATCATTGTGCGACAAAATCGAAGAAAAAACGCCATTTTGTAACTTTTGGTGGCTTCCGTTTCTACACAGTGCATATTTCGGTAAAAATTACACCTTATCATTATTCTGTAGGTCCATACAGTTAAAATGATACCCTATTTATATAGGTTTGATTTTGTCGCACTTCTGGAAAAAATCATAACTACATGCAGGAAAATGTATACGTTTAAAAATGTAATCTACTGACCCCTATAACTTTTTATTTTTCCACGTACGGGGCGGTATGAGGGCTCATTTTTTGCGCCATGATCTGAAGTTTTTATCGGTATGATTTTTGTTTTGATCGGACTTTTTGATCACTTTTTATTAATTTTTTAATGGTATAAAAAGTGACCAAAAATGCGCTTTTTTGGAATTTGGAATTTTTTTGCGCGTACGCCATTGACCTTGCGGTTTAATTAATTATATATTTTTATAGTTCGGACATTTACGCACGCGGCGATACCACATGTTTATTTATTTATTTTTTTTACACTGTTTTATTTTTTTTATGGGAAAAGGGGGGTGATTCAAACTTTTATTAGGGAAGGGGTTAAATGACCTTTATTAATCCCTTAAGGACTCAGCCCATTTTGGCCTTAAGGACTCAGACAATTTAATTTTTACGTTTTCATTTTTTACTCCTCGCCTTCTAAAAATCATAACTCTTTTATATTTTCATCCACAGACTAGTATGAGGGCTTGTTTTTTGCGCGACCAGTTGTCCTTTGTAATGACATCACTCATTATATCATAAAATGTATGGCGCAACCAAAAAACACTATTTTTGCGGGGAAATTAAAACGAAAAACGCAATTTTGCTAATTTTGGAAGGTTTTGTTTTCACGCCGTACAATTTATGGTAAAAATGACATGTGTTCTTTATTCTGAGGGTCAATACGATTAAAATGATACCCATTATTATATACTTTTCTATTATTGTTGCGCTTAAAAAAAATCACAAACTTTTTAACCAAATTAGCACGTTTATAGTCCCTTTATTTTGATGACCTCTAACTTTTTTTATTTTTCCATATAAGCGGCGGTATGGGGGCTCATTTTTTGTGCCATGATCTGTACTTTTTTTTGATACCACATTTGCATATAAAAAACTTTTAATACATTTTTTTATAATTTTTTTTAAATAAAATGTATTAAAAAAGTAGGAATTTTGGACTTTTTTTTTTTTCGTTATTGGGGAGGGGATTTTTCACTTTTTTTTTAACTTTAACTTTTACATTTTTTTTTACACTTGAATAGTCCCCATAGGGGACTATTCATAGCAATACCATGATTGCTAATACTGATCTGTTCTATGTATAGGACATAGAACAGATCAGTATTATCGGTCATCTCCTGCTCTGGTCTGCTCGATCTCAGACCAGAGCAGGAGACGCCGGGAGCCGGACGGAGGAAGGAGAGGGGTCCTCTGTGCGGCGTTCTGAATGATCGGATCCCCGCAGCAGCGCTGTGGGCGATCCGATCATTCATTCAAATCGTGCACTGCCGCAGATGCCGGGATCTGTATTGATCTCGGCACCTGAGGGGTTATTTGCGGACACCCGCGAGATCGCGGGCGTCGGCCATTGCCGGCGGGTCCCTGGCTGCAATCAGCAGCCGGGATCAGCCGCGCATGACACGGGCATTGCTCCGATGCCCGCAGTTATGCACAGGACGTAAATGTACGTCCTGGTGCGTTAAGTACCACCGCACCAGGACGTACATTTACGTCCTGCGTCCTTAAGGGGTTAACACATTTTATTTACTTTTTTTTTTTGCAGTGTTATAGGTCCCATAGGGACCTATAACACTGCACACACACTGATCTCCTATGCTGATCACTGGCGTGTATTAACATTGTTATCGGCGCTTGACTGCTCCTGCCTGGATGTCAGGCACGGAGCAGTCATTCGCCGATCGGACACCGAGGAGGCAGGTAAAGGCCCTCCCGGTGTCCTGTAAGCTGTTCGGGATGCCGCGATTTCACCGCGGCGGTCCCGAACAGCCCGACTGAGCAGCCAGGTCACTTTCACATTAAATATACGTCCTGCGTCGTTAAGGGATTAAACTAAACCTTTTTTTTCCCCAGACAGAGGCAGTGACCCCTTGTCTTTTGAGGGGGTTTTACCTGGAACAGTTTTTCCCCATATTTTTGCATGGGCCATTTATATACTTAAATACTTATTTCCTCATAGCTAAGATGTTCCATGCCCCTTATTAGCTTAGTCGCGCGTCTCTGCACCCTTTCCAATTCCGCAGTGTCCCTTTTATGGACAGGTGCCCAAAACTGAACAGCATATTCCAGGTGAGGCCGTACCAATGCTTTATAAAGGGGGAGTATTATGTCCCTGTCCCTTGAGTCCATGCCTCTTTTGATACATGACAATATCCTGCCGGCTTTGGAAGCAGCAGCCTGACATTGCATGCTATTCTGTAGTCTGTGATCTACAAGTACACCCAGATCCTTCTCTACCAGTGACTCTGCCAGTTTAATCCCCCCTAAGACATACGACGCATGCAGGTTATTAGTACCCAGATGCATAACTTTACATTTATCCACATTGAACCTGATTTGCCAAGTGGATGCCCAGACATTTAGTCTATCCAAGTCATCTTGTAACCTATACACATCCTCTATAGACTGTACCGTGCTACAAAGCTTGGTGTCATCTGCAAAGATAGAAACAGAGCTGTTAATACCATCCTCTATATCACAAATGAATAGATTAAACTTTCCTGATATAAACTGGGAGACTGAGTCCTGTGAATCTCATAAAGGAAACAGGTTTCTGACTATAGCTAAAGACAATTATCTGTCCCAAATGGTGCAGGACCCGACCAGAAGGGCGCCCTACTGGACTTAATATTAACCAACAGACCTGACAGAGTAACTAATGTGCAAGTAGAAGGACACCTAGGAAATAGTGATCATAATATAATACATTATAGCTTGTTCTTCAATAAGGGAATCTCTCGAGGGGCCACAAAAACAATGAACTTTAGGAAGGCAAAGTTTAATAAACTCAGAGAAGCCCTTAACAATATAAATTGGAATAATTGTCCTGAAAAACAAGAATGATGACTGGTGTATATCCCTTTAATGGAATAAAAGGGTCAGGAATAGAAGAAAACCAATGTGGATGAATAAGAACGTTAAGGGGGCAATAAATGACAAAAAATAAAGCATTTAAACTACTAAAACAGGATGGAAGTGAAGAAGCATTAAAAAGCTATCGAGAAAAATATGTAAAAAACAGATAAAAGCCGCAAAAATAGAGACAGAAAGGCTCATTGCCAAAGAGACTAACCCCAAAATGTTCTTTAAAGGGTAGCTCCCACAATCCTATTTTTTTTTCTGTCCCTGCCTATTGCCAATCTATCCCCAACCCCCTCCCTGCTTTTAATTTTAATTTTTACTATATTAAAAATGCCTTTTGTCTACCTGGCAGTGTGCTCACTACCAGGCAGACTTCCCCAGCAGGCACCACGTCACTGATGCCTGCTGGGGGGGGACTTCCGCCCTTAGTTTATCTACACAGGGTGCCTCCAGCTGTTTCACCACTAAAACTCCCAGCTTGCCCTGACATCTATTGGCTGTCAGGGCATGCTGGGAGTTGTAGTAGTGAAACAGCTGGAGGCACCCTGTGTAGATAAACTATAAGTTAGTGCCATGCGGCGCTATGGCGCTAGCCCGTTCCCCTCCCCGCCATACCCGTTCCCTCCATCACAACCCCCCCGCCCGCCCGCATACCCCGTTCCCTCCATCATAAACCCCCCGCCCGCATACCCCGTTCCCTCCGTTATACTTACCGGCAGCGGGCGTGCAGGGATAGCGGCGGCGACGAGGCGGCGGCGATGTGCGGGAGGAGTGGCCGGGGAGCCAATGCGCTCGCTCCCGCCTGTCTGATTGAAAGACAGGGAGCGAGAGCAGCATAAATGAAAAAGGACTGATTGCCAGGCTAAAATCAGTCCTTTTTCAGGAGTGACGTCACGCCAGGCTGCAGCCGGCCACTAGGAGGGAGACCCCTAGTGGCCGGTTTTCAAATGTAAATTACACCCTTATAATAAAAAAAAAAATAATGAAACTATATTAGAGATATGTTGTAGTACATATGTACTACAACATATAAAAAAAGTTGGTGACAGTGCCCATTTAACTATATAAATAGCAGAAAGGTCAAAAATGAAAGTGTTGGCCCTTTAAAAAATGATGAGGAAGAAATTATAGACAGGGATCAGGAAAAAGCAAATATACTAAACAAATTCTTATCCACTGTATTCACCGAGGAAAATGAAATGCCAGGTGAAATACAGCGATAAGGTAAACTCCACAGTACAGGTCACCTGTCTAACCCAGGAAGAAGTACAGTGCCGCCTACAAAAAATTAAAATAGACAAATCACCAGGTCCAGATGGCATGCACCCCGTGTTCTAAAGGAATTATGTGATAGAAAGACCCCTAATTTTAATATTCAGGGACTCTATAGTAACAGATACTGCTCCCCAGGACTGGCACATGGCAAATGTGGTGCCAATATTTAAAAAGGGGTCAAAAAGTGACCCAGGGAATTATAGACCTGTTAGTTTAACCTCAGTTGTATGTAAATTGTTTGAAGGTTTTCTGAGAGATGCTATTTTGGAATATCTTGATAAAAATAAACATATGACCCCATATCAGCATGGCTTTATGAGGGATCGGTCCTGTCAAACTAACCTGATCAGCTTTTATGAGGGGGTGAGCTCCAGACTGGACCAGGTGCAATCGCTGCATGTCGTATATCTGGATTTTTCCAAAGCATTTGATACAGTGCCACATGAAAGATTGGTGCATAAAATGAGAAGGATTAGGCTGGGGGAGAATGTGTGTAAGTGGGTAAGTAACTGGCTCAGTGATAGGAAACAGAGGGTGGTTATTAATGGTACTTATTCTGATTGGGTGACTGTTTCTAGTGGGGCAACACAGGGGTCAGTCTTGGGTCTTGTTCTATTTAATATATTCATTAATGACTTTGTAGATGGGTTGAATAGTAAAGTAGCAATCTTTGCAGATGATACTATACTCTGTTAAGTGGTTAACACAATAGAGGACAGTGCACTGTTACAAATGAATCTGGATAGGTTGGAGGTTTGGGCTGGGAAGTGGCAGATGAGGTTCAACACTGATAAATGTAAGGTTATGCACATGGGGAAGAAAAATACAGGCTGGGATTATGTATTAAATGGGAGAACACTTGGGACGACTGACATGGAAAAGGACTTGGAAGTCTTAGTTAACCATAAATTTAGCTGTAGTGACCAGTGTCGGGCAGCTGCTGCCAAGGCAAATAAAATCATGGGGTGCATCAATAGGGGCATAGATGCCCACGACAAAGAAATAATTCTACTATTGTACAAATCACTAGTCAGACCACACATGGAATACTGTGTACAGTACTGGGCACCAGTGTACAAGAAAGATATAGTGGAGCTAGAGAGGGTTCAAAGACGGGCAACCAGAGTAATACGGGGAATGGGAGGACTACAGTACCCAGAAAGATTATCATAATTAGGGTTATTTAGTTTAGAAAAAAGAAGGCTTAGGGGAGACCTAATAACTATGTACATTATAAATAAATCAGGGGGCAGTACAGAGATCTTTCCCATGATCTATTTATACCCAGGACTGTATCTATAACAAGGGGCATGTATCTATAACAAGGGAGCATCCTCTACATCTAGAGGAAAGAAGGTTTCTACACCAGCACAGACTGTAAGAGCGGTGAGACTGTGGAACTCTCTGCCAGAGGAGGTGGTCATGGTGAACTTGGTAAAAGAGTTCAAAAGGGGTCTGGATGCATTTTTGGAGAGTAATAACATGGATTCTAGATTTATAGGGACAGAAGGCTGATCCAGGGATTTATTCTGATGCCATATTTGAGTCGGGAAGGAATTTTTACCTCTAGTATGAGGGTTTTTTGCCTTCTTCTGGATCAACTCATTAGGGACTCACTAGGGTTATAGGTTGAACTTGATGGACTCTGGTCTTTTTTCAACCTTATGAACTATGTAAACAAAAGTGGGCCAAGCACTGATCCTAGGGGTACACCACTTATAACCAGGGACCAATCAGAGTACAAATCATTGACCACTACTCTCTGGGTACGGTCCTTAACCCCTAAAGGACTGAGCCCAAATTCACCTTAAGGACTCAAAACATTCTTCGTTTTTGCACTTACGTTTTTTCCTCCTCATCTTCTAAAAATCATAACACATTTGATTTTGCGCCTACAGACCCATATAAGGGCTTATTTTTTGTGTCACCAATTGTACTTTGTAATGACAGTGCACTTTCCGGTAAAAATAATACCTTATCTTTATTCTGTAGGTCCATACGGTTACAGGGATACCCAATTTATGTAGATTTTATTTATTTTACTACTTAAAAAAATGATAAACTACATGCACCAAAATAAGTATGTTTAAAGGAGAACTTAAAAATTGTCCCCCATACTGCCGGCAGTAAAAAAATAAAGATGTACATACCTTTCTTTGCTCCCCTGGGGCCTCCGGTAACCGGCTCCAGTCTCCGCCACGATCCTCTTCCTGGTTGCCGGTGGTCGGCGAGTCATACTGCGCTCAGCCAATCACCGGCCGCAGTAAAGTCCTGACTCGGCCGGCGATAGGCTGAACGGCAGTGTGAGAACGCTTCAAGACACAAAATTCTTCACTACACCGGCACCTGCTGCCGGGGCCGAAAACGTCACACTGCCGCTCAGCCTATCGTCGGGAATTCGCTAAGGCCGGTGATTGGCTGAGCGCAGTATGACTCGCCGATCACCAGCAACCAGGAAGAGGATCGCGGCGGAGACCAAAGCCGATTACCGGAGACCCGGGGGAAGCGGAGGAAGGTATGTACATCTTTATTTTTTTAATAATAAAAAAATAATAATCATATGTGGTAAAGCCGCGTGCGTAAATGTCCGAACTATTAAAATATAAGGATAGCTAAACCGCATGGGCGTACATGTAAAAAAATGTGGGAAAGTAAAAAATGTGGGAAACCATCTTGTAAGCATAATGATCTTTTTAAAATGCTGCCTCTACTGAACTGTGTCATGTATACCCATGTAGAACACTCAGAGATTATATTATCTTCTTGTATTTCTGTGTCCCAGGCTGAGTACATACAGACACTGCCTGAAATAGAACTAAAAAAGTAAATAGCTGGTATTTTCCTAGACAGATAAACAGATATGCGCGGTGTAAATTCCTCAGGCTCTGGCAGCCCATAGACACAACAAAGATCACAACCTGAACAACTTTCCCATAGAAAACGGATTTAATCATTGGCCTACACAGGAAACTCTTGCCCAGTAGTAGAAGCTACTTTAGTAGTCAATGCATTTGGAAGTATATTATATGTTAAGATGTTAGCTTTCAGAAAAAGTTGCGTTATTATAGAAAAAAGCTTATAAATGTAAATAGCTCAGAATTTGCCCTTTGTCCATAACCATTTTATAAAATCATCCATGGTGGATTAATTTACTCCTTAAAGGGATACTCTGGCCCTGAGACATCCTATCCCCTATCCAAAGGATAGGGGATAAGATGTCTCACCGCGGGGGTCCCGCCACTGGGGACCCCCGCAATCTTGCATTCGTCATTCATCTGTTTAAGCTGCATGCCGCAGTGCCAGCTCACAAACAGCTGGGTGGCAACCACAAGGCCGGAGTATCGTGACATCACGACTCCGCCCCGTGTGATGTCACCCCCCGCTATGCAAGTCCATGGGAGGGGGCGTGACGACAGTCACGCCCCCTTCCATAGACTTGCATAGCAGGGCGGGGTGTCATCACACGGGGGCGGAGTCGTGATGTCACGATACACCGGCCTTGTGGTCGCCACCCGGCTGTTTGTGAGCGAATACAAGATTGCGGGGGGTCCCCAGTGGCAGGACCCCCGCGGTGAGACATCTTATTCCCCTATCCTTTGGATAGGGGATAAGATGTCTCAGGGCCGGAGTACCCCTTTAATGGTCTATTCACACGTACAGTATGCTGCGCAGATTTGATGCGCAGGATTTCAAGCTGTGTTCAGCCATTCAGTTTACATTGAAATCTGCAGCAGAAAATCATGTCTATGTCGTGCCATGACAAATACATTTTATGCTGCGGATCATGACTTCTTGCCTTCCCTTTTAAGGCTATGTTCACACAGTAGAATTTCTGAGCAGAATTCTGCCGGAATACTCTGCTCAGAAATTCCGCTACATAATTCCCATTGATTTCAATGGGATTATCTTGCACTGTGCACATGGCGGCATTTTGCTGTGGAAATCCTGAACTGTCCAATGTTTCTGAGGATTATGCTCAGAAGTGCATTGCATTATTGAAGCCAGCTCATTTCCGAGCGGTCCTAGTGCCACTGAATCAAGCAAATGTGTGGAATGTCTGCCCATATTTTCTGGACAGACATTCCACCAATTTTCAACCATAAGCAAGACTTTGCTCGTGCTGCACCAGTTCTCTTGAATACAATACCCTGAACCCTCAGACTTATGTCCAACATCCATAGTTATAAGTGTGCCCTGAAAACACATTTCTTCAAGCAAGCCTATAACATCCCCTAATTGGTCTCTATATAATCTACTGTATTTTGGCTTTGTGTCTCCCTAAGCTTTATGCACTATAAACATTTGAAGATTGGCTGGTAACTGGTACACCCACCATTATGTTATCTATCTAACTCATTATCTATCCATCCATATGTAAAACTCAATGGCCCTGATTTACTATTGTAAACCCAACATGTTTTGTAGGGTTGTGAGCCAGAATTTGGTGCATTACGCCACAAATTGTGTCTACTCAGAAAAATGGGGCTTGGTAGCCGGGAAAAGGGGGCGTGGCCCCGACATAAAAAAAAAAAAAAAATCCTAACATATTTAGGCTGCATTCACATCTCGTTTTTGCAATACGGTTCCCGTATCCGGTTTCGGTGTAAAAACTGTATGGAACCGTATTGCAAACCGTTTGTATGGACATGTAATTGAAAAGCATATGCCAAACGTAGCATCCAGTTGTGTACGTTTTGCATAATTTACAGTTTTATCCGTTTTTTTCCCATACACAAAACTATAGTCTACTATTGTTTTATGTCTGGGTGAAAAACCGGGTACATCCCGTATAAGTTCTTTTTTTAAATGGTGGCCAATGGGAACCGTACAGAACCGTATGTGCGTACGGCTTCATCCATTTTGCACAATACGGTTTGGCAGTTTGCATATGTGCAGTGCACGCCGAAAGTTCTTCCCACAAATAGAACAAGAACGTTATTTAATTAAAGACAAACATAAATTTATTTTATTTTTTTCAAAAAACTTTTAAACTGTATGCAACCGGACATCTGTTTTTTCAAACCGTATGCGTGTCATGTCTGGGCAGGGGAGGGGTGCACACTATTCTTACCCACTCCCCTGTCCCTGCCTACTTACGTACCTGCCCTAGACGACAAGTCCCTAACCACGGTGACAGTCCCTTCCTAAATAAGTGAGGGACAGTCAAAAAGTCAAAACAATAAACTACAAAACTAACAAAAGGCCGGGAAAGGCTGGAGGTACACAACTAACAGAAAACAAACCTAAACACACACACACACACAAAAATACATAGTCAGAGGGCTGAGTCTAAACCTGTAGAGAATGAAGTACAGTAACAGAGTATCAAAGGGAAGTCAAAAGCCAAGCCAAAAGTCACAAAATCAGAATAAACAGAATGAGCACAGAAATAGCTAGGTAAGTACTAAGAACTATCACAAGCAGAGAATGACTGAAAAGGGCCTCCTTATATATGCCTGAGCTGCAAACAGGAGGACTCTAATTGGCTCAGCAAGTTTTACCACACCCAGGAGCACAGAGGTGCCATCCCAGCAACAAAAACAAACAACAGGGCTAGAAATCATTAATCCTATGGGTTCTGGCAGAACCAGTCATCATAATACGGTTTAAAACCTTACAGAGGTATGGATGGTTGTATACGGTACGGTCCGGCTTTGAGACATACGTTTTTTATTTACAAAAAACTTGATACGGGAACCGTATTGCAAAAACGACATGCGAATGCAGCCTTACTAAGGTTCCCACAGAAAATGTGGTGGATTTTGAGCTCTGGAAAATCCCAAAGCCCAGAGCAGTTGTAAAAAAAAGCTAAATGTAGAGAAACATTAGTAAATACTGTGGAAAACTACACTCCACAGTATATATATATATATATATATATATATATATATATATATACACAGTGGTCCCTCAAGTTACAATATTAATTGGTTCCAGGACGACCATTGTATGGAAACCTAGTAATTCCTTACATATAAAAGTAAGAAAGATCTGATGGGATCTGTAAATCACTGTCTATTTCAGTGTTTCCCAAAGAGGTTGTCTCCAGCTGTTGCAAAACTACAACTCCCAGCATGCCAAAAGGCTGTCTGGGCATGCTGGGAGTTGTCGTTTTGCAACAGCTGGAGGCAACCTCTTTGGAAAACACTGGTCTATGTAGAGGACAGGAGCTTCTTCAGGGTCCTGTACAGAACACGCAATGTCCTAGAAAAAGGAAAATGGAGCTGCCCTTACCTGATGTCCAAAAGAGCAGCTAACCCTGGCACAGGTAAAGTGTACAGAACATGTAATACCTCCCTGTACTGTAGGGGGCGCTACCAGACACCAGTCAGTGCATGCACTTTAGGAATACAGGGGTTTTACCAGTGAAATATCCATTCTGATTGGTCGGTTCTTCCAGCCATTGATACATTTCGCAGATTCCATAGCATTGTATGTTGAGTCTGGTTTCAAGTTATAACTATCCAGAAACTATTGTATGTTGAGGCCATTGTAAGTTGAGGAATCTCTGTATATATACACATGTTCCAGCATCATTTCCAAACAGCTAAAGATATTTTGATGAGGTACAAATGTTACTTAAATGAACCCTAACAAATCCCCATTTGCGTGTGTTGAGCCCCATGCAAGTCTATGGGAAATGTATGTTCCAGCATTACTTTCAAATGGCTGGAGATATTTTGATAATACTTGGTACACATGCTACATGTTAACTAAAAATATAGTTGAATTAAACCTAACCTATGCGCTTATATGAGGGTGGGAATTTTTGTCTGAAGTTCAATGCAAGTCTATGGAACTTCCAGTACCCCCGCAAGCTCTGCATCTCCAGGTGAGTGCGGCATTCCGGCTGGCAAACCACACCCCTCCCACAGTGCCGAAAATGACTCATGTCCATTATTTAACCGGTTAAATGCCATGTTCAATAGCGATCACAGCATTTAAACATTAAATGCTGGTCATTCCTGGTGTCCAGTGGTCCCATCGGCATCCCCGCGATGTAATCATAGGATGCCGATGGGTTTTTATAGAAGCCCTAAGCCTTACCTTTGCTCCTCAAACTTCCATGGAGCGGCAATTGTTAAAGACTGTCTTAGACAATAAAACTTTACATCACCCCCTTTTGCCTGTTTCTCAAATAAAACACTGTAAAAAAATTTAAATACACATATTTGGTATTGCCACATTCATAATTGTCCAAACTTTTAAATTATTACATTTCTTTATGGTCAATGCCGTACATTTCTTCACGGTAAACACCGTAAATGCAAAAAAAAATTCCATTGCTGATTTTTGGTCACATCCCAGAAAAAAATTGTATAAAAATTAGCAAAAAGCCAAGCTTAACAAAAGTACAGTGATACAGCAAAAAGTAAATCCTAATACAGTTCCATAGGTGTAAAAATAAAAAGGTTATAGGGGTCAAAACATCGGGCAATGAACAGAGTTTTCTTTCATTTTCAAGTTTTCAATTTGTTTGGTTTAATTGGTTTTATTGGAATCATACTGACCCCATAGAACATAGACGTGCGCAGCCTATTGCATTAGGGTGTGCACCCTAAAGCACAAACTCACGCTGCACGCGTGCATATATATATATATATGTATATATATACGCACACAGTTAGTATAGTTCCCCCACATTAGGTGCAGTATAGTTCCCCCACATTAGGTGCAGTATAAGTCCCGCCACATTAGGTGCAGTATAGTTCCCCCACATTAGGTGCAGTATAAGTCCCACCACATTAGGTTGGCAGTATAAGTCCCCGCACATTAGGTTGGCAGTACAGTTCCCCCACATTAGGTTTGCAATACAGTTCCCCCACATTAGGTTGGCAGTACAGTTCCCCCACATTAGGTGCAGTTCAGTTCCCCCACATTAGGTGCCACCTAATGTGGGGGAACTGTACTGCACCTAATGTGGGGGAACTGTACTGCACCTAATGAAGGGGAACTTTACTGCACCTAATGAGGGGGAACTGTACTGCACCTAATGTGGGGGAACTGTACTGCACCTAATGTGGGGGAACTGTACTGCACCAGTACAGTTCCCCTACATTAAGTGCAGTACAGTTCCCATACATTATGTGCAGAACAGTTCCCCTACATTAGGTGCAGTACAGTTCCCCCACATTAGGTGCAGTACAGTTCCCCCACATTAGGTGCAGTACAGTTCCCCCACATTAGGTGCAGTACAGTTCCCCCACATTAGGTGCAGTATAGTTCCCCACATTAGGTGCAGTATAGTTCCCCCACATTAGGTGCAGTATAGTTCCCCACATTAGGTGCAGTATAGTTCCCCCACATTAGGTTGGCAGTATAGTTCCCCCACATTAGGTTGGCAGTATAGTTCCCCCACATTAGGTGCAGTATAGTTCGCCACATTAGGTGCAGTATGTTCCCCCACATTAGGTGCGGTATAATTCGCCACATTAGGTGCAGTACAGTTCCCCCACATTAGGTGCAGTACAGTTCCCCCACATTAGGTGCAGTACAGTTCCCTACAAAAGCAAAATAGACATGGAGGCCACCAGCATCTGGGGGTGCTACCTTCCTACTGGCAGGAAGAGGGGGTTAATTTGAGGGTACTACCTTCTTACTGGGGGGGGGGGTTAATCTGGGGGTACTACCATCCTACTGGGGGGGAGGGGGTTAATCTGGGGGTACTACCTGCCTACTCGGGGCCCCAGATTAGGTCTGGGCTGGTGAAGGACGGTCGGGCACAGATGGGGGGTGCTGCGGAGCGTCTTGGTGTCACCCGGTGCGGGCCACACCCGGGTCGCAACGCCACTGGATTAGGGTGTGCCTGGGCACACCCGGTACACCCCGTGCGCACGCCTATGCCATAGAATAAAATTTGTATGTCAGTTTTACCATATTGTGAAAGCCCAAAAAATTATTGCCCCTGAAAATTGTGCAATTTCATATTTTGTTCAATTTTGCCTTACATATAATTTTTATGCTGACAGTTATACATTACATAATACATACATTTATTCTGTAGGTCATTATGATTACAATGATAACCAATTTATATAGACTTTGTTATATTTTACTTTTACTAATACATTTTTTTTTTTACTTTTGTAAAGAAAATGAGTATGCTTAAAATGGCCCTACTCTGATCCCTATAAACTATTTGTTTTCCGTGTACAGGGCTCATTTCTTTCCGCAGTGATTTGCAGTTTTTATCAGTATCACTTTCTTTGTATGGGACTTTTTGATCACCTTTAACCCCTTAAGGACCAGGGGTTTTTCCGTTTTTGCACTTTGATTTTTTCCTCCTTACCTTTAAAAAATCATAACTCTTTAAATTTTTCACCTTAAAATCCATATGATGGCTTATTTTTTGCGCCACCAATTCTACTTTGTAATGACATCAGTCAATTAACCCATAAATCTACAACGAAACGGAAAAAAAAATCATTGTGCGACAAAATTGAAGAAAAAACACAATTTTGTAACATTTGGGGGCTTTTGTTTCTATGCAGTACATTTTTTTTTGTAAAATGGACACCTCTTTATTCTGTAGGTCCATACAATTAAAATGATACCCTACTTACAGTCATGGCCGTAAATGTTGGCACCCCTGAAATTTTTCAAGAAAATGAAGTATTTCTCACAGAAAAGGATTGCAGTAACACATGTTTATTCCCTTTGTGTGTATTGGAACTAAACCAAAAAAGGGAGGAAAAAAAGAAAATTGGACATAATGTCACACCAAACTCCAAAAATGGCTCCACCAAAATGAGATTGTTTCAAGCATGTGATGCTCCTTTTAACTTACCTGGGGCAAGTAACAGGTGTGGGCAATACAAAAATCCCACCTGAAAGCAGATAAAAAAGGAGAAGTTCACTTAGTCTTTGCATTGTGTGTCTGTGTGTGCCACACTAAGCATGGATAAAAGAAAGATGAGAAGAGAACTGTCTGAAGACCTGTGAACCAAAATTGTGGAAAAATATCAACAATCAACAATGGTTACAAGTCCATCTCCAGAGATCTAGATTTGCCTTTGTCCACAGTGCGCAACATTATCAAGAAGTTTGCAACCCATGGCACTGGAGCTAATCTCCCTGGGCGTGGACAGAAGAGAAAAATTGATGAAACGTCAACGCAGGATAGTCCGGATGGTGGATAAGTAGCCCCAAACAAATTCCAAAGATATTCAAGCTGTCCTGCAGGCTCAGGGAGCATCAGTGTCAGCGTGAACTGTCGACATCCGAGACATAAAAAAGCAAGACTAAATTTTGTTAAAATGAACTTGAGTAAGCCAAAATCCTTCCAGGAAAACGTCTTGTGGACAGATGAGACCAAGATAGAGCTTTTTGGTAAAGCACATCATTCTACTGTTTACCAAAAACAGAATGAGGCGATGGTGGAGATTCAATGATGTTTTGGGGTTGTTCTGCTGCCTCTGGCACTGGGTGCCTTGAATGTGTGCAAGGCATCATGAAATCTGAGGATTACCAATGAATTTTGGGTCGAACTATACAGCACAGTTTCAGAATGCTGGGTTTGTGTCCGAGATCTTGGGTCTTCCAGCAGGGCAATGATCCCCAACATACGTCAAAAAGCACCCAGAAATGGATGTCAACAAAGTGCTGGAGAGTTCTGAAGTGGCCAGCAATGAGTCCAGATCTAAATCCCATTGAACACCTGTGAAGAGATCTTAAAATTTCTGTTGGTAAAAGGCGCCCTTCTAATAAGAGAGACCTGGAGCAGTTTGCAAAGGAAGAGTGGTCCAACATTCTGGCTGAGATGTTTAAGAAGCTTATTGATGGTTATAGGAAGTGACTAATTTAAGTTATTTTTTACAAAGGGTTTGCAACCAATTATTAAAGGGGTATTCCGGGCAAAAATCTGCGATCTCCCTGCAGCACCCGCATTCTATGCGGATGCTGAATCTCCAGTTTCGGAAACCTCGGTGCTTCTGGGACTGGGGACGTGATGTCACGCCACGCCCCCTCCATTCATGTCTATGGGAGGGGGCATGAAGGCCACACGTTTATTATTATTCTTATTTACACAGTTTGTTTTTTTATGGGAAAAGGGGGTGATTCTTTCTTTTATTAGGAAAGGGGTTAAATGATCTTTATTAACTTTTTTTTTTTGCAATGTTATAGCTCCCATAGGGGGCTATAACACTGCACACACTGATCTTTTACATTCTTCACTGTTATCCCATAGGATAGCATTAATCAATGATTCTGCCTCTTGACTGCTCATGCTTGGATTTCAGGCAAGGAGCAGTCATTTGGCGATCGGACACGCAGGAGGAAGGTAGGGGACCCTCCACGTGTCCTCCAGCTATTCGGGACGCCGCGATTTCACCACGGCCTGGCCACGTGTTATAGAAAGGGAGAGAACTCAAGCGTACAGGTGCACCCTGTGTCCTTGAGGGGTTAAATTCATTTTTTTTTCTGATATATAAAGTGACAAAAATCAGCAATTCTCACGTCTGGTATTTCTTTACGTTTACGCCATTCACTATGCGGTTCCATTAATGCTATATTTTGATTGTTCAGACATTTCTGCATGTGGTGATACCAAATATGTACATGTTTATTTTTGTTTAAATTTTTTAATTAGAAAAATGAGAAAAGTGGCGCGAGTTGAATTTTTATTAGGGAATGGGATTATTTATACTATTCAACTTTTTTTTATTTTCTACACACTGTTTAGGTCCCCATAGAGGACTATTATAAGCAATCATTCAAAAGCTTGTACTGTTCAGTACTATCTGCAGTGGCACTGAGGTAAGCAGTCCTCCGGAAGTGCAGCGCAACACTCCCAATCAGTTAAAATGTTGGCTGGAGGGCTTCTGCTTACATCTGAGACGATGATCCGTTCCCCATCAGCACATATAATTTCAGCTTTTAGAGTCCGACACTGATCATGACATCTAAAGGGTTAAATGCCAGGCATCAGTGTGATTGCTCAACAGCTATGAAGTGAACTGAGCTCGCTTCAAAGTCCCTTAGCGCACACAGGACGTACATGTATGACTTGTGTCGTCTAAGGGTTAAACCTTTTAAAACAAAGTGTAGATAACCATTCTTTTTCCTCCCCAGACATCTCTCTTAATGGCAGTGGTGTCTTTCAGCAGGAACATGCACCCTGCCAAACTGCAAACATTCTTCAGAAATTATTTCAGCAACATGATAAAGCGCTCAAGGTGTTGACTTGGCCTCCGAATTCCCCAGATCTCAATTCAACGGAGCATCCATGGCATGTGATGGAAAACAGATCATAATCTTGCTAAATTGTTTTTTCAGGAGAAAGAAAACTATCACAGGAAAGGAGAGAGGGAGTCCGGAGACTAAGCCACAAGACACCTTGTCTGAGGTACAGTGGGGAGAACTCTTATTGACAAGAACTACAGCCAGAAAATGATTGTTTGTGTGGGAACCGATTATTTTAATAAGTAACACAATAAACCACACAACTTTAATTATGAAAACCTTTATTAGAATTGTGCAATTCACTGATATTTTTGACTTCTCACAGAAGAAACATTTGGCATTTCAACAGTTATACTTTTTGGCAAGACTTATGGAGCAAATAATTTCTCAGATGAAATGAATAATTAAACAATATCAAAATAAGCTAAAACTATTCTCCATATTTATATAAAACAATGTAAAAAAAAGAACATGAAATTTAAGAAATAAAGTAAAAGCAGGAAATATGAGTTACATTCACAATTCAAGGAGAACAACAGGTAGAATGAGGTAGAGTGTAACAGCAGATCCCCCTGAGAAGAGTCCATATCAGCTCTGCTATCTACCGTAAACTACCAGTGTCACCTTTACATAAAGAAAAATGAGAGAGGAAAAAAAAGAGAAGGTTGTAATTAAACAAACAAAAAAATAAACAGACAGAAATACATTCAAAAGGTATACAGGTACTGATATATCTGAAGCTGCCATATACATTGTAATGCCACTGTGTTGGCACTGATAATCTTTGGACATTTTATAAAAATGACATACATCTCTATTTATATTTATAAATGTAAAGATATGCAAACATGACGAATGGGTATGGCCTGGTGTATTTGACTGGACAAGAAATAATCTCTATTTCCTAAAACCAAAGAACCCCAGTAATAATTAACCAACAAAATTGTACAAAAAGATGTCCACAATAGTAAAGAAACAGGGCCAGATGTCACAGATTGCTTCTTTCATTGTTAGAAAGGCCTCTGAAAAATAAAAGAAGCAATCTGATTGGTTGCTATGGGCAACTGGTCAACTTTTCCTCTGCACTGTCTTGATAAATCTCTCCCAGTTTGTACAAGCTGTGTAGTGCAGCCATGACTTTCACTGCTTAATTGGTGGATTTATGTGCTCAAAAATGGCTTTTGTCAGGAACAGTTAGAGAGGCTTGGCCAGGAGTTTGCAATGTCCCGGGTGCTCCGCCTCTCTCCGGCTAGGTGAGCGTGTACGCCCACTCCTGATGCCTCCTGGCTTAGTGCATGTGCGCAGTGATAGAGGCAGAGAGGCAGGAAACATCAGGAGTGAGCGCTCGCAGAGATATCTTGTGCACGGCCTAGTAGAAGATGGATGGCGCATGTGCGTAGGCGTGTGTGTCAATCACACAGCAGGCCTAATATTGACGTACCAGGAGAGAGAAGGGGTGTGGCTTTCGGGGCATTACAGACTTGCCTCACCTCTCCAACTGTTCCGGACTGTGGACAAAAGTGATTCTTGAGCACATAAAGCCACCAATTAATCAGAAAAAGGCATGGCCGCACTACACAGTAACACACATTGTATATACTGTGCTTACTTATAGGGGGTATTTGTACTTTAACTTTAGAGGACAGTGTAAAGGTTTGTTCACATGAACAAATATTTGGTCTGTATGATACACTTGTGTTTAGCTCTACTTTACACATCTTCAGAACAATTGTAAAACAATGCCCCAGAAAATACTGTATATCTGAAAAATACTGTTAAAAGAAAACCTGTTTTATATAGAAACTGAAATCCAAGGGCATGCTGGCTTGGTGAGGATGCCTGTGTATACACAAACAACAGTCTGGCTCAATCCAGACGACTCTCAGCTACTTTATTGAAAGTTCATTACAGGGTTATGATGGCACAGGGTGGTTCATTACAGGGTTATGATGGCACAGGGTGGTTCATTACAGGGTTATGATGGCACAGGGTGGTTCATTACCGGGTTATGATGGCACAGGGTGGTTCATTACAGGGTTATGATGGCACAGGGTGGTTCATTACAGGGTTATGATGGCACAGGGTGGTTCATTACCGGGTTATGATGGCACAGGGTAGTTCATTACAGGGTTATGATGGCACAGAGTAACTTAAAGGTTTCCGTTCAAAGCAAATGAGCTGAGATAGAAGAAAATCATTTGCTCTATTTTTCTTTTCTCATGGGGGCCAAAAACAGCTTTGAAGAAATTGTATAAGATGCCATAGAACGGCACAAGATCAGTTCATTGTGATTACTAAATTGCTCTCATTTAGGAGAAATAATATACACCAGGACACATGAATCTACCCGGCAGCAGTCTGTGATTGTTTAATAACAATTTGTTAAGTAAATGCTTTATTTCCGTGGCTCCCTGTTTTATGCAATGTACCACAAAACTGAAGGGCAGAACCTTGGTTTCTAATATATTTTACTGCAGTACAGGGCTTTAGTATAAACACATATGGGCTTATTCAGACATAGACGTTGAGTGAGCATAGTACCCAAGTTGTTCAGATGCAAATCAATGTCTACAGTAATGGGTTGCCCGGGAAATCCTTTTTGAGTTAAATGTTGCCTAGCTAGCGTAAAAAATGAAACAAAAAAAACCCCCTGCACTTTCCCATATTCTCCCGCTGCCACTCCAGTAGTGCCTGATAATGTTGTGCAGCACTTCCTGGTCTCAGTCTAGACACTATGGGGGAGATTTATCAAAACCTGTCCAGAGGAAAAGTTGCTGAGTTGCCCATAGCAACCAATCAGATTTCTTCTTTCCTTTTTCAGAGGCCTTTTCAAAAATGAAAGAAGCGATCTGATTGGTTGCTATGGGTTACTTTTGCTCTGGACAGGTTTTGATAAATCTCCCCCTAGGAAGTGAAATATTAGTGCTGTGCAGTGCGACCAGGCCATATTTTAATGGCAGTGAGGGGATCAGGACAGGAGAGTACATGGGCTTTTTATCTTTACTGCATGCTGCCCAAATTTATTTCAAAAAAGGATTCCACAGACAACCCCTAAAACAGCTTTAGACCAGGACTCTCTGGTGCTGTAGACTTATAAGTAAACATTATAACTAATAGTGTACATTAAATGCTTACAAATATATCTATAACAAACTTGTAACCTTCACATATAAAATAAAAAATATGGTACCATGGCAATTGTGTAATACGAGATATCACTCTACTTCATAACATGATAGACACAACAGGACATGGTATGTTACCAGAGAAGCACGCTCTAGTTTTGAATGCAAAACTTAAAGGGGTTATCCAGGAAAAAACTTTTTTTATATATATATATATCAACTGGCTCCAGAAAGTTAAACAGATTTGTAAATTACTTCTATTAAAAAATCTTAATCCTTTCAGTACTTATGAGCTTCTGAAGTTAAGGTTGTTCTTTTCTGTCTAACTGCTCTCTGATGACACGTGTCTCGGGAACCGCCCAGTTTAGAAGAGGTTTGCTATGGGGATTTGCTTCTAAACTGGGCGGTTCCCGAGACACATGTCATCAGAGAGCACTTAGACAGAAAAGAACAACCTTAACTTCAGAAGCTCATAAGTACTGAAAGAATTAAGATTTTTTAATAGAAGTAATTTACAAATCTGTTTAACTTTCTGGAGCCAGTTGATATATATAAAAAAAAGTTTTTCCCTGGATAACCCCTTTAAGACCTATAAAAAAAATTATCCAACAAAACGAACTATACGAGCTGGAAATACAGTATATACAAAATGATGTCAACTCATGTCTAGAAGTTTTGGTTACACTAATTCAAACACTGGCAGAACACATTTCTACTGTGATAAAATTAGAATAGAAACATTTTCTGGTGAAATTGACTTTTTTTTACGAATATAAACAATACATTTGGCCAACATACCAGCAATTATTACATACTTTTAAAGCCTTATTAATACTTTATATGCAGGGATAACCATAAATATCTTTGGTATTAATTGTTAATCTAGGAAAGAACTTTTCATGAGCATTAATAGCACAATATACACATATATTTGATCACAATGGTTGTATAGGTGCATCACAGAACTACCACAATACCACATCACTGCTAAACTGGGTATTATTAGGGGTGTTTGCCACAGTTTAGAAAATCACAATCCCTGTAAAAATACAGCAACAACTTTACAAATTTATATGATGTTTTGCGCTATTACAAGTAATGGATGTCGAAAGCTAAATCTGCATCCTACAGCAGCAAAATGTTGAGTTTTACATCTAAGATTTAGGTAACATTGATCACTAGCTGCAATGTACAACTATACCATGATCTAGTAAAGCATTGTCCATAGAATGTGCTACAATAAACTATGCATATACAGTAACCCCCTGACCTACCATGGCCCCGACATACGATCATTTCAACATGCGATGGCCTCTCAGAGGCCATCGCATGTTGAAGGCAGCCTCAACATACGATGCTTTTGTATGTTGGGGTCATCGCATAAACGGCTATCCGGCAGCGCAGCTGCTGCCGGATAGTTTACGGTGCCCCGTGTGGTCCGGTGACGATCACTTACCTGTCCTCAGGGCTCCGGCGCATCCTCTTCGGGATCCCCTCCATCGGCAGCGCTCTCCATCGTTGTCATCATGTCACTGCGCACGCCGTCCCGTCATCCAATAGGAGCGGCGTGTGTAGCAACGTTATGGCGGCGACGGAGAGCGAGGATGCCGGGGAAGAAGAGGCCTTGCTGTAGCGTCGGGGACACCCCGGGGACAGCGATGGAAGGCGACATCTAGGGCAGCGGTGATGAGCGGTGACTGTCCGGAGCGGCAGGGACAGGTGACTACAACTTCCTATACCAGTGGTCTTCAACCTGCGGACCTCCAGATGTTGCAAAACTACAACTCCCAGCATGCCCGGACAGCCAACGGCTGTCCGGGCATGCTGGGTGTTGTAGTTTTGCAACATCTGGAGGTCCGCAGGTTGTAGACCACTGTCCTATACTTTACATTGCACGGATCCCTCAACATACAATGGTTTCAACAAACGATGGTCCATTTGGAACGGATTACCATCGTATGTTGAGGGACCACTGTAATAGTCTTCAAATGCTACAAATAACTTCTACTATTGACGTGGCTGCACAGGTTAGTAATAGAGATGAGCAAACTTGCAGTAAATTCGATTCGTCACGAACTTCTCGGCTCGGCGGTTGCTGACTTTTCCTGCATAAATTAGTAAAGCTTTCAGGTGCTCCCATGGGCTGGAAAAGGTGGATACAGTCCTAGGAAAGACTCTCCTAGGACTGTATCCACCTTTTCCAGCCCACCGGAGCACCGGAAAGCTGAACTAATTTATGCAGGAAAAGTCAGCAACAGCCGAGCTGAGAAGTTCGTGACGAATCGAATTTACTGTAAGTTCGCTCATCTCTAGTTAGTAATATAAACTGGCAAAGACTGTGCACGGGAATGTCTTTGAAAGCATTTCTTGAGATAGGAAGTTTGAAGCAATACACGCTGAAATATTGTTTAGTAATATATGGCAAAATTGCTTGTTATTTGACAAATGTCAGACTCCGTGGACCAATGGCCAATGGCCCTTGGAGACATCACTAGATGACACTGATTTACTGCCATAGTCAGTCATTCAGGGGAAAGATGCAGCCAGAATAAGTTATATATATTTTTCCAATTCCCTCTGGACATGGTCTTCCCACTGTACTTTTTTACATCCATCCATTTTCATATGTCAACACAAAAATCTTGCCAGACACGGCTCACAGATATAACACCTGGTGTGTTGCATTGTGGTCATTTGTGCACACTTCCCAATAGTAATTCTTTCTTAGCGATTAACAAAGTAAAAGTTTATGGTGTTTGGTTACCCCTGCATATCATCTGCCTAGCATGTAACTGATGATCACAAGGAACAGTTACAGTATTTTTCGCCGTATAAGACGCACTTTTTCTTCCCCAAAACTGGGGGGGGGAAAGTTGGTGCGTCTTATACGGCGAATACACACCTATCGGGTCGGGTCCCTGCGGCCATTAACGGCCGGGACCCGCGGCTAATACAGGACATCACCGATCGCGGTGATGCTCTGTATTAACCCTTCAGACGCGGCGATCAAAGCTGACCGCTGCGTCTGAAGCGAAAGTGACACCAACCCGGCTGCTCAGTCGGGCTGTTCGGGACAGCCGCGGTGAAATTGCGGCGTCCCGAACAGCTTACAGGACACCGGGAGGGACCTTACCTGCCTCCTCGGTGTCTGCTTCGTGCCGGGATCCCCTGCATGGCCGGAGCTCTCCTTCGACGTCATCAAGACGTCGTGCACGCCGTCCCGTCATCCAATAGGAGCGGCGTGCGTGGCGCGTGATGACAGCGGGGGAGAGCGTGGATCCCGGGAAAGAAGACGTCCGGAGCGTCGGGGACACCCCGGGGACGCGGCGACAGCGATGGAGCGACATCCAGGGCAGCGGTGACGGGTCCGGAGCGGCGGGGACACGTGAGTATTACCTCCTATACCAGTGGTCTTCAACCTGCGGACCTCCAGATGTTGCCAAACTACAACTCCCAGCATGCCCGGACTGCCGTTGGCTGTCCGGGCATGCTGGGAGTTGTAGTTTTGCAACATCTGGAGGTCCGCAGGTTGAAGATCCCTGTTGGGTTCAGAATCTTTTTTTTCTAGATTTTGCACCTTTAAAATTGGGTGCGTCTTATATGCCGGTGCGTCCTATAGGGCGAAAAATCCGGTATACACAAAGCATCTACCACCACAGTAAGTCTTTATAGTAACAGCTGCTTTCTGTACACTAAACAAATAGCAAGACAAGACCCAAAAATAAATCTTTGGTTACATTTTTTCCCTCAATATATAAAGCAAATTGTTCAAAAATAGGTCATCTAATACTGTTATAATAAAGAGCTAAAAGCTAAATACTTAACTTGTAACTTGGAAGTTTTTTGACATGACTATTTAAAGTCTAAGGTAGTTTAAAAATGCAGAACATATTTATCATTCCTGCACTAAGACAATCACTACTACTACTTGGCAGCTATGCCAACAACAAAATAGTAGATTTACTTCTTTTTTTTTTTTTTGAAAAAACATTTTATCACTTTAAATATAAACAATAGTCTTTGGTATGAAAGAACAGTTTTTTGAGGACTGTATTAAAGTTTACCAGTCACATATGCCGAATAGAGACAAGCCATAATATAGGAAACTATTTGTGCCTTCTGTTCACTGGGAATGAAAAACGTAACTGATAAATGACATTCCCGATGAACTGAAAAATCTTACTCCAAACAATCTGAAAACTCAGAAGACTGGGACAACCAACCAAACAATTCATACCTAGAGGAGTCCAGGAAGCCTAGCATTTGGGTGCTATTTTACAGAGGATTTACCTTGGAGAGCTGGTTTGCCTGTGTCTTAAAGGAAAATGGTCACCCGTTCACCCGCACTATAACCTGATACACCGGGTAATAGTGCGGGTGAACAGGAGACCGATGCGCTGTCTCAGACTGCTATACCTACCTGCAGTCCGGAACCCCAATCCTTTGAAGGTCCGTCTTTTTCAGTGCTGACTTGCACTCTGGAGGTGGACCCGCCGTCTGGATTTAAATATTCCTAAGCGTTGTTCACGTGAGCGCTCAGTAGGCACGAGATTTAAATCCAGAGGATCGGGGTTCCGGACTGCAGATCGGTATAGCAGTGCGAGACACCGCATCGGTCTCGTGTTCACCCGCACTATAACCCTGTGTAATGGGTTATAGTGCTGGTGAACGGGTGACCGATTTCCTTTAAACTGACACTAAAGCAAGGCTCACATCTGTGTTTGCACTACTTTGTCGAGTAAAATGCCAGACATCATGAAAGAAACCTGAAGGACTCCATAAAACATGGGGTTTGAAACGGAAAAAAAACAAAACAAAGCCTAAGGGAATAAGATGGTCAACAGAATGTAAAACCATAACATAGCAGACAAAAAAATGTATCTGATCATCTGGTTCCCTCTATGGCCTACAGGCACAATGACAACTATAGCATGTCCCTAAACACCTGTATGTATGAGTTTTGGATGGCGTTCAGATTCATTATTTGCACCCACATCTGAATAATAAGTTATCAAGTTGCCCATAGACGTTACATATTTGTTTTCAGCTCTAGCTATTTATGCAGGATAAACAATATCACTCGTAAGTCATAGCCAAAGTGTCCTGCATCTGCTTCCATTCTCCCCCATGGAAATGAAATGCACATCTGGCCTGAAAAAAGCACAAACCTGTCATCACTTTCATGTTGCCGAAACGGCAAGTCATCAGGACTGTCCTCATTGGTTTCTTTCCACCCCACCAGCCTTGACTGATAGATCTCTGCCTATACCCACAGATTTATCAAACAAAGCCAGTAAGGTGATGAGAAGCCACCAGGAACTGCCCTGGGACTTGTGGTTCAGGCAGCATGAAAGTGATGACAGATTCCCTTTAACAAAGAAATTGGCCTTCAGTTCTTAAATGTCTATGCAAGCATTTGGTTTAGCTTCTATCTATACAATTCTTGCTTCAAATGTGTCATAGGCACAGCTAATGTCCTGCAGGAATGCATGGTAACTGGGTTCCTGCACTTTTCCCACAGCAGGAACACTGTTCCCATTAGTAGGAGTCCTGCAGGAAAAGCTCTTGAGTTCCCACACTTTTTTCCCAGGACTTGACCCCTGGTCATAGGCGATTGGTATCCATTAATAATGTAGCTAATTTACTGATTTACTTCATTTCCTTTCAAAATCAAATATGAGCATGATACCCTGTCACATTTGCCCCATATATTCATGGGATAAAAAAACACAAACACTATTCCCTGAGACCAGGAAATGAACATGTACATCAATGTAAAAAAGAGGTAGTATAAAACAGGAATTGTAAAGGCAACAGTCATTAATAGCCATATAATGCCATTTTCCAAATGCTCTCTTTAGCATTGAATCAGCAATGAACAGTCTAATTGCTGGTTTTTACACCATCCACTGAACAAAAGTGAAAGGGTTACTGTGAAACTGACCAGTGACCACCCATGGTCACCCCGAGATTTAATAGAAACATGCTCTTAACAGCTTTTATGTAAAATTATAATATACAATGACTTGTACATACATGTAATTTATACTGTTATTGAGGGGATCACTGGTAAATGTCCAGTATACCGATCCCAGCAGCAAGCTTGGCCAGTGCCATGGTGATATTGTCAGCACTGTTATAGATATGTTACACAGGCTGCAATATGTCATTGTAGTAGATCTGAATAATGGACTGCTCAGTAATATGGATAATGTATGCTCTGTACAGAAGAGCATAGGTACACCACTGCCTCCATAAACATAGCATCTGTAAACAGAAAGATATGTTGGGATTTATTATTCTCGAATACATTTCTAGGATTTAAGGCATCTTGTCATTGTCCTGAGTGATGTCCTGAATTCCTTGCAATAAGGCAGTCTGAGTAACTGAGGTTCTTGAAGGCACAAGGTAGTGACTGTTACTACGGGAGAACTGGTTGTTCAAATGCTTAAGACATATTAAGAGGTAGTCGTTCATTTCATTAGGTAGAGAGAATTCATAGCCTTATACATTTTTATCATGTAAAAAGAGCCCTAGAAAATGCAATGTATCTGTGTTGCCTTTACAACCCCTTAAGTAACACATTCATCACACATAAAAAGCAATAATAATAAAAAACAACACATAAAAACAAACATTTAGGAAGTACTTTGGATTGGGGATAAGGGGAGACAAACACAAATGTAGGTAAAGCAGCGAAATAGAGTTCATAATGTGACCAGCTGAGGTAGACATAAATCAAAGAGACTTCTTGACGTCCCTTTACAACAAAGATAAATGGCATAAACCAGGAGAGTTTCAAAGCCATTTACCATCCAGCCAACCAACCAACCTTCAATGTCAGAAGATTTACTCAGCGGGACATTCTGCAGAATAGTGGAATATTTGATGGGAAAACCAGATTTCACAATCCTTTCTTTTTGTTGCTCTGTCATTGTCCTTTGAACAGACACCAATTGCTGGAATATCTGGCTTGGGGAATTTTTCTTGAAATGTTTAGGGAATGTGGATTATCTGAGGTATAGCAGATATAAGCTCCTCAGGAACAGACACTTGGAGGCTTTCCATGTTTGCTTAAGGCAGGGTCCTTTCCACATTCTTGAACACTGAATGTGTCTGATGAGGGCGGTGAGGTACTGATAACAGAGCAGAGGTGAATTTCTTCAGTCGACTCGTGAGAATAACGCCCAGAATCATTGGTTTCATGGCTTTCCTCACTGTTCCCAGAATGTTCCGTGTCTGCTGCTATGCTATGTCGCATCTGGAACGTGCCAGGATGACCCGGTGACGTTGGAGACCCATCCTCTCCCCTCAGCACAGTTGTGCCAGGACGATATAAACAAGAAGTCTTCACAATTCTTCTTTTGGACTGTAGAATAAAAAATTAAACAAAATATTATGGCATTATATTTAGATAAACTGGAAGTGTATAGACTGCAGACACTAACATCTTACCTGTCCTGTACAGTCTTTACCATTGTCCTTGAAAAACAACCATTTCCTTGTGTTTTTCTTTATACTCGGTCCATATCCATCAATGATGACATCTGAACCACCCTAGAAAAAGCACAAGATACATTTTAACATCATTCTAAATATTGTCTTTTGAGTTGACTATGCATGCATGTTTTCAGTTTCCAAGACTGTTTAGTATGTCTTGCCCTATTATTATTATTATTATTATTTTTTAACTAAGCGTTGGCTAACAAGGAAAACTCAAATTAGAATGAGGCTTTAAGATCTATAAAATCCTCTACAGTTACCCTGCTGTACTTTTGGACTGATTTTGTCAGCCAATAAACATATATTGGATACTAAATACACAATTTTTCTTTTACTGATAGTGCCTCAAAGCTTTTATCACTGGCCGACGCTGAAAATCTACTATTGTCTTAATGTTTTTCTAAAGCAAATACGGTTACACTGCTGTAGCACTTTACCTTTGTATCTAGGTAGTGATTTACTTGAACAGTGGGGATTAATGGGTCTGCATTTTCTTCCATTTGATGCATGGCTTTCCTCTCTTGAGTCTCATGAGAAATTAAAGTAGCCGCATGAGGTATTTCGTTAGCTCTTTGCTGAGCAATCTTTGCAAGTGATGCTTTCCTGCAGGACAAAAAGATATGCTATTTATTATCAAGGAAGGATCAGACTTTGTGTGCTGCTTCATTGGCAGAATAGACTTTATTCTACCAATTAAAAGGAAAACTGTCACCAATGTCACCCACACAAACCAGTGGTACTGGCTGGTTGTGTGGGAGACACTGATTAAAATGCTAAAATCCAGCATGGAGATACAAACAGGGGAGCACTCAAGAGGTCCACTCACGGTTACGGTGCCAGGAAAATCTTTATTCGGGTGCGGGTTAAAAGTTACAGCTGGACGCCAAGTCACCCGAGCTACGGGGACTTAGCGTCCAGCTGTAACTTTTAACCTGCACCCGAATAAAGATTTTCCTGGCACCGTAACCGTGAGTGGACCTCGTGAGTGCTCCCCTGTTTGTATCTCCATGCTGGACTGTTTGCATATCTGTGAAGTCTTTCACTAGGGGTGTTAGCACCAATCAGTCTAGGAACGGTGCACCGCAAGCCTGGGATCTTCCTCTCATTTGCCCTAGCCGGCAATACATGCAGGGCTGTGAGCCGTGGTTGGTAGTGCCGATCGCTGTCTCTATCATTGCTATTAAAATGCTAAAATGCCTACCATGAGCAGATCCATTGCTGCATTATGCTTCTTTTGGATTATGCTAAATAGCAGCTTGGGGTGCGGGCAGGGTTACGATATTTACTTCTGGCACCACTGTTTGTTCACCGCTGTTTGTTCACCGCTCGGCTCAGTTCATCAGGCTCTACTGTGCATGTGCCACTTCCTGGGTGCACCAGGAAGCGGGCGTAGTGCAGCTTCACAGCCTTGGCCATCTTGGACCTGTGTAAGCAACACACATGGCCATCACTGTGAAGCTGCGCCCCAGCCGCTTCCGGGTGTACCCAGGAAGCGGCACATGTACAGTAGAGCCTAAAACAGAGAGGGGAGGCAGAGGGATTATATGAATATTTATGAGCCAGGCCCAGCAGTGATGACAGTGTGCCCGAAGTAAAGATCATAACCCTGCACACACCCCAGCTGGTATTGTGCATAAGCCGAAAAAGTAGAATAATACAGCATTGCAGCCTCGTGGTAGGCATAATTTTAAGGGGTATTCCAGGCAAAAACTTTTTTTTATATATCAACTGGCTCCGGAAAGTGAAACAGATTTGTAAATTACTTCTATTAAAAAATCTTAATCCTTACAATAGTTATTATCTTCTGAAGTTTTCTGTCTAACTGCTCAATGATGATGTCACGTCCCGGGAGCTGTGCATGATGGGAAAATATCCCCATAGGAACTGCACAGCTCCCGGGACGTGAGTCATCAGAGAGCAGACAGAAAACAACAACTCATCTTCAGAAGCTAATAAATATTGGAAGGATTAAGATTTTTTAATAGAAGTCATTTACAAATCTGTTTAACTTTCCAGAGCCAGTTGATATATGGAAAAAAAAGTTTTGGCCTGGAATACCCCTTTAATCAGCGTCACCTACACTACCAGCCCGTATGACTGGTTAGTGCGGGTGACACTGGTGACAGTTTTCCTATAAGTGTATTTTCATCCATTAGACTAATAATATCAGAGGTAATATTTAAACATCCTTTCCCTCTGATATAGACCCACATAGGGTGTCCAAAAATGTTTGGAAGCTTTTATACTTTAACAAAAAAAACAACTGCATACTTTTCAATAACCATTCCATGAAATGTGGCATTATGTTAAATTACGCAAGTAAGCAACAAACCAAAATTTTATTAGTAGGAAGTTACAGAAGTTACAGAGGTTTTTATATTTTACTAGCTGAGTACCCAGCGTTGCCCGGTTTTTCCTTCCTAATCCTTGTTGGGGAGGAAAATCCTCAAAGGAGGAAGCATTTGACTTCATATGCCGTCCTCATATATTGTTGTCATATCCTGACCTCCTATCCTGTCCTCATATCTCAAGCTCATATCCTGTCCTCATACCCAATCCTCGTATCCCAACCTCATATCTCGACCTCCTATCCCGACCTCATATACTGACCTCCTATTCCGTCCTACCTATCTCGACCTCATATCCTGTCCTCATATCCCGTCCTCATATTCTGACCTAATTTCCCGTACTCCTATCTTTACCTCCTATCCCGACATCATATCCCGTCCTCCTATCCCGACCCGTAATATGTGTACCAGGCATTGAAATATCTCCAGCCGTACGGAAGTTATGTGGGAACATACATTTTCCATTGATTTGCATGGGACTTTAAACAAAAACCTGACCCTCACAAATGGAGGTAGTTAAGGGTTAAATTAACTATCCTATATTTTAAGTGAACATATAAGTGACATGTGACCAAGTATTATCGAAATATCTCCAGCCATTTGGAAGCTATGCAGTAACATATATTTCCCATAGACTTGTATAGGATAAATGAGAATAAAGACACACGCGCCCCTAGTGCGGTACTTAAAGAGTTTTTGGCAAAATGTAAAGATTTACACTTACCAGAAGATGTTGCACTCAGGGCACAACACCATATCACATGTAGAAAATGGTAATCTGTATGCAGCCTCGATCCTCCGGTCAGGTCCTCCCTCACCGGCTAATACAACAGCAAACGTTTCAGAAGAAAATGGATCTTAGTCAGGCGCAGCTACAGTGAAAGAAGGATGATGATATCCATAGGTTTACTTCATAAGGTTTGTTCAATGGCACAACAGCAACGCGTTTCTTGCCCGCAAAGGGCACTTCCTCAGGCAATGTGCATGTAAGAAATGGCAAAAACTGGGATTTAAATACAACAGCCTTGTGTATCTTCTAAAGGTTAAGGTAATCTGGCTATTCCGAATTGGCTGCTGAACTTCACACAGCTGTGTTGGGGTTCCTACTGTTACTATAAGGCAGAATCTGTGTAGATTCTAACCAAATTCAGTGGAAACAAGTGTCCACTATTAAAGCATTTATGACTAAAACGGTTCTTATACAAATCTCTATAAAAATATTGGTATTGATGGACTTAACACAATAAACTATTCTTGGTCCGTAGAGCTAGTAAATAAGCGTATGGGAGATGCGCTTGTGTGCGCTCAGATTGTAATAGAATTGTGTTAAGTCCATCAATACCAATATTTTTATAGAGATTTGTATAAGAACCGTTTTAGTCATAAATGCTTTAATAGTGGACACTTGTTTCCACTGAATTTGATTAGAATCTACACAGATTCTGCCTTATAGTAACAGTAGGAACCCCAACACAGCTGTGTGAAGTTCAGCAGCCAATTCGGAATAGCCAGATTACCTTAACCTTTAGAAGATAGACAAGGCTGTTGTATTTAAATCCCAGTTTTTGCCAGTTTTTACATGCACATTGCCTGAGGAAGTGCCCTTTGCGGGCAAGAAACGCGTTGCTGTTGTGCCATTGAACAAACCTTATGAAGTAAACCTATGGATATTGTCACCCTTCTTTCACTGTAGCTGCGCCTGACTAAGATCCATTTTCTTCTGAAATGTTTGCCATAGACTTGTATGGACTTTAAACAAAAACCCTGACCCTGGCAAATGGGGGTGAATAAGGCTAGGTTCACACTGTGGAATTTCTGGGCAGAGTTTCTGTCAGAGATCTAGCCGGCGGTACTAGGACCGCGCGGACTACATTGTTGTTCCCATAGATGGCAATCCATTTCTGAGCAGATCTCCCAAAAGATCCACCCAGAAATGCATTGCAGTCTATGGGGGCAGCAATGTAGTCTGCTCGGTCCTAGCACTGCTGGCTCGATCTCAGGCAGAAATTCTGTCCAGAAATTCTGCAGTGTGAACCTAGCCTAAGGGTTAAATCACCTATCCTATGTTTGTTGATGACATATAAGTAACATGTGTGCCAAGTTTCATGTTAATATCTTTAGCTGTTTGGACGTGATGCTGGAACATACACACACACACACACACTGAGTTTTATACATATATATATATATATATAGATTAAAGATTTCTCATACAAACCTGGCTTTGGCATGGTATATCAATATAAGCACACAAATGAGGATGCAAGTCAATGCAATACACACGCCCACAACAATCCCAGTCATTGATTTCTGGTCTAGGTGATAAAAGTAATCTGCAAGAAAGATAAAAGTCTTAATTATCCTGATAAAAATGAAATAAAAGTAGAATTATATAAAATATGTATCTCCACAATGTCTACTGTTTTGTATGAGTGCAAAGGCTGATGACAAAGAAATCACCCTAAGGGTAGGGTCACACGTAACGGATCAGCAGTGTATTTTACGCTACGGATCCGCCGGTAACCAAAATTGGCATGATCCTGAAGGGGTTAACAATACCATAAATTGTAAAAGGATACAAAGTTGGAAATTAAATAACTAAAATTTTTGAACAAAAGAACAAAACCTGAAAAGTGTTTAAAATCAATAAAGCATGGAATAAATTACAAAGCTTTCTGTTCACTATTGCTGATCTGTAACGTCTTGCTGAGAACGGCAAATTCGGTGATATACGATTTAGACTTGCACTTTCATCTACGAATAAATCACTGTCATTAATTTGTTTATTTTAAGTTTATTACAATGACAGTGTATCACCTCCACATAGTAATTCCGAGGCAGTGCAGTGCTTCTCAGTCGGGGGTCATTTGTCTTTGCTGAACAGAGTACTGCTAGGCAGACACAATAGCCACAGATGGGTGTCTACAAGAATGTATACGTCCAAGTAAATAATGAAACTGTTTTGCTTTGTTTACTGTAAGTATTTCCAAACTGACCTTGACCGCTGGCGGAATCTAACTGCTTTGACTTCATTCTGCTGCGCACCGTCTCCTTGGGTTGAACAGCTAGCTCCACTACATTTGAGAATGGGCCCTCTCCTACATCATTGGAGGCAGAGATCTTCACCAGGTAAATATTTCCAGGCATAAGATTTTCCAGTAGAGCCATGGTTATTGCTCCTGTGAATTAACATTCAGTTTATATCACATAAAACCTACTGTTTAAGTTATTAAACATTCAGCATATGCTTTACTGAATATCTGCTAGAGGGCCTGTCTATGTATATGCAAGGAAAATGTGGCCTTCTGAAACTTAAAGGGGTACTCCGCCCCTAGACATCTTATCCCCTATCCAAAGGAGATATCAGATCGCGGTGGTCCTGCCGCTGGGGACCCCTGGGATCTAGGCTGCAGGACCCACCTGTTGTGGCTTCCGGCAGCGCTGGAGGCTCTCATCCTAACGCCTCACAACCACGGTGACGTGAGATCGTGACGTTGCGACTTCGCCCCCGTGTGACGTCACGCCCCGCCCCCTCAATGCAAGTCTATGGGAGGGGGCGTGACGGCTGTCACGCCCCCTCCCATAGACTTGCATTGAGGGGCGGGGCGTGACGTCACACGGGGGCGGAGTCGTGATGTCACGATCTCACGTCACCGTGGTCGGGAGCCGAAGCCTCCAGCGTTTCCAGAAGCCGCAGCAGGTGGGTGCTGCAGCCGAGATCCCGTGGGTCCCCAGCAGCGGGACCCCCGCGATCTGACATCTTATCCCCTATCCTTTGGATAGGGGATAAGATATCTAGGGGTGGAGTACCCCTTTAACAGATATACAATAATTTAAGACAGAAAATTGTGATAAATTGTAGCGGACATCTACACCAGCTTGTAACGTGTGGTGCCAGGACTGTCAAAGATGTGACAAATCAACGAATGGGCCTACACATCTTAATATGATTGGCGTATCGTACTCCAGCACGTCTTTGCATTAATAGAAGTATGCATGTAAAATTCCTCACTATATGTCTAAGGGGTCCCTGTGCCAGGCTGCCAGTACATCAGACTATATGGGCATACTGTTTTTAAATAAAGTCAGTTCGGAGTTCAAGATGGAGTCATGTACATGAAAGTCCCTGATGCATGTATAGGAACAGAATCATCGGAAGTGTAATTCACTGAATGAATTAGTATGATTTTTAGATTATGGAGATTTATTTATTTCACTATTCGAGTGCACATACATGGCAGCCATTAAAATCAGATACCCTCTGATATTAGTCAATAATTAGTTTGTTCTTATCAGTTCTTAGAAGAATTAATGTTTGACTAACAATAAAAGATAAGTAGCAAACACTACAGTTGTTGTATTATTGTACAGGGCAAGAAGTTCATGCATTCTCGGGAGCTACTCCCAAAACCCCAGCAATAATGTAAATAAGGAAAGATACAGGCCATAGAAAAGGCTGATCTCTTGCTGGCTTGAATGCAAGAATTAGACAGGATACAATACAATCTGCTGTACCCTTGTTACCCCCGGAAGCAGATGTCACTTGGAAGGTCATCCTGGCCTATATCATGCATGATCCACCCAAAATCTAATGTTTAATGGCTTAAAGGGGTACTCCTGCACTTAGACATCTTATCCCCTATCCAAAGGATAGGGGATAAGATGCCTGATCGCGGGGGTCCCACTGCTGGGGACCCCCGTGATCTTGCACGCCGCACCCCGTTAAAATCGTTCCCTGGAGTGTGTTCGCTCCGGGTCTCATTATGTCGATCACGGGGCCGGAGCATTGTAATGTCAAGGCTCCGCCCCCGTGTAACATCACACTCCGCCCCCTCAATGCTGTCACGCCCCCTTGCATAAGCTTGCATTGAGGGGGCAGAGCGTGACATCACACGGGGGCAGAGCAGTGACGTCACAATGCTCCGGCCCCGTGATCGACAGTAATCAGACCTGGAGCGGAAGCGCTACGGGGACTGATTTTAACGGGGTGCGGCGTGCAAGATCATGGGGTCCCCAGCGGCGGGACCCCCGCGATCAGGCATCTTATCCCCTATCCTTTGGACAGAGTATAAGATGTCTTAGCACCGGAGAACCCCTTTAACAGGGGGATCTATTGAAAATTATAGTAATAGATAAATGGCCGAAAGCAATTATTAGTAGAGTTTATGAACTTAGACTTTTAATGGAACACAGATTATAGACAGGCTGATGGGGGATCTGCAGCATATCTAAACTGTTATCTATTCCCCCTAATATATACACTGCTAAAAGGCGTATGGCCAAAAATACAGTATGAAAGCAAATCACTATTTATGCAATTCCTTAATATATTCATGTGTGAAAAACATTGCACTTTTTATGTGTATCATTAATAAACATTCATGATAGCTGCTGCTTCTAAGCACATGTATAAACAAATGTATCTCTGCACAGGGACACATTAATAATGCATGAAAGGGCCTGTGAGAAAATCTTAAAAATGTATGATATTTAGCATGTGTTTTTCTGCGCTCACGTGTCAATTACAAATGCCTGTGTGTTCTAACCACACCAAGTGTTAAAAAAAATCATTTGTTCGGCAGCATCTGAGAGTACTGAGAATTAAATATAGTCTTAGATATGGCTTTGTATTTTTCTGATTACAATTTATTAATACTGTTACACTGTTTTACTGTTGCTGCACTCCGAAATGAAGGCAATACATAAATAAAGGTGGCGTGATTGAGCTGCTTTGCATATTACCTCTTAATTATATCTATATGTTTATATACACGTTTTACAAGCTGTTTTAGAATAAGGCTGTGTTCACATTGTGCACTGAAGACCCCATTAGGAGCTACACATGGTCTTATTTCCCCTTCAAAATAACGGACTCCACAATGATATCTGACAAACTGGTAGTCAGCTGAGTCCTTTGGATACTGCAGTCTGTCAGCAGACAGACAGACCGGGCACTGCAATGTGCTTTCTATTTTCAAATGTAAACCACAAAGTAGTTGGGCAGTAGTTAAAGGGGTATTCCGGGCAAAAAAATGTTTTATCCCCTATGCAAAGGATAGGGGATAAGATGTCTGATCGCGGGGGGCCCACTGCTGAGACCCCCCCCCCCTTCGATCTCCCTGCAGCACCCGCATTCTATGCGGGTGCTGAATCTCCAGTTTTGGAAACCTGCAGGTTTCCGGGACTGAGGACGTGACGTCACGCCCCTTCCATTCATGTCTATGGTAGGGGGCGTGACGGCAGTCACGCCCTCTCCCATAGACATGAATGGAGGGGGCGTGGCATGACGTCACGTCCCCACGGCCCGTGTCACGTCACGGCCCGTGTATGGTTATTTTAAAGGGTACTTCTCATCAAAAAAACTTTTGATATATTATAGATTAATGTATGCAGAATAACTTTACAATTGCATGTTATTAAAAAAATGTGCTTCTTTCTATTTAATTTTCCACTTTGAAGAAATGACCACTAGGGGTCTCCCTACCAGTCCTGGCAGCAAGCATTTCAGACTCATGCTGGAGTCCTAAACACTACGAGCTGCCAGTCTGCTTTGTTCACAAAGGAGAACACTCAGAGCTGCTAGCCTGCTTTGTTCACAGCCTGTTTGGCTGTAAACAAAGCAGGCTGGCAGCTCTGAGTGTTTAGGACTCCAGCATGAGTCAGAAATGCTTGCTGACAGGACTGATCGGGAAAAATACAATAGAAAGAAGCATATTTTTCATTAACATGCTATTGGAAAGTTATTCAACATTCATTAATCTAAAATATATCAAAAGTTTATTTGATGAGAGGTACCCTTTAAAGATGCTCATGAGTTTTGAAGTATGAATTCAGCCAGCAAGCTTTTCTGCATCTTGTTTCCATCAAAAGAAAGAAGCAAGGGCTTCATAGGATGGGAACTGTCCAGAAAACTCGGCATACTATGAGGTGCTAGCTGATCGTGGCTCTCTTTTGTAGCAGCTGTGTCTTGTCCTTTGTGACATAACCTTTGCTATAGCGTTATAAAGCTGTCAAAGTTCTGGATACTTCACAGACTTTTAAACTATAAAACACTGATCAAATACCAGTAAAGAGACTGCAAGTCTGATTGACTCTTGGTGAAGTCAGATTTAGGGCTACTTTAAAATTAATAAAGACTTGTGCGCAAACCTCCAGAGTGTTTCAATCCACAGGAGTCCATTAGATCATTAATGAATTCTCCGACCCAACACTAATGGCTCATAATGATCTCACTTACTAATGATTTCAAGTTAGGTGGTGGAGAACAAAGCCAAGGAAAGTAGCACAGTAATAAATAAGTAATAATTAGCATAAAACCCCTCTCATTAATGGAGTGTTATATATGCTTCTACTCACTGTGTTAGAAGTGTCAGATCAGAAAACCAGCAGTGCTAAATCTCAACACTAAATTGGATCATAGAAGTCCTATAATCCAAAAGGTACTACTGACTATACACACTGCTGTATATGCTGGTGTCAACAAAAGGAACAGAACCTGTACAAGTTTACACAATAGCAATAAGACATAAATAAAGAAGCAGCAGGTAAATTACCATCTCGGTGCATAATTTGCCATTGGCCGGCAGCCCAGTCTTTTCTAGATGCATATAATATTGTATAACGGGTGACAGCTGACTCCAAATCCTCAGGGGGTTTCCAGGAGACCAAAGCGGTGTTTTCTTCTATCAGTGTCACCTTGACACCCACAGGTGGACTGGATGGAGCTGCATGTAAATAAGCATATGAAGCACAACATAGGTATGGCGCTATGAAAATACGTGGATCAGCTGGAGACCACTCACAAGAGCCAAGATCTAAAGTTTACAGACAATACTGGCACATATCTATGGCGCTCTTACTACAGCTACACAGATGCAGACAGACAGTTGAAAGAGGAACAGTATCAAATGTGAGGGCTTAAAGGGGTACTCCGCCCCTAGACATCTTATCCCTTATCCAAAGGATAGGGGATAAGATGTCTGATCATGGGGGTCCCGCAGCTGGGACCTCCATGATCTCTGTACAACACTGGGCGTTGTGAAGTCTCCTCATGGCGCCTCCTCATGATGCCATGCCCCCTCAATGATTTGATTTGAGGGAGCCTGGCATGATGTCACAAGGGGTGTGGCATGACATCACAAGAGGCGTGGCAGTGATGGCACGACCCCCGCCTGCTTCAAGCGTTTGGAAATTTTTTTTCCGAATGCTGGGACAGTGGCGTACCCCTTTAACAACAGAGAAAAAGAAAAATGCCAGTAGCTGACACATTTCAGATGTAGGTTTACCTGTAATAAATACATAAAGAAAAATTCCTAGTACACAGTATAAAGCTATAATAGAAATTACTTGGAAGGACATGGAAAATTCTAAATTCATTGTGCCTTCCCGGACAGGACACAAGCAGACAGAGGCTTTGTCTGCTGCTCTATAGTTCATCTGTGGTCTAGGATAGATTCATAAAGCAATGGCCTATTATTGAGCCTATTATCATTAATGAATGAAAAAATGGTGATGTGTAATGCCAGTAAAACAGCCTCCTACCCTTACACATGTAAACCTCTGAATCCACACATGTGTTCAGCACTGATGCCTAAAATAACTGCTATGTCCATGCAGCCAGCAGGCAATGCAGTCACTGTTTTACAAGGCCTGTGGGACTCTTCAATACTCGCTAAAAGTAAATGGCTTTCATAATTCATACCTTCTGGAAGTGTGGAATAGTAAACCACAGGGCTCCAGGGACTTGACAATTGGTCTACATGCAGCCTCACAGCAAACTCATACTTAGTATTTGCTTCAAGATCTTGAACTAAAATATGAGGCTCAGACCTGTGGATACAAAGAAAAGAATATATATTGTTATAACTGGAGATAATGTGAGAAATGACATGACCAGCCTGCACCTACAATGTGGGGCTGTATCTACATAAGCAGTCAAATAGCAACCATATTAGTTCTTCTGGACTTTTAACAGACAATATCAGGCAGATATAATATCACGAATCTAAGATAAAGTTCTATGCTTTAGTATTCCGATACAAATGTTTTACTAAATAGTAAGCACACCTTTTACTCTATGTGGTTATAGAGAAAACCAAAGAAATGTAGACTGTCTAGTGACGCTGGTTACAGAGACAATGCCAGTAGTACTGCACTTTACTTACGTTTGGAGGTAAAGCACTAAAGAAGCATTCTGAAGGCCCACAGGATTGCAGCGAACAGTATAGTTAATAGCTTGTCCAGAGGAGAATGCAGGTCGTCCCCAGTAAAGGTAGATGGAAGAGGAACTGTTTGCTTTGGCATAAAGATGATGAGGGGGAGGAGGAGGGGGAATCATGTGATCAGGGACCGCTGTATGAGATTTAAAAAAATAAAATAAAAATTAACATTTTTTTTTTAAAGTTGGAAATACAAGAATACAAAAAAAAATGTATGGTTTCCACCATCAATATCTTCCTAGCGTTTAAGTGACTGCATACAATCATAAGTAGAGTTTCTAGGAGTAGGGCTATGTAGAATAACTAATAACAGGTACATAAAAATGTTTATTATGGCAAATTCTCATATTTGCACAATGTATTAACCCATTAACGACCATGGACGTATATTTACAGCCGGCTCCCGATCTGTCAAGCTGAGCGCACCCTGTATCTGCGGGGTCCCGGTTGCTATCAGCAATCAGGACCCGCGGCTAATACCGGACATCGCCAATCGGGCTGATGTCTGGTATTAACCCTTTAGATGCCAATGATGCCATGATCAAAGTTGATTGCAGCATCTAAAACAGGAGAAATCCATACTGGCTAGCTCAGTGGAGCTGTTCGGGACCGCCGCGGTGAAATTGCGGCGTCCCGAACAGCTTAGAGGATAGCAGGAGGTGCCTTACCTTCTTCCCGGCTGTCCGATCGGTGTTTGATTGCTCCAAGCCTTAAATCCAGGCTTGAGCAATCAAGCGCAGAAAACACTGATCAATGCATTCCTATGGCAATGCATTGAACAGTACCTGCAATCAGTGCATGCAATGTTACAGCCCCTAGAGGGGGCTATAACACTTCATAAAAAAAGTTAATAAATGTGATTTATCCCCTTCCCTAATAAAAATCAGAATCACCCCCCTTTTCCCATAAAAAAAAGTGTGTAAATAAAAACAAATATATGTGGTATCGCCACATGCGTAAATGTCCTAACCATAAAAAGATATCTTTAATTAAACCGTACGATCAATGGCGTATGCGCAAAAAACATTCCAAAGTCCAAAATAGCGTATATTTGGTCACTTTTTATACCATAACATTTTTTTTATAAAAAGCGATCAAATAGTCTGATCAAAACAAACATGGTACCAATAAAAACTTCAGATCACGGCGCAAAATACCGCCCTGTACGTGGAAAAATAACAAAGTTATAGGGGTCATTAACTTATTAATTTTTGCGCATGTAGATATGATTTTTTCCAGAAGTACGACAAAATCAAACCTACATAAGTAGGGTATCATTTTAATCGTATGGACCTACAGAATAAAGAAAAGGTGTCACTTTTATCGAAAAATGTACTGCGTAGAAACAGATGCCCCCAAAATTTACAAAATGGTCTTCAATTTTGTCACACAATGATTTTTTTTCCCCCATTTCGCCGTAGATTTTTGGTAAAATAACTGATGTCATTACAAAGTAGAATTGGTGGTGCAAAAAAAATATAAAGCCATCATATGGATTTTTAGGTGCAAAATTGAAAGGGTTATGATTTTTAAAAAGTAAGGAGGAAAAACGAAAGTGCAAAAAGTGCAAAAACTGAAAAACGCTTGGTCCTTAAGCAGTTAATTGCATTATTCGGCATTTGGAATTTGCAAGTTACCATTCAATATCACAGAAATACCTTTAAAATCTGTTAACATGGGCAATAACACAGCAGATATAAATTAAATGTAATAAATGTATAGTAATGCACAAAAGAATAGCTAAAGAAAAGTATCAGTATATAGTACAGTATATAAAAAGTAAAAAAAAAACTGTGATCCAAAAGTAATACTGCCCATCAATAAATCCTATATAAGGCCACAAATCTAATTTGCTAATCAGCTCTACATCAAGAAAGTCATACAGAAGAGCTGGAAAGGGTTCAAAGGTAAGTAATTTGACTACTAAAAGAAGACTTTCCAGTCTTTTTTTTTTTTTTAACCCCTTAAGGTCACACCTCATTTTGGCCTAAAAGGGGTACTCGGGTGGAAAACATTTTTTTTTTAAATCAACTAGTGCCAGAAACAGATTTGTAAATGACTTCTCTTAAAAAATCTTTACCCCTCCTGTACTTTTTAGCAGCTATATGCTACAGAGGAAATTCTTTTTATTTTTTTGTATTTCTTCTTGTCTTGTCCACAGTGCTCTCTGCTGACACCTCTGTCCGTGTCAGGAACTGTCCAGGGCAGCATAGGTTTGCAATGGGGATTTTCTCCTGCTCTGGACAGTTCCGAATACGGGCATCAGGTGTCAGCAGAGAGCACTGTAGACAAGACAAAAAAGAAATTCAAAAAGAAAAGAATTTCCTCGGTAGCATACAGCTGCTAAAAAGTACTGGAAGGGTAAAGATTTAATAGACGTAATTTACAAATCTGTTTAACTTTCTGGCACCAGTTGATTTAAAAATAAAAAGTTTTCCACCGGAGTACCCCTTTAAGGGTTGTAAATAATCTAGCAAATAATGAAGTATAAAGAATTCCTCGTACAGATATTTTAAGTTACTTACAAACACAAATCGGTGTGCTGACTGTTTGGTCCGCTTGATACCCTTCATCCATATTGTTATAGGCAAGTAACCTGACATGGTACTTTCTTCTGGGATCTGACGATTAAAAATATACACCATGAGCATTAAGAACTTAGAAAGTACAATTAACGTGTCTGATTTATAAATTAATATATTATTACTATGTAGTTATTATTGTAATAAAATATCTAATATCCGAAAATCGAATTTAGAAATAATAATAAGAAATCTGCTGTGATCTCCCCCTGGTTTGGGGGAAAATAACTCAGAATGGCACACAGGCTTTAAATATGAGCATAAATATGAGCATAAATAAGCCTCTTTGGCCTCTGCCACATCGCAACATGAATACACAGAGGACACAGACTCCTGACACCCTGGTGTGGCCCTACATTTTCTTTTGGATACAGTACTTTTAATCAGAGAATATAGAATTTTTAGAGAACACATGGGTTATGGAAAATTAGAAAAAAAACAAACAAACAGGAGGCACATTGAGGTACTGAATAGGTCCATATTGGCACTGTATCCGTCATCTGTGTATAAAGCCCAGTACTGTACATACACTAACCCTGGGAAGCATATTAGTAGGTTTTCATAAAAGAATACGCATTAATATTCTCAGCACCACAATCACACTCAGTCATGCCATTGGCAGATGATATATCAAAAAGACAGACTTCTTTACACTCTGTCACAGTTGAGGAACTCACTCTGTTACTACAAATCCGTGTGTAGCAATCGAAAAGGATTAATCATGTTGCATCCAACATTCATAGGAGCATTCTTAACCCACACAAGACCACAGTGTGGAGAAACATGTTTTCTTAACCTTTTGATTCCCATTTATCAACACTTCGCATGAATCCACACAACTGCCTGCCATACAACACTGCCTTCATTTATTGTTCTTGTATCATTCCAACCTCCCCCATATTATTTCAACCTCCCCTAGAGTTCTTTGCAGTATCTACTTCTCTTCCTTCCATACATACAGTAATTCAGTATTTGTATACAGTGGTCCCTCAACATACGATGGTAATCCGTTCCAAATGGACCATCGTTTGTTGAAACCATCGTATGTTGAGGGATCTGTGCAATGTAAAGTATAGGACAGTGGTCTACAACCAGTGGACCTCCAGATGTTGCAACACTACAACACCCAGCATGCCCGGACAGCCAACGGCTGTCCGGGCATGCTGGGAGTTGTAGTGTTGCAACATCTGGAGGTCCGCAGGTTGAAGACCACTGGTATTGGAGGTTGTACTCACATGTCCCCGCCGCTCCGGATAGTCACCGCTGCCCTGGATGTCTCCCTCCATCGCTATCGCCGACGCTCTGGCAAGGCCTCTGCTTCCCCGGCATCCGCGCTCTCAGTCGCCACCATCACGTCGCTACCCACGCCGCTCCTATTGGATGACGGGACGGCGTGCGCAGCGACCTGATGACGACGATGAAGAGCGCCGACGATGCAGAGGATCCCGAAGAGGACGTGCCGGAGCCCCGAGGACAGGTAGTGATCGTCAGCAGACCACACGGGGCACCGTAAACAGCTATCCGGTGGCAGGTGAAGCAGTAAGCGCTGCCGGATAGCCGTTTATGCGATGGCCCTGACATACAAAAGCATTGTATGTTGATGCTGCCTTCAACATGCGATGGCCTCTGAGAGGCCATCGTATGTTGAAATTATCGTATGTCGGGGCCATCGTAGGTCGGGGGGGTCACTGTATATTTGTTTTGTGTATTAAGGGTCCATCCGAGAGCTCATTCAATATTTCCCATTGAGATGCTTTGATTATTCTGGTTGTTAAAAGGGTTCTCCAGTTACACATACTGAAGGATAGGTCATCAATATGGAGGATAGAGCCAGAAGCAGATGGCTAAATTCATTTCAATGGGAGTGGAACTGCAGTAACCTAGCACAGCTACTACACCGTGAACAGAGCCATCGATCAGATATTGATGGTCGATTCTGAGGATAGGCCATCAATATGTGTAACTGAAAACCCCCTTAATTCTCAACCAATGCTCAAGAATATTCCAAATCAATCTGAGGCGAGGTTATTCATGTTCAGTCAGAATCGGCACATCTATTGACAGCTTTAATATGTTGCTAAAGACAAGCATTAGTTTTATATCTACTGGAAGACACAGATTAACATTCTGCAAATCCTGCAAACATAAAGTGGGAACCCGGTTGTGCTCTTTCAAGGTCTATGCCATGTTGCACAGCAGTGTACCTCAGGGCTTTCCGTAAAATCAATCCTTATTTATGAGTTCCAGTCGAGTGGCTCATCATTACCACAGGTTTAGTCATGGTATCTCTGAAATGTAGAGACAACCAGGGTCCTACTTATCTGAAGCCCCCTGCGTATATTGCATTGATAGAAAGCTGTAAACGGTTCACTGCTTGGTTTTCTGGTCTATCCTCTGAACAAGCAGCTCACCTCAAATTGAGGATGACAGCTAAAGGTAATTGAACAGAATACCAAATGCCATACTTTTCTTTTACAGGTCTCCCCTGGGGTGAGTAACAGTCAATCAACGCAAGATGGAAAATGACAGATAAGATTAATATTAACACCAAGGCTCTTAAACATGCCTCCGCATCCTGTGCCGATTCCGTTGGCTAAAGGACATCTCCAGAGCTTCGAATTAAAAAATTACAAGAGAAAAATTTAAGATTGTAATTTAAATCGTTACACGTTTCTAAAGCCTATATTCTAATCACTTCTCATCCAAGAAACTGATTGTCAAATGAAGCTATCTAATGCTTTCAGCTTATAGTTCATGCCTACCAGCAGATGTCGCCACATACACACTGTTCAATGGACGAGGTAATGATGTTTATGGTAAGATTCAAGTGTCAATAATTAATAAGACTATTAAAGCACTTAACCTTTCTGAAATAGACAGTCACTTCTTCTCCAGAGTCAATGAATATCAAGAGCTTACTGTGTTGACGAAAATGCTGCTTACAATAAAGCCATTAGCAACGCTGTAAAGTAAATGTATCTAATGTATTCCTTGTGTACAGGGTTTTCAGCACGCGGAACAACAATTTCTGTTTCTATGGATCACTGTTGCTTCAATGACTGGAAGGAAATCAAGTATATATCAATTTATATTTATATATGATACTATACTGGACTAATTCTCTATTCACAAAGCATTGGGCTTTCAAGCAGGCTGGGAATGTAAACACTTCACTTCAGCGCTATAAGAACCTACAATGCCTTGGGATAGAGTCATAAATAATTATACAGCTAATCCATAATTCATATCATTCAGATTTTTTTTTTTCCTTTACATCTCTCCCTGTTTCTAGGAAATAGCAGAAGGTCCTTTAGTGAAGAATACAAAGATAGCTTAATTTCCAGTAATATTATTCTATGAGGTCTTTCATTTGCAAGACTGATATACAAACAATAAATTGTATATAGAGGAAATATGCAAACTATTGCACATATAGATTTTTTATTGACTGCTCAATTTGTTTTATTATTAAAAACATAAATCTTGTAAGGTATATAGAGATATATCATATATCACGTGTTGGCAAGACAAGGATCATATCTTACTATATTTAATTGATGAAAGAAAAACATAATATCTCATGCACAATTAATGAGTAAGAGTAAGAACATAAAAGGACATTAAAAGACATATATAAAGTGCAATAAATTGCTCCAAAAACAAACAAAAAAACAAAAAAAAACTATAAAATGAATAGCTGGCATGATCAGTTATTATGGCATTAGTCCATATAGCTGGACCCTGCTTTCTAATAATTGAGTTTGCATTAGCTGAATACAGCATACATATGCTGGTAAGTGTACCATACCAACTTGCAATAATATATTGCATGGTTTCCTTGTGGAACTAGGAGTACCAGAAAGGCATTTAAGTAGTAAATTCACAGTCACATTATGTAACAGTGATCATCTACTGCTTGGTTAACCTGGAGAACTTAAAGTTCCAGCAGGGCCCCTTAGCATTCAATGCACAGCCGCAGCACATCTATCTGACATCTATCCGTTTCTTTACTGCATTGCTGGTAAGCATTTTGATATACTCATACTACTACTGGTACACTAGGCTGACATCCTGGTAACACTTTGTTTTGAGCATTTTGGATAGTTTGGATGTCAATCATGCCAGAAAATTGTTAAACTTACCAGCATATGAACTTTTAACCAATATTTTGAGACACATAATACTGAAAGGATATCCTATCAACTGGCCGGACTGGCAGTTGATATAAAAACATGTAAACATAATAAAAATAAACATATATGGTATCGCTGCGTGCGTAACTGTACAAAATAAAATATAACATTATGTATCCTGTATGGTAAATAACGTAAATGTAAAAAAATAAATAAATACCAATCCACAGAATTGCAATTTTTATAATATCCCAGAAAAAAAGCGACTAAGGGTCTATTCAAACGTACAGTATTCTGCGCATATTTGAAGCGCAGATTTGATGCTCAGGATTTCAAGTCATTCAGTTTACATTGAAATCTGCAGCAGAAAATCCTGCGTATCAAATCTGCACAGAATACTGTACGTGTGAATAGACGCTAAAAAGTCAGATTAATACCAAAAATGGTACCGATTCAAAAAAAACATTGTGGCGCAAAAAATTTACCGTCATACAGCCTAGTATGCGGGAAAAAAAGCTACAGGGGTCAGAAAAAGGCAATTACCAAAAAGTCGACAAAGTTCTGAATTTTTTTGACAAAAACTATACAAATCTGGCATTACTGTAATCAGGCCGGCCTAAAGTATCAAAATAACATGTTAGCTGACCACAAGGTTAATGGCGTAGAAAAGAAAACCACTAAGTTTGCAAAATGATCTTTTACTATTTCAATTTCACTTCACATATATATTTTTTTGGTTCAGAGAATATGTTAAGGAAAAATTAAAAGGTATCATTATAGTAGTTAGTTACGGCTATTATAGGGCGAGGAGGAAAAATTAGAGTGTAAAAGCGAAAATTGCCCAGGACAAGTGGGTCGTCATGAGGGACAAGTAGATTTTACTCCATTTTAGTCCCGTGGACAAGTAGTTTTTTAATAAATTTCCACACCCCTATGGTAGGGTTCACGCGGTCCTAGTGAATCAGCAAATCATGTCCTAACATGTCCCTACAGAGGATATCAACTTTAAAAGCAGTACTATAAAAACTTAACTGGTTTATGTAAAACTAATTTTTCCTAAAGAAGTTTTCCCTTACATTCTGTAAAATGGGTAATTTGACACTAACCTAGAGTGTATATTTAGTTTACAGGCATTTCTAATAAATTGTTGAACTTTAAGAGAAGTTGAAGAGTTGAACAGAGGTGCTAAGGTTAGATGTATGGTGTGGTCAAATGTACATTTTTTTACAAGCTCTTTTGTATTGTTCAGTTTTTGTGTGTCTTAACAACCCATTGTTCACCAAGAGTCCGGCTGGAAAGCTCATTGGTCCCAATTTCTAGGGTGAGTGCACTGCCCTTAAGACCAACCTCTCAACACAATAAAGTCTACATCATCATTCAGCCAAAGGGGCAGCGGTATGGGTCAGTGTGACATCTGGGTCAAGACCTTTGCCATAAAATGTGGGGTTGACCAAAGTGTGCTTGGAGCAATTGATGTGCAGTGCAACTGATACAGGGGGATGGGTGGGAAAACAAAAACACTGCTGGCACCAAAATGTAAATGATAAAAAACAAAACACTAAAACAGCTGTAGAAGGGTAAAGTCTGGGATAACACAGACAAGGTAGTAAGAAGTCTGTATATTGCTATTTCTCTCTATTACCAATGGCAGAAAAATATCTAGTATAACATAATATTTTCTTCTGTGGCATACTAAGTATTTTAGAGAAAAATGTGATGACCAAACCCTGTTCTTCCAACAAGAACCTCCCTCAATTATGTTGTTATTCAAAGGTAAATGAACACTAGTATATTGTATAGGTTGTCACTAGAAAACTGCTATGATTTCTGCATCCACTGTAACCTTGGATTGTCCCTAAGGGCCTATTTAACACATTTTTTGTCCCATAAGCGAACTACTTTCCAAGTGTTTCATTGACTACCAACATGGAAGGAAAGAGAGATATGTGCAGGATCTAAGTATTTATATGACCATGACACCTCTTAAGCAAGGGGTAATTATCACACCTCTCTAGTACACATTTAACCTCTCCAGTGCCAGAGGGGAATCTCATGTAGAACAGATCACTGTATTTATTATCAGGTTTACGCTTGCAATCAGGAACTGTGTCTAAAGGATTGATTTAATATACTGTATTAGCCTGGGGACTTATCAGGTACCAACACAAAGAAACATTATTTAAACGCATGTAATTTTTCTAATGCAGTGGCATAATCCAATTCCCAATTCACCATCAATTCAACGCCATATCAATTGCAAGATAAAAATGTCTAGTATTTGTAGACACATTTATATACTATGCTCTAATAGGCTAAAATGACAAGCTTGTCAGCATATCTCATATAAACCTTAAAAAAAAAAAAAAAAGTCGTCTCAGAGATAATACCAGTTAAAAAGCGGCAAACAGATCGTTTTTCCTAGGGAAAGCCACAGCGAGCCAGGCATTACCCTCTCTATGATGTCCATATGCCCTAATAAAAGCATATGGACAGGGGTTGTTTTCATGAGAATTAGCATGCATTAGCATAAAAACTGTTGTGTATGCTATAGGAGCTGTGACGTTTGCTGCATATAATACTGCTGTATATTGTACATCTATAAATTTGCAAATATTCGCTGGTGACCTACAATATATCCTTATATTTTTCTGACATTTATCTAGCCTAAAGGGGTAATCCCACCCTAGATATCTTTCCCCCTATCCAAAGGATAGGGGATAAGATGTCTGATCGCGGGGGTTCCGCCGCTGGGGACCCCCGCAATATTGTATGCGGCACCCAACTATTTCTTGTCCGGAAGCGCTGGAGGATCTGGGTCGCGACCACGGGAATGGAAGTCTGTGACCTCACACCCCGTCCCCACAATGCAAGTCTATGGGAGGGGGCGTGACGGCAGTCACGCCCCCTCCCATAGACTTGCATTGAGGGGACGTGGCGTGACGTCACACGGGGGCGGAGTCCTGACGTCACAGACTTCCGTTCCCGTGGTCGCTACCCAGACCCTCCAGCGCTTCCGGACAAGAAACAGGTGGGTGCTGCATGCAATATTGCGGGACCCCCATGATCAGACATCTTATCCCTTATCCTTTGGATAGGGGATAAGAGGTCTAGGGTGGGAGTACCCCTTTAAGGAAATAAGCAAATAAACATTCTTTCTTACAGAAACCTTTTTGCAAATCATACTGGTGCAACATCTCCACAAAGGAATAAAAGCACAATCTATCAGAGCATCTCTTAAACACATGTATTTGTCATAAAGACATTGAGGGAGAAAAAATTTTTACTCTTTAAATGATTTTAATCTACAAGTGAAATATGTTTGAATTTTACATCACAAACAGGATTAATCTTATATATATATATATATATATATATATATATATATATATATATGTTAAAACCTAGAGATAGTTACACAAAACAGTATCTAAGGCTTAGAAAATAGAATTGAAAAGCTGTGCCACATATGGACGCATCCTGCAAACAAACAAGACCCTCCATGAAAATACACTAGTTTTATTAGCTAAATTGTATTATCTATATACAGTACAATGAATCCCCATCCCCAATACATCTACACCACTCTTCCTGAAGTAATGTCTTGTGTTTATTATGTAAAATATTCTTTTTTTCGGTGCATGCACTGTGGCATATAATAAGCAATATTGCTGACTCTGGAAAGTCTATACTTGCCTCTATTTAAAAGTTTCCAGTTAACAACTGCTCATCTCAAGAACAATGCTTTTATGCAGACACCACCCAAGGAAACAACTTGGCACCTCTTTTGGTAGTGCCCATTTGCCCAGGTTCTGTTGGATGCCCTGGAATATGAACTCAGATACTCTGTTTCCAGGAGTAGTCTCTAGGATCACTTGGTGATTTACGAGCTATTTTCTGTGGATCCCACTGTTGAGGCTATCCAAGAGGCCTGGCACCTTATGAACTGTTATAAGGACATGTTGTCATTTACCATGGAATGCTGTATCATATTGATGAAATGAGGAGAGGCTGGCTGCAGCCTGCTCAAAAACTATTTCATCATGTACAGTACCCACATTAAAGGGATTATGCAGTGAAAAGTAATGATCAAGGGGGTGCGACCACTGGGACCCCCACAATCTCCAGAACGGACCACGGCTCTCTAGGCGGAGCACAGCTGGGAACACCACACGCTCCATTCATTTCTATGGGAGCACTGGAGATGCCCAAGTACAGCCTAGAGAATAAATAGAGCATGTGCCGTCCCTAGCATGTGCCGTCATAGGCCTGAAGCTTTATTAAAGGAAAGACACACAGAGAGTAGAGGGGGTGAGAGGAGTACCAGTCCTCCTCTTCCTTAAAGGGGTTATGCTGTGAAAAGTAACTTATCTCCTACCCACAGAGAGCCAGGGTCTGTTCAAGAGATCGTGGGGCATCCCAACGGTCACACCCCCACGATCAGACACTTATCCCCTATCCTGTGGGTAGGAGATAAGTTACTTTTCACGGCATAACCCCTTTAAGGAAGAGGAGGACTGGTACTCCTCTCACCCCCTCTACTCTCTGTGTGTCTTTCCTTTAATAAAGCTTCAGGCCTATGATTTCCTCCCCTTTTCTCTCTCCCATCCCCCCCCCCCCCCCCCACATTTTTTTGTTTTGTTATTTTAACCTGTGATTCTTTAATAGACTGTGGATGTAGTGCAGAGGTGTAATGTTAGGCGTAGGTTAGGTGCCTTTGCATTGCGACTTGGTATCCAGTGTGTTTGTTATTTGACTGATATTTATTGTAAATCCAAGTCATGTGTAGAGAGGTAGTCTCTGATAGACAATCTTTTTATCTTTTTGATGACATCTTTTACAGTAAAAATTTTATTCTACAACATTACCAAATTAGATGTGCATGAGCCTAAGCAGCTAGCCTACAGCCAACCTGGAAAGACAACAGATTTGTAGGACACCAATAAAACTGTCTACAAACAATACAATGTAATAAGAACATGATTTTACCATAGAGGAAATTACGATTCTACAGTTCTCAAATACCAGAAAAAAAAAAACCTTTGGATTGCATTTTCATGTCATAGATCTTTGATGCTCAGGCACAGAGTGATGTGAAGTTGATGCTCTTACAGATGATTAAAGAAATAAACACAAGTGCCAGTGACTAAATTTATTGGAGGTGATTCACTAACCCTCTTCAGTTGCTATGTAACACAACAGTGACATTGTACTGGAGTATGTAATTATGCTCTCAGAAAAACGGACTTCACAGAAAAAGGACACATTTTGCTCCTAAGCTGTAATTTTCTAAACTATCAGTTTCTTAACATCACATACTTTACACGGGCATTTAGTTAAAGGTGTCCAATCAAAACAACACACATTTGTGCTGCTGCACATAAAACAAATATACACATTAATAATGCATAACCGTAGCTAAAGTGTATTCATCTCAGTAGAAATGGTCACTTATAGACAGCACAATTACTGATGCAGCTTATCATTCCACGAAAAGGACCCATTCCTATTTATAGATTGTCTATTAGTTGATGAATCATAACAATAATTATCATAAGTACATTTTTGTACTTTAATATTTACAATCATATATATATATATATATATATATATATATATATATATATTACTGAAAGAGAAATGTATTAAAAAAAAATAGCTCCTGCTTTTTGCTATTAAATTAGCATAACATGGCACACGACATATTTGCACAAAATTTTTTAAACTTTTTTGGGCAGGAGATTACTGAGAGCAGGTGGTGCCCCCCAACTTTCCAACATATTTATTACAGGAGTCCTGCCAGAGTCAGGATCAATATAAGATTAGTAGTTTAATACTGTAGTACCATGCACCACTATTAATTGCACAGCAACACATGTATGAGCGCTGTAAACATCGAAGAGGCAGCTGATCAGCATGCTGATCATGCATTAGATTACCAAAAAGCACCCAGAGTGGGGAGGAGTTGATAAACAACAAATAACCAAACTCCAATCACCAGAAGGTGACGGGGTATAAAATCCCAAATTCCCCCTCTACTAGGATTAGTACAAATATTAAAACTTTACTTGTATTAATTATAATTAAAAAGGTCCAAGAAGGTGTATTAAAACCACCAGCACAGTCCCTGTGATCATAAATTTTAGTTCTCCTGCATGGAGTAACTATTGATATATTAATGTCTGCAGTAAGTCTTATAGAGGGACCTAGGCTGACATTAAACAACAACAATATGTCTCCCCTACATGTTTCGTGGTGCCAACCACGTCTTCAGGGGTTTTGAGACATATGACCCATATGACCATAACGGTCATATGTGTCATAACCCCTGAAGACGTGGTTGGTACCACAAAACATGTAGGGGAGACATACTGTTGTGGTTTTATGTCAGCCTAGGTCCCTCTATAAGACTTACTGCAGACGTTAATATATCAATAGTTACTCCATACAGGAGAACTAAAATTTATGATCACAGGGACTGTGCTGGTGGTTTTAATACACCTTCTTGGACCTTTTTAATTATAATTAATAAAAGTAAAGTTTTAATATTTTCACTAATCCTTGTAGAGGAGGAATTTGTTTGGGGTTTTATACCACGTCACCTTCTGGTGATTGGGGTTTGGTTATTTGTTGATCATGCATTAGAACACTAGATACAAGCAGTTGAACAGCATAGGTGCCAATAGTGAGAAAGATTAAAAGGGGTATTCCAGGATTTTTTTTTATTTGACTATGCTACAGGGACTGTAAAGTTAGTGTAGTTCATAATATAGTGTCTGTGCCTGTGTGTGATGGTTTTCTCACAATTCTTCTGTGATTTTCACTCCACTATTTATTATTACCAGCATACAAAATGACTGTTGTCTCAGATTTTTCCCAGCTTGCAATGCGGCCGAGACTTGACTCACTAGTCAGCTGATGAAAGGGAGCCTGTCTTCTTCAATGGGTGGAGGGGTCAATCTGCAACTAATGCAACAGCTGTAGGCACCCAGATTGAAAACCACACTGATTTCAATGGATGCAGCTCATTTATGTTTCAATGGGTGGGGTGGCTGATGTGTGGGATGGAGGAAGATGGAGTTGTGGGATTTGTAGTCAAAAAAAGAAAAGTCAAACAGGAAATACAAGTTCACAAAAAGCTAGCCACAGTGTTATGGTAATCTCACAACATAGCCATTTAGCCCCAAGACAAGCGCAGATCCTTCCTAAGCATGTCCATTACTGTCTGCCAGGTACATACTAAAATCACCTTATGCTGTATAACCCCTTTAAAATGCGCCATAGACCATAGCCCTCATAGACTTGTTGCCGAAACACATCAGAATATGCAAAATATGAGGATTAAGGAATTACAATGTCTATAGAAAACTTTCCTTCCCATAATAGTGCCTAAGAATTTAAAAAAAAAAAAAAATAAAACATTAATATGCTGCGCCTCCACTATTCCAGAAACACACACTAGTGATTAGTGAGACCCCTAGAAATGTATAATCTCGCCTTGTGTAAACATGGTGATATAGCAAATATCTTGCTTCCATGCTGCAACCATAGTAACAAAGTAGAATTTTTTTAATTTGCAGTAAGTAAATTACAAAAAATTGCAACACCCAGAAGAAGAGTTTTGTTATTATAGAAATCACAGGACTGGTAGAAGACATGTTTATGGTATGCAAATGATGAAAATTGGAAACAAAATGTTAGACATTTTTTTCCAGTATTCACCACTTCTATAACAGTCAGTCAATCTTCATAACAGTTTTTTGTTTTTTTTCTTAAATTTTATTGCAGAGAAAAAAAAGCAGTTGAAGGAAGAAGTTCAAATGACTGCTGGTCAGATCCCACAGTTGTAGGTGCCTGGCTGCTGGCGACTAGTGAATATTTATGACAATTCTCTGATTTCCCGTGGTTTTTTAAAATAAGGGCTTTTTTGTTGGGGGCATGACATCAGGAAGACAAATGCCACAGCAATTAGTTAATATTATAATACTACAGCAGCCAAAGTAAATTCTCATCATCATTATGTTAATCTCCAGTTTGTTCTCAATGGTTCCCATGTAACTCAAAGAATCGGGTCTTCTAAGACTCTTTTTCAGAATATGTTTTGCTTTCCAGGATCTCAATGGAGCGGCAGATGCTGCCATTACAGCAGCTTACACAGGTACAATCAGCAGCTGCCACTGCATTTGTAATGAATTGACCTTCTTCAGAGTATGTCTGAGAGGAATGGATCTAGTATTTCTAAGTTTTACCAACTGCTGTGTGAAGGGATTGTCTTTTTTTCCTCTTTAAAAACACTTCAATATTTTTGCACTAGAATTAAAAAGCATATGGATACATCCTTACTGCATGGAGCAGATATTGTAATATGGACAAAGAAGGGACTAAAAACTTCGACATGAACATTTATTTTTTTAAATCTTTGCTTACTAAGAACATTACCATGAAAATTATTTATAGATGCTAATACAAGAAATATTTGGTTTATGTAGGTACAGTGGAGCAAAAAAGTATTTAGTCAGCCACCAATTGTGCAAGTTCTCCCACTTATAAAGAGGAGAGAGGCCTGTAATTTATTCGCAAATTATGGTGGAAAATAAGCATTTGGTCAATAACAAAAGTTCATCTAAATACTTTGTTATTTACCCTTTTGTTGGCAATGCCAGAGGTGAAACGTGTTCTGCAAGTCTTCACAAGGTTTTCACACACTGTTGCTGGTATTTTTGCCCATTGCTCCATGCAGATCTCCTCTAGAGCAGTGATGTTTTGGGGCTGTAGATGGGAAACATGGACTTTCAACTCCCTCCAAAGGTTTTCTATGGGGTTGAGATCTGAAGACTGGCTAGGCCACTCTAGGACCTTGAAATGCTTCTTACGAAGCCACTCCTTTGTTGCCCAGCCGGTTTGGGATCTTTGTCATGCTGAAAGACCCAGCCACGTTTCATCTTCAATGCCCTTGCTGATGGAAGAAGGTTTTCACTCAAAATCTCACAATACATGGTCCCATTCATTCTTTCCTTTACATGGATCAGTTGTCCTGGTCCCTTAGCAGAAAAACAGCCCCAAAGCATGATGTTTCCACCCCCATACTTCACAGTAGGTATTAGTAGGTGTTCTTTGGATGCAACTCAGCATTCTTTCTCCTCCAAACACGACGAGTTGAGTTTTTACCAAAAAGTTCTACTTTGGTTTCATCTGACCATATGACATTCTTCCAATACACTTCTGGATCATCCAAATGCTCTCTAGCAAACTTCACATAGGCCCGGACATGTACTGGCTTAAGCAGGGGGACACGTCTGGCATTGCATGATTTGAGTCCCTGGCAGTGTAGTGTGTTACTGATGGTGGCCTTTGTTACTTTGGTCCCAGCTCTCTGCAGGTCATTCACTAGGTCCCCCCATTTGTTTCTGTGATTTTTGCTCACCATTCTTGTGATCATTTTGACACCACGGGGTGAGATCTTGCGTGGAGCCCCAGATCGAGGGAGATTATCAGTGGTCTTGTATGTCTTCCATTTTCTAATAATTGCTCCCACAGTTGATTTCTTCACACCAAGAATATTCAGTCTTCCCAGCCTGGTGCAAGTCTACAATTTTGTTTCTGGTGTCCTTCGACAGCTCTTTGGTCTTAGCCATAGTGGAGTTTGGAGTGTGACTGTTTGATGTTGTGCACAGGTGTCTTTTATACTGATAAGTTCAAACAGGTGCCATTAATACAGGTAATGAGTGGAGGACAGAGGAGACTCATGAAGAAGAAGTTACAGGTCTGTGGGAGCCAGAAATCTTGCTTGTTTGTAGATGACCAAATATTTCTTTTCCACCATAATTTGCAAATAAATTCTTAAAAAATCTATGTGATTTTATGGATTTTTTTTCTCATTATGTCTCTCATAGTTGAGGTATACCTATGATGACAATGACTGGCCTCTCTCATCTTTTTAAGTGGGAGAATTTTCACAATTGGTGGCTGACTAAATAATTTTTTGCCCCACTGTATGCCTTTTTTCGTTATGCGTATTTCTGACAAAGACAGAAGAAATACAGGGCAGGCCATTTATATGGATACACCTTAATAAAATGGGAATGGTTGGTGATATTAACTTCCTGTTTGTGGCACATTAGTATATGTGAGGGGGGAAACTTTTCAAGATGGGTGGTGACCATGGCGGCCATTTTGAAGTCAGCCATTTGGAATACAATTTTTGTTTTCTCAATGGGAAGAGGGTCATGTGACACATCAAACGTATTGGGAATTTCACAAGAAAAACAATGATGTGCTTCCAGTATCCGTAGTTTTAGGTGCTGCACATCTCGTATCTTCACAGCATAGACAATTGCCTTCAGATGACCCCAAAGATAAAAGTCTAAGGGGGTCAGATCGGGAGACCTTGGGGGCCATTCAACTGGCCCACAACGACCAATGCACTTTCCAGGAAACTGTTCATCTAGGAATGCTCGGACCTGACACCCATAATGTGGTGGTCCACCATCTTGCTGGAAAAACTCCGGAAACGTGCCAGCTTCAGTGCATAAAGAGGGAAACACATCATCATGTAGCAATTTCGCATATCCAGTGGCCCTGAGGTTTCCATTGATGAAGAATGGCCCCACTATCTTTGTACCCCATATACCACACCATACCATCAATTTTTGTGTCTTGGAGGGATCTATCCAATGTGGGTTAGTGTCAGACTGTCACGATGCCGGCTGGCAGGTAGTGGATCCTCTGTGCCAGAGAGGGATTGGCGTGGACCGTGCTAGTGGACCGGTTCTAAGCCACTACTGGTTTTCACCAGAGCCCGCCGCAAAGCGGGATGGTCTTGCTGCGGCGGTAGTGACCAGGTCGTATCCACTAGCAACGGCTCACCTCTCTGGCTGCTGAAGATAGGCGCGGTACAAGGGAGTAGGCAGAAGCAAGGTCGGACGTAGCAGAAGGTCGGGGCAGGCAGCAAGGATCGTAGTCAGGGGCAACGGCAGAAGGTCTGGAACACAGGCTAGGAACACACAAGGAACGCTTTCACTGGCACAATGGCAACAAGATCCGGCAAGGGAGTGCAGGGGAAGTGAGGTGATATAGGGAAGTGCACAGGTGAACACACTAATTGGAACCACTGCGCCAATCAGCGGCGCAGTGGCCCTTTAAATCGCAGAGACCCGGCGCGCGCGCGCCCTAGGGAGCGGGGCCGCGCGCGCCGGGACAGAACCGACGGAGAGCGAGTCAGGTACGGGAGCCGGGGTGCGCATCGCGAGCGGGCGCTACCCGCATCGCGAATCGCACCCCGGCTGGCAGCGGAATCGCAGCGCCCCGGGTCAGAGGATGTGACCGGAGCGCTGCAGCGGGGAGAGTGAAGCGAGCGCTCCGGGGAGGAGCGGGGACCCGGAGCGCTCGGCGTAACAGTACCCCCCCCCTTGGGTCTCCCCCTCTTCTTAGAGCCTGAGAACCTGAGGAGCAGACTTTTGTCTAGGATGTTGTCCTCAGGTTCCCAGGATCTCTCTTCAGGACCACAACCCTCCCAGTCCACTAAAAAAAAAGTTTTCCCTCTGACCTTTTTGGAAGCTAAGATCTCTTTGACAGAGAAGATGTCCGAGGAGCCGGAAACAGGAGTGGGAGGAACAGATTTGGGAGAAAAACGGTTGAGGATGAGTGGTTTGAGAAGAGAGACGTGAAAGGCATTAGGGATACGAAGAGAAGGAGGAAGAAGAAGTTTATAAGAGACAGGATTAATTTGACACAAAATTTTGAAAGGACCAAGATAGCGTGGTCCCAACTTGTAGCTAGGGACACGGAAGCGGACATATTTAGCGGAGAGCCATACCTTGTCTCCAGGGGAAAAAACGGGAGGAGCTCTTCTTTTCTTATCCGCGAACCTCTTCATGCGTGATGAAGCCCGTAAGAGAGAATTTTGGGTCTCTCTCCATATGATGGAAAGGTCACGAGAAATTTCATCCACAGCGGGCAGACCAGAGGGCAAGGGAGTAGGGAGGGGGGGGAAGAGGGTGACGGCCGTACACCACAAAAAATGGGGATTTGGAGGAAGATTCAGAGACCCTGAAGTTATACGAGAATTCGGCCCATGGGAGGAGATCTGCCCAGTCATCCTGGCGGGAGGAAACAAAATGTCGCAAATAATCACCCAAGATCTGGTTAATTCTTTCTACTTGTCCATTGGACTGGGGATGATATGCAGAAGAAAAATTTAATTTAATCTTGAGTTGTTTACAGAGAGCCCTCCAGAATTTAGACACGAATTGGACGCCTCTATCCGAGACAATCTGCGTAGGCAACCCGTGAAGACGAAAAATGTGTACAAAAAATTGTTTAGCCAACTGAGGCGCAGAAGGAAGACCAGGAAGAGGGATGAAATGTGCCATTTTGGAGAATCGATCAACGACCACCCAAATAACAGTGTTGCCACGGGAAGGGGGTAAATCAGTAATAAAATCCATACCAATCAGAGACCAAGGCTGTTCGGGGACAGGCAGAGGATGAAGAAAACCAGCGGGCTTCTGGCGAGGAGTCTTATCCCGGGCACAGATAGTGCAGGCTCGCACAAAGTCCACAACATCCGTCTCCAGAGTCGGCCACCAATAGAAGCGGGAGATGAGTTGCACAGATTTCTTGATGCCCGCATGACCTGCGAGATGGGAGGAGTGACCCCATTTGAGGATTCCGAGGCGTTGGCGTGGAGAAACAAAGGTCTTTCCTGGAGGAGTCTGCCTGATGGAGGCAGGAGAAGTGGAGATCAGGCAGTCAGGTGGAATGATGTGTTGCGGAGAGAGTTCAACTTCTGAGGCATCCGAGGAACGAGAGAGAGCATCGGCCCTAATGTTCTTATCGGCAGGACGAAAGTGAATCTCAAAATTAAATCGGGCAAAGAACAGAGACCACCGGGCCTGGCGAGGATTCAGCCGTTGGGCAGACTGGAGGTAGGAGAGGTTCTTGTGGTCGGTGTAGATAATAACAGGAAAACTTGATCCCTCCAGCAGATGCCTCCATTCCTCAAGTGCTAATTTAATGGCTAGAAGCTCTCGATCCCCGATGGAGTAGTTCCTCTCCGCTGGAGAGAAGGTCCTAGAGAAAAAACCACAAGTGACAGCATGCCCGGAAGAATTTTTTTGTAGAAGAACAGCTCCAGCTCCCACTGAGGAGGCATCAACCTCCAATAGGAAGGGTTTGGAAGGGTCAGGTCTGGAGAGGACGGGAGCCGAAGAAAAGGCAGACTTGAGTCGTTTAAAGGCGTCTTCTGCTTGAGGAGGCCAGGACTTGGGATCAGCATTTTTTTTGGTTAAAGCCACGATAGGAGCCACAATGGTAGAAAAATGTGGAATAAATTGCCTGTAATAATTGGCGAACCCCAAAAAGCGTTGGATAGCACGGAGTCCGGAGGGGCGTGGCCAATCTAAGACGGCAGAGAGTTTGTCTGGATCCATCCGTAGTCCCTGGCCAGAGACCAAATATCCTAGAAAAGGAAGAGATTGGCATTCAAACAGACATTTCTCAATTTTGGCATAGAGTTGATTGTCACGAAGTCTCTGAAGAACCATACGGACATGCTGGCGGTGTTCTTCTAGATTGGCAGAAAAAATTAGGATATCGTCCAGATATACAACAACACAGGAGTATAACAGATCACGAAAAATTTCATTGACAAAGTCTTGGAAGACGGCAGGGGCGTTGCACAGGCCAAAGGGCATGACCAGATACTCAAAGTGTCCATCTCTGGTGTTAAATGCCGTTTTCCACTCATCCCCCTCTCTGATGCGGATGAGGTTATAGGCGCCTCTTAAGTCCAATTTAGTAAAGATGTGGGCACCTTGGAGGCGATCAAAGAGTTCAGAGATGAGGGGTAAGGGATAGCGGTTCTTAACCGTGATTTTATTAAGACCGCGGTAGTCAATGCAAGGACGTAGGGAGCCATCTTTTTTGGACACAAAGAAAAATCCGGCTCCGGCAGGAGAGGAGGATTTACGGATAAAGCCCTTTTTTAGATTCTCCTGGACGTATTCAGACATGGCAAGAGTCTCTGGGGCAGAGAGAGGATAAATTCTGCCCCGGGGTGGAGTAGTGCCCGGGAGGAGGTCGATAGGACAATCATAAGGCCTGTGAGGAGGTAGAGTCTCAGCTTGTTTTTTGCAGAAAACATCCGCGAAGTCCATATAGGCCTTAGGGAGACCGGTTACTGGAGGAACCACAGAGTTACGGCAAGGGTTACTGGGAACCGGTTTTAGACAGTTCTTGGAACAAGAGGACCCCCAACTCTTGATCTCCCCAGTGGACCAATCCAGGGTTGGGGAATGAAGTTGAAGCCAGGGAAGTCCAAGGAGAATTTCCGAGGTGCAATTGGGAAGGACCAAAAGTTCAATCCTCTCGTGATGAGATCCGATGCTCATAAGAAGGGGCTCCGTGCGGAAACGTATGGTACAGTCCAATCTTTCATTATTTACACAATTGATGTAGAGGGGTCTGGCGAGACTGGTCACCGGGATGTTGAACCTGTTGACGAGAGAGGCCAAAATAAAATTTCCTGCAGATCCAGAGTCCAAGAAGGCCACAGTAGAGAAGGAGAAGGCAGAGGCAGATATCCGCACAGGCACAGTAAGACGTGGAGAAGCAGAGTAGACATCAAGGACTGTCTCCTCTTTGTGCGGAGTCAGTGTACGTCTTTCCAGGCGGGGAGGACGGATAGGACAATCCCTCAGGAAGTGTTCGGTACTAGCACAGTACAGGCAGAGGTTCTCCATACGGCGTCGTGTCCTCTCTTGAGGTGTCAGGCGAGACCGGTCGACCTGCATAGCCTCCACGGCGGGAGGCACAGGAACAGATTGCAGGGGACCAGAGGAGAGAGGAGCCGAGGAGAAGAAACGCCTCGTGCGAACAGAGTCCATATCTTGGCGGAGTTCCTGACGCCTTTCGGAAAAACGCATGTCAATGCGAGTGGCTAGGTAAATAAGTTCATGTAGATTAGCAGGAATTTCTCGTGCGGCCAGAACATCTTTAATGTTGCTGGATAGGCCTTTTTTGAAGGTCGCGCAGAGGGCCTCATTATTCCAGGACAATTCTGAAGCAAGAGTACGGAATTGTACGGCATACTCGCCAACGGAAGAATTACCCTGGACCAGGTTCAACAGGGCAGTCTCAGCAGAAGAGGCTCGGGCAGGTTCCTCAAAGACACTTCGGATTTCCGAGAAGAAGGAGTGTACAGAGGCAGTGACGGGGTCATTGCGGTCCCAGAGCGGTGTGGCCCATGACAGGGCTTTTCCGGACAGAAGGCTGACTACGAAAGCCACCTTAGACCTTTCAGTGGGAAACAGGTCCGACATCATCTCCAGATGCAGGGAACATTGGGAAAGAAAGCCACGGCAAAACTTAGAGTCCCCATCAAATTTATCCGGCAAGGATAGGCGTAGCCCAGGAGCGACCACTCGCTGCGGAGGAGGTGCAGGAGCTGGCGGAGGAGATGACTGCTGAAGCTGTGGTAATAACTGTTGTAGCATAACGGTCAGTTGAGACAGCTGTTGGCCTTGTTGCGCTATCTGTTGTGACTGCTGGGCGACCACCGTGGTGAGGTCAGCGACAACTGGCAGAGGAACTTCAGCGGGATCCATGGCCGGATCTACTGTCACGATGCCGGCTGGCAGGTAGTGGATCCTCTGTGCCAGAGAGGGATTGGCGTGGACCGTGCTAGTGGACCGGTTCTAAGCCACTACTGGTTTTCACCAGAGCCCGCCGCAAAGCGGGATGGTCTTGCTGCGGCGGTAGTGACCAGGTCGTATCCACTAGCAACGGCTCACCTCTCTGGCTGCTGAAGATAGGCGCGGTACAAGGGAGTAGGCAGAAGCAAGGTCGGACGTAGCAGAAGGTCGGGGCAGGCAGCAAGGATCGTAGTCAGGGGCAACGGCAGAAGGTCTGGAACACAGGCTAGGAACACACAAGGAACGCTTTCACTGGCACAATGGCAACAAGATCCGGCAAGGGAGTGCAGGGGAAGTGAGGTGATATAGGGAAGTGCACAGGTGAACACACTAATTGGAACCACTGCGCCAATCAGCGGCGCAGTGGCCCTTTAAATCGCAGAGACCCGGCGCGCGCGCGCCCTAGGGAGCGGGGCCGCGCGCGCCGGGACAGAACCGACGGAGAGCGAGTCAGGTACGGGAGCCGGGGTGCGCATCGCGAGCGGGCGCTACCCGCATCGCGAATCGCACCCCGGCTGGCAGCGGAATCGCAGCGCCCCGGGTCAGAGGATGTGACCGGAGCGCTGCAGCGGGGAGAGTGAAGCGAGCGCTCCGGGGAGGAGCGGGGACCCGGAGCGCTCGGCGTAACACAGACCAATAGCGGTGGTTTTGTTTGTTAACTTCACCATTCACATAAAAGTTTGCCTCATCACTGAACAAAATCTTCTGCGTAAACTAAGGGTCCTGTTCCAATTTTTGTTTTGCCCATTCTGCAGCACCTGAAACTACAGATACTGGAAGCCTGTGCTAGCATTTCTCCTGCGGTGATGCTATCAGTGTGTAAAGAGTGGGAAAAGAGGGTTGCATTGACAATCCAACACAATGGGCAGCACAATGAACACATTTTATAAGTGGCCAGAAACTTGTAAATAACTCATGAAAGATTAAAGTTACGTTAAAACCAAGCACATCATTGTTTTTCATGTGAAATTCCCAATAAGTCTGATGTGTCACATGACCCTCTTCCTATTGAAAAAACAAAAGTTGGATTCAAAATGGCCGACTTTAAAATGGCCGCCATGGTCACCACCCATCTTGAAAAGTTCCCCCCCCTCACATATACTAATGTGCCACAAACAGGAAGTTAATATCACCAACCATTCCCCTTTTATTAAGGTGTATCCATATAAATGGCCCACCCTGTAGATGCTAGTTATATGTAAATCAACACAAATCCACTTCATCCCATTTCATTCCCGTACATAGACTGTCACTTGTTCACAGACAAGTCAATTATGAGACAGCAGTTCCTAGACTAAAGCAATATACTGCTAAGCTGGTCATGAACATAAGTTAAAAGAAATTGATGATTTTGTACATTTAAAAATTATATAGCCAATAGTGGTCAGTTATAATGGTGATCTGTAGTGGTAATTGCCCACTGCTGGCTGAGGATAGAAAAGCGTTATGATATTTGAATAAAACTTGGTTCTTTATTGGATCAGTTTAAAAAATTAAAAAAAATAATAATAATAAATAAATAAAAACTTAAAGGACATCTGCAGCGTTAAAAACACTTATCCCCTATCCTCAAGATAGGGGATAAGTGTTTGATCGCTGGGGGTCCGAACGCTGGGGCCCCCAACGATCTCCTGTACGGGGCCGCGGCTCTGCCATGCAGGGGGCGTGCCAGCCGCAGCATGACGTTGTGGCAGGCACGCCTCCTCCATACATCTCTATGGGAGAGGCAGGGAGGCAGCATTCGTGCCTTCCCGCATCCCCCATAGAACTGTATGGGGACGGGGAGGAGACAGGGAGGAGACGGGGCGTTACCGTCGACCTCTAGGTCGACGCTATGCGCCTTAGCGCTAACCAAACCTGGAAATGTACGTAAAAGTAGAAATAAAAATCACTCTGTAATGCACTTCTAATAACAACAATTTTTTAATATATACTCTAGATGAAACAAGATGTACAAAGCTGTATAAAGAATAACCACCCAATTACGGTAAATCATTTACCACTTTTTCACAAGCCGCCCTTGTTGTTGTTGTTTCTGACCTGCCAATTTAGTTTCTCAAGTTGATAATTCAATCAGCTGCATTCTGGCAAATCCCTATATTGGCCGACATTTATCATTGTCTTTAGACAGTTTTTTGTGTCTACAAAAGGCGCAAAAAAGCCGCAGGCAGGGTTTATTTGCACCTTTTTTGCGCCTTTTGGTGTACACATTTCTGTTGATTTTGAGTTGCAATCCACTGATTTTGGCAATACACATGATATGGAAGGGTTTTATGAACTGCGCCTTTTTGTGAAAAGGTGCAAAAAAGGCGCAAAGTCAATGAAAAGTCTCTAAAACTACACCAGCCCAGACTTAGCTTAGCTTTTTGGTGTATGGGAAGAGAGAAATTTCAGAAAATGTGACCTGCACAAAATTTATCAAATACTCTGTGGCCATTTAATAAATTTGGTGCTCCTACACATTCCCAGCACACAAAAAAAAATTATGAATGCCGGCCATTATGTGTATGGTAAGCTTTATAAGAAAATGTGGTTTGTAAACATAGTAGATTTAAGTCCAAATTGGGGAACCACCAAGCAGCATTAAATGTGCTATAAGGAAATCATTTATCAAAAGAATTATTAGTAGGGTACCCCTTTTTTTTTGTCCTGCCCTAAAAATCCTCTAAATATTTAAAATGTTATACTACACTGCAGGTAACATAGTACAACATTCTGACTGTGGATGTGCTTGTATCTTTTTCAGAGTGATTGTATGCTTGTAACATGAGTGTCACAATGTGAAAATTCAATGTGAAAATTCAAGTATGTTTTGGGTAACACTTATCGTCACATTGTAAATGATAAATGGACCAAAAAAAATAAAAATATATATATTAATAAACACACATACACAGTCATGGCCATAAATGTTGGTACCTCTGAAAAAAGCAAATGGGACATAATGTCACACCAAACTCCAAAAATGGGCTGGACAAAATTATTGGCACCCTTAACTTAATATTTGGTTGCACGCCCTTTGGAAAAAATAACTGAAATCAGTTGCTTCCTATAACCATCAATAAGCTTCTTACACCTCTCAGCCGGAATGTTGGACCACTCTTCCTTTGCAAACTGCTCTAGGCCTATCTTATTGGAAGGGCGCCGTTTCCCAACAGCTATTTTAAGATCTCTCCACAGGTGTTCAATGGGATTTAGATCTGGACTCATTGCTGGCCACTTCAGAACTCTCCAGCATTTTGTTGCCATCCATTTCTGGGTGCTTTTTGATGTATGTTTGGGGTCATCGTCCTGCTGGAAGACCCAAGATCTTTCTGACACTGGGCTGTACAGTGCGACCCAAAATCCGTTGGTAATCCTCAGATTTCATGATGCCTTGCACACATTCAAGTCACCCAGTGCCAGAGGCAGCAAAACAACCCCAAAACATCATTGAACCTCCACCATATTTCACTGTAGGTATTGTGTTCTTTTCTTTGTAGGCCTCATTCCGTTTTTGGTAAACAATAGAATTATGTGCTTTACCAAAAAGCTCTTTCTTGGTCTCATCTGTCCACAAGATGTTTTCCCAGAAGGATTTTGGCTTACTCAAGTTCATTTTGGAAAAATGTAGTCTTGTTTTTTTATGTCTCTGTGTCAGCAGTGGGGTCCTCCTGGGTCTCCTGCCATAGCATTTCATTTCATTTAAATGTCGACGGATAGCTTGCGCTGACACTGATGCTTCCTGAGCCAGCTTGAATATCTTTGGAACTTGTTTGGGGCTGCTTATCTACCTTCCATCCACACCCAAGGAGATTAGCTACAGTGCAATGGGCTGCAAACTTCTTGATAATGTTGCGCACTGTGGACAAAGGCAAATCTAGATCTCTGGAGATGGACTTGTAACCTTGAAATTGTTGATATTTTTCCACAATTTTGGTTCCCAAGTCCCCAGACAGTTCTCTTCTCCTCTTTCTGTTGTCCATGCTTAGTGTGGCACACACAGACACACAATGCAAAGACTAAGTTAACTTCTCTCCTTTTTATCTGCTTTCAGGTGGGATTTTTATATTGCCCACACCTGTTACTTGTCCCAGTTGAGTTTAAAGGAGCATCACATGCTTGAACCAATCTTATTGTTCCACAATTTTGAAAGGGTGTTAATAATTTTGTCCAGCCCATTTTTGGAGTTTGGTGTGATATGTTCAATTTGCATTTTTTTTTCCTCCCTTTTTTGGTTTAGTTCCAATACACACGAAGGGAATAAACATGTGTATAGCAAAACATGTGTTACTGCAATCCTTTTCTGTGAGAAATACTTCACTTTCTTGAAAAATGTCAGGGGTGCCAACAATTACGGCCATGACTGTGTGTGTGTGTGTGTGTGTATATATATATATATATATATATATATATATATATATATATATAGTAATCAAGAGGAAGGGCCAGCACTGTGTATAGGACTCCCGATCCTGGTGGGTGCTCTGCTCTTGGAGATAGGACTCAGTATCCCTTGGTAATCAAATACGAATGAAAGAAGCGGCACTCCAAAATAGCTTCAAAAGCTGTGATTTATTCACCCATCATGTGAATGGTGCTACGTTTCGGTCTCCACAATGAGACCTCTCTCAAACCGGCTTGAGAAAGGTCTCATTGTGGAGACCGAAACGTAGAACCATTCACATGATGGGTGAATAAATCACTGCTTTTGAAGCTATGTTGGAGTGCCGCTTCTTTCATTCGTATTATATATATATACACACACACACAAATAAATATATATATATATATATATTTTTTTTTTAAGTCGTTCTGTAGAGCTCTGTTGGATGTTAGTCATTTGTGCATTATTTATTTATGCACCAACATTTCACACAACTATACATCTAACTGGTTGAAATCAGAATGCTTCAGTCAATTTCTATCTAATGTGCGCTGCTTTAAGCGGTTAAAAGACACTAGATGCAAATCTGCCATCGGTTGTCTTACCATTCTAACATATTACTGCAGTTTTGTCTGACACTGCTGCAAACATTTCCAAAATCTTTGAAGACTTTGGTTGAAATTTGAACAATAAAGTTTAGATTACACCAGAGAAATCACCTAAAAATTCAAACCTTGAGATCAAATCTTCATTTAGGTGTCGGCATCAGGGTTGAATTAATGAGAGTGACAAATGACCAACTGTTGGCAGATACAGCTGTAATCTTGCAGCTTGGTTTAGAATAATCTTATGTCTTTCAGCACCTTTAAATGGTGTGTATATTTTGAGACAAGCCTTCTCAAATTCCATTTATGACAAGTGTACTTAGAGTCAAGGGGCAAATCCTTTATTAGCTGGCAAGCTTACCTAAAATTGATGTAACATTATGTTGTGTTTTTCATTATATGACAGCATGACTGGAGGAGGGAGCTCGCTACGGGGACCCCAAAAACAAAAGGTGTCAGCATGTAGGAAAAACACACGCAGCCAAAGCATTTTCAAATACCATCTCAAGTTCTCCCAGAGGTAACAGCTTTGAGTTTAGGTTGTTTAATGTACAGCTGCCAAAAATTCACTTCATATTTGTGATGTGTAAATGTGTAAATATATGGTAGTTATAATTCATTAGTATTATGTAATGAAAGCTTTAATATAGCAACAATATCAAGAATATACCTTATTTATGCCTGTGGATCCATGTCCTCACTATACAGCTACCTATTTAGTATCTACCTAGCATGACTGTAAGTAGCTCCATTTTAACATTATTAACATTGCATCATCAGAATGTGTCGTATTAAGCATGTTCACGTTCCCCTAACAATGCAAAACATTCTGATTTTAAACTTACTTGACAGAATCTCTTGGTGGCCATTACAGAGGTCCTAGACACAATGGGGGACATTTATCAAGGTATTTGCTTACAAAAGTCCCACAGAAAGTCCCACAAGCACTTTTTTGTGCAACTTTTGTGAGTAAGCAAAAAGTTACAAAACAGTCTTACCTAAGCAAATTTCAGCTTTCACTTTGCAGTGGTCAGGTATTTATGATGTGCGGAAGTAGCACGTAGGTCGCAAACCCCTTACAAAAAGTCGCAAGTCTACTCCAGGTCTGACCTGGAGTACAAAACTCTCGTACGTGAGCAAAACTAAAAAGTTGCTAAAAAAAGTCTCACAAAAGTCTCAGCTGTGACTTTTTTGTTTTGCTTATGTGATCAAAATGTATCAACCCCCTGAGAAAGTATAATAAATATCTAGCACATAAGCAAAACTAAAGCAAAAAAAAAAGACTTCAGAACTTGCTTACCAAAGCAAACAATGATAAATGTCCCCCTATGAGATCATGAAGGAAGACTACCCTACTTTTTTTTCCCAAGCATAGTAAATGTTTTCTGCTGTCCACTCTCTGGGCTTTCATGTGGTAATAGTACTGTTTTTTCAAGTCATCCCCTTTGACTTTTCAAGACCTTAGAAAGGCCCCACACATCTAAATGGTGACTATCATTCACAAAGAACAATTGATAAAGTCCTAAGGTCTGGCATGCACTATGATTAATAGACAATACAGATTTAATTTTCTTCAGGGGATTTTTGTTAAAAGTCTTACATTTTTATGATTCGTTTCAAGTTTTATGTGTCTTCCCACTGAGAAATGAACTTACACAAAAAGTGCATTAAATGTTATCACATGATATATGTGTGAGTATATATATGTGTTTTAAATGTGCACAGCCTGACTATCATTCTTTACCCCTGGGTGAGATAAGTTATTTTATCCCACTCCAAATGCCGCACTTTAAGCTACAGGGGGCTGCATTGAACATACTTATATAAGTATTGTACAAAAGGTCACTGTAGACTGTTGACAGGCTGTCTACAAATAGCCAGCATTTAAACGTTATCCACATACTAGATTATTTATGTTTACAGTACAAGGAAGAATAAACTTACAATTTCAGCAATTTATGCTGTCCATATATATTTTTAAGTACTTTTTTAAGTACTAAAACTTCCATATATTAAACTTCAAATACTAGTCTAGCATTTATTATTAGATGCTATGTAACTTATTTTTCTGATTTTAATTTATATACATTATTTCAAGGGGTTCAAATCTTTAAGGGATGTGCTTATAGGGTTAATAAAAACCTTAATACAGTTCCACATAAAAATCAGTGGCAAGAAGAGAACTAAGAAAATGTTACCCTCAAAATCATTCCCATAAATGATCCAGTAAATTTAGGTTTCCATAAAAGTGCAAAATATCTGTAATTAACAAAACAATTATAAGGTGATAACTACAGTCAAACCTGAATTTTGAGGGGATTAAGCTTTAAAGAGGCTGTGCCATAAAGACTACCCCTGTCCATATTCCCTATAAGTAAGGGTAAATGCCCCTTTAAAGGGGTACTCCGCCCTAGACATCTTATCCCCTATCCAAAGGATAGGGCATAAGATGTCAGGTCGCTGTGGTGCCGCTGCTGGGGATCCCCGGGATCCCCGCTGCAGCACCCCGCTATCATTACAGCACAGAGCGAGTTCGCTCTGTGCGTAATGAAGGGCGATACAGGAGACGGAGCCACGTGACGTCATGGCTCCGCCCCTCGTGACATCACGGCCCGTCCCCTTAATGCAAGTCTATGGCAGGGGGCGTGACTGCCGCCACGGCCCCTCCCATAGACTTGTATTGAAAGGGGCGGGCCGTGACATCACGAGGGGCGGAGCCGTGATGTAACGATGCTCCGGCCCCTGTATTGCGCGTCATTACGTGCAGAGCGAACTCGCTCTGTGCTGTAATGATAGCGCAGTGCTGCAGCGGGGATCCCGGGGCTCCCCAGCAGCGGGACCGCGGCGATCTGACATCTTATCCCCTATCCTTTGGATAGGGGATAAGATGTCTAGGGGCGGAGTATCCCTTTAAGTGCCAGAACAGAAGTGCTAACAGACATCAGCTCTTGCTCTGATGGATTTAATTGTCCATATAGTACATTGATGACTATTCTACATCCTCCTGTAGAAGTCACTGCAGTCTAAATGTTTAGGGTTTTCCCCACAGGAAAATAGTTCGCTTGCATGGAACCTCAGTAGCTAGACAGAAACCTGATTAAAAACAATGTCTGTGACAACACCTTAAAGACCACATGGGAGTATGAGTTTACATATACAGTAAAACAACTTTAACGTGATACATTTATTGTGCCAAGGATGAAACAAAATATGCCTACATTTAACTAAAAACATGGCCCCTGGGATTACATAATATTATGTAACGGTGTTATAAAAGTATATATCAACAAGTAGAGTATTAGTTTCATTTAATAATATATATATATATATATATATATATATATATATATATATATATATATATAATATTTAAACTGACAAAAAAGTGATATGTGCCACCTCAGGAAATAAAACAACCTATATATATTGTTATGCAAAATTTCCTTTAATATGTGAATGGAAGGAAACTAATTACATTTCATTGAGAGATGAAGCACTGAAGAAGAAAAGCGGATGTGGGGGGATAATAATGAATGTTTCGTATTCCAACCACTGTAAGGTAAGAAACTCCATATTTAGCAAGCAAAATCATGACCCTGCATTTAATTTAAGTAAGCCTAGAGCTTTACTTTCATTTTTTTATTTTTTTTATTAAGAGTGTTTGTCATGTTTAGTCGCGTGTAACCCTATGATCAATAGAAGCAATGCCTACAAAACCTGATTACTATCTAAGCCAGTAAATTATTGGAAAGTCACCGAGCTGTAGTTTAATAATGGACCCAGCGGCTAAGGATTCATTACTGTACTGTATATTCGATATCATTTTTATTACTGTATATACTCGAGTATAAGCCGACCCGAGTATAAGCCGAGACCCCTAATTTCAACCCAAAATCCCAGGAAAAGTTATTGACTCGAGTATAAGCCTAGGGTGGGAAATACATCATCCCCCCTGTCATCATCCAGACCCGTCATTAACATCCTCATCATCATCACCGCCTGTCATCATCCAGACCCTCATCATCATCAACTGTCATCATTCCCTTGTCATCATCCCACACATCCCCCCTTCATCATCCCCTTGTCATCATCCCCACCCCCTTCATCATCCTCTTGTCATCATCCCCACCCCCCTTCATCATCCCCTTGTCATCATCCCACACCCCCCCCTTCATCATCCCCTTGTAATCATCCCACACACCCCCCTTCATTATCCCCTTGTAATCATCCCACACACCCCCCTTCATCATCCCCTTGTCATCATCCCCCCCCCTTCATCATCCTCTTGTCATCATCCCCCCCCCCCTTCATCATCCTCTTCTCATCATCCGCCCTCAGTGGTCTTCAACCTGCGGACCTCCAGAGGTTTCAAAACTACAACTCCCAGCAAGCCCGGGCAGCCATCGGCTGTCTGGGCTTGCTGGGAGTTGTAGTTTTGAAACCTCCGGAGGTCCGCAGGTTGAAGACCACTGCGGCCTTCAACATCATCCAGCCCTCTCACCCCCTTTAGTTCTGTACAGTATTCACCTCCACTCTGCGCTGGTCCGGTCCTGCAGGGCTGTCCGGTGAGGAGGTGGTCCGGTGGGATAGTGGTTCCGGGCTGCTATCTTCACCGGGGGCGCCTCTTCTCCGCGCTTCCGGCCCGGAATAGAGGCGTTGCCTTGACAATGACGCAGAAGTACGTTGGCAATGAACGTACTTCTGCGTCGTTGTCAAGGCAACGTGACTATTCTGGGGCCGGGCCCGAAGCACTTAGAAGAGGCCTCCCCGGTGAAGATAGCAGCCCGGAACCACTATCCCACCGGACCACCTCCTCACCGGACAGTCCTGCAGGACCGGACCAGCGCCGAGCGGAGGTGAGTACTGTACAGAACTAAAGGGGGTGAGAGGGGGCTGGATGATGTCGAAGGCCGCGGTGGTCTTCAACCTGCGGACCTCCGGAGGTTTCAAAACTACAACTCCCAGCAAGCCCGGACAGCCGATGGCTGCCCGGGCTTGCTGGGAGTTGTAGTTTTGAAACCTCTGGAGGTCCGCAGGTTGAAGACCACTGCGGGTGGGGGAGTTCACTCGAGTATAAGCCGAGGGGGGTGTTTTCAGCACGAAAAATCGTGCTGAAAAACTCGGCTTATACTCGAGTATATACGGTATGTATTTTTTGCTGTATATAAAATACAACATTTGCATAATCAAGGGCTGTTGATGAGTATAATCCAATTTTTGACAGCACTGTATGACTAAAAATAAAGTTAGGTAACGGCAGGATTCCTAGTTTTAATGTTTGAATTATTTTATGCTTTTTTCGAGCTGAAATAACCAAAAAAGAAAGCAAAGCAATGGTTAGCAAAATCGCTCAACAATTAGTTTAAAGGGGTACTCCGGTGAAAACCTTTTTTCTTTTAAATCAACTGGTGGCAGAAAGTTAAACATTGTAAATTACTTCTATTAAAAATCTTAATCCTTCCTGTACTTATTAGCTGCTGAATACTACAGAGGAAATTCTTTTCTTTTTGGAATGCTCTCTGATGACATCACGAGCACAGTTCTCTCTGCTGACGTTATTATAATAATAATAATAATGCTTTATATATTGTTGTCCTTAGTGGGATTTGAACCCAAGTCCCCAGCACTGCAAGGCAGCAGTGCTAACCACTGAGCCACCATGCTGCCCTTAGCATACATCTGCTATGCATGGTTGCTAAAATGGACAGAGATGTCAGCACAGAGCACTGTACTCGTGATGTCATCAGTGTTCCAAAAAGAAAGGAATTTCCTCTGTAGCATTCAGCAGCTAATAAGTACTGGAAGGATTAAGTAATTTACAAATATGTTTAACTTTCTGCCACCAGTTGATTTAAAAGAAAAAAGGTTTTCACTGGAGTACCCCTTTAAGATGAGGCATTAACCTCAGTATCCCATTTCCCCCATTTCCCCCATCCCAGCTGCAATATAGGGATTATTTTGTGAAGGAATATGTTTTCCTGGATTAATTTAATAAAAAATAAAAAAAATGTGTCCTTCAGAATTGGCAATTTGCAAGTCAACAACATCTGTTTTTAAAGACAGTGCCCCATATTACAGCTTTCATACTGTTTATATAATTAAGGTACATTATTTGCTGTGTCTACCAGGACAAAACGGAAATGTAAACAGACTGGCTAATTTGGATTACAACCCACTAAAAAGGCTGTTTAGCAATTTTTTTTTACTTGTTTAGCTTTGAAGCTATATATATATATACCGTATATTTTTAGCCTAAAGTCTATGTGCGTGTTATACGCCGATACACCCCCAGGAAAGGCAGGGGGAGAGAGGCCGTCGTTGCCCGCTTCTCTCCCCCTGCCCTTCCTGGGGTCTAGAACCCTGCTGCCGGCCCTTCTCTCCCCCTGGCTATCGATAGCCAGGAGGAGAGAAGCGGCGCCGACAGCCAGGGGGAGAGAAGGGGCAGCGGCACCCATTGCCGGCGCCGCTGCCCCGTTGCCTTCCCCCATCCCCGGTGGCATAATTACCTGTTGCCGGGGTCGGGTCTGCGCTGCTTCAGGCCTCCGGCGTGCGCCCCCTGCGTCGTTGCTATGCGCTGCACGGTGCGGAGCATGACGTCAGTGCGCCGCGCCGTGCAGTGCATAGCAACGACGCAGGGGACGCACGCCGGAGGCCTGAAGCAGCGCGGACCCGACCTTGCCAACAGGTAATTATGCCACTGGGGATGGGGGGAGGCAACGGGGCAGTGGCGCCGGCAATGGGTGCCGCTGCCCCTTCTCTCCCCCTGGCTGTCGGTGCCGCTTCTCTCCCCCTGGCTATCGGCGCCGGCAATGGGGCGCCAGCACCGATAGTCAGGGGGACAGAACGGGCAGCGGCGCCGATAGCCAGGGGGAGAGAAGGGGCGGCAGCAGGGCTCTAGACCCCAGGAAAGGCAGGGGGAGAGAAGCGGGCAGCGACGGCCTCTCTCCCCCTGCCTTTCCTGGGGGTGTATCAGGGTATACACGCGCACACACGCACCCTCATTTTACTATGGATATTTGGGTAAAAAACTTTTTTTTACCCAAATATCCTTGGTAAAATGAGGGTGCGTGTTATAGGCCGGTGCGTGGTATACCCCGATAAATACGGTATATATATATATATATAGTACGACATATATGTACATTCTTCACAGCAAAGTAATATGCATTATTAGCAGCAGTGTCTATAGATGAAATAATAGATGTAAAAGAATATCATTACTGATAGATCCACTATATTTTTAAAGCAGATAACCTTATGTTGTATAAATCAAGGTGTTTAAAGGTACAAATGGCCAAATTGTGTTCTTAATGACCACAGATTATGCATTAAACACACATTTTTCCACTGTATTCACAGACGAAAATGAAATTCCAGGTAAAATACAGTGGGATAAGGTTAACTCCTCAGTACACATCACCTCTCTAAGGAAAAAGTATAGTGCCTAAAACAACCCATCAAAATCCAGATGGCATTCACCCTAAATATTCTATGGAAGATAAGTAATGTAATGGTCAATCTTCAAAAAGGCTTGTTACTTTAATCTCTGTTGTATGTAAATAATTTGGGTGTTTTCTAAGAGATGCTATATTAAGTGTCTTAATGAAAATAAATGTATGACTCCATACCAGCATGGGTTTATATAAGAGGTCGGTCCTGTCAAACTTCCTTGATCAGCTCTCTTATGAGGAGGTGAGATCAAGACTGGACCAGGGTGAATCACTGAATGTCATATATCTTGATTTTCCCACAGCATTTACTACGGTGCCATATAAAGGGTTGATACATAAAATGAGAATGCCTGGTCTTGGGGAATATGTATGGGTGAATAGGAAAGTAACTGGCTTAGTGATAGGAAACAGAAGGTGGTTATTATTGCGACATACTCGTATTGGGTGACTGTTACTAATGTGTTACCACATGGGTCAGTTTTTGGTCCAAATGAGGTTCAATACTAATAAATGTAAGGTTATGCATATTAAATGGGAAAATAATGGGACTAACTGACATAGAAAAGGACTTAGGATACAATGTAACTGTAGTGACCAGTGTCAGGCAGCTGCTGCCAAAGCAAATAAAATCATAGGTGCATCAATAGGGGCATAGATGTCCATGACAAAGAAATAATTCTACCACTGTACAAATCACTAGTCAGACCACACATGGAATACTGTGTACAGTACTGGGCACCAGTGGACAAGAAAGTTATAGTGGAGCTGGAGAGGGTTCAAAGACGGGCAACCAGGGTAATACCGGGAATGGGAGGACTACGGCACCCAGAAAGATTATCAGAATTAGGGTTACTTAGTTTTGAAAAACGATGGCTTAGGGGAGACCTAATAACTAAGTATAAATATATCAGGGGGCTGTACAGAGATCTCTCCCATGATCTATTTATACCCAGGACTGTTATAAGGGGGCATCCTCCATGTCTAGAGGAAAAAAGGTTTCTACACAAGCAAAGACTGGGGTTCTTTACTGTAAGAACAGGGAGACTATGGAACTCTCTGGCAGAAGAAGTGGTCATGGTGAACTCAATAAAATAGTTCAAAAGGGGTCTGGATGCATTTCTGAAAAGTAATAACATTGCAGGGTATGAATACTAGATTTATAGGGTTGATCCTGGAATTTATTCTGATCTATGTGATAAGACTTACAATACATGACTTCTGGCCAGTTCTTAAAAGCCATCACAAGCATTTAAAGCTGTCCATATCATGTCTCCACACGCAATGTATTCATGGCGCATGGTGGAAAATTCAGCCTTAACAAATAACTAGTAGAAAAACTGCAATATGTGAATAGGGTTTTTATACATCTGCCCACTACATAAAAAACAAGTGCAATTCTCATGGTTACCCCATCCTAATACTTTCACCTGTTCAGATGATATTTCATCTGACTTTTATATTGGACATGTTTTCAGTTTTCTTGGCTACTCAGAAATTTGCTCTTATCTTAGAGAATAGTTTAAGTTTCTTTTTGACTAGAAACTTGAGGTGGGAGGCCAACAAGACAATAGTATTTAGTTAACCGGTAACTGGAAGGTTAATGGTTAAGCCACATTGTGCCTCAGGGAATGTAGCCTATTCGTGCATCATTGCAATAACTGGTAACAAATAATAGCTTTGTAGAACTTGCTATAAATATGATAAGCAGATTATATCATCTATATATTTTATATGACGTATGACCATAGTGACTCTGACCTGACTATTCGTAACAGGCACATTTACATTTCACAGATTTTCTAAACATACAGACATCTTTTCACAGATCTTAAGTCAGTGACATATTAAAAAGAGAAAGGCCTTAAGGCTTCCCTTTTTCTAAGCAAATATCTGCTATTATTATCTAGGGGTCACTGAGTTTTAGCTTTTAAATTCCAGCTGCCCACCTATAAATCATAGTCATTGGGAAGTGCTTTGTCTTTTAGGCCTTTCCCTTTTCCTACATGGAGTGTGGATTCAGTATGAGTGACGTCCATGGTATGTAAGCCTTATACTATTGTGTCCCATACTCAATACAAACAGTTTGAAAGACTGACTTAGATAGGTTTTTAAAATGCATATATGAGTGACACAGATACAGTGTTTTTCTCAAGAACAGGCACATTCTTAGTTGCATTCTAACTTATGATACCTGTACTTTGAGTTTATGTCTTAAATAATCTCTCTTCAGAATCGATGCTGTGTTATTCTGAAAGAAGTGCCACAGGCTAAAATTCCCACTGAACCTAATGAAGTTTCACAGAATATTGGATTACTGCCCTCTGTGGTAGACGAAAATTAAACTTCAGCATAAATATCTATTATTGGCTACTGAAAGGAAACCTTATTAATAAATGTCAATGGTCATTCATATGTAATTCTATCCCTATGTAACCCTGGGATTGCCAGAAGCCCAAATATCATTTTTAAACTATTACATACACAATGTGATATACTCTGTCTACTTGACATCTAAAAAGCAAGAGGGATTATGAGAGCAAGCGACAGAGAGAAAGGAAAATACATAGGAAGAAAAAGACAGAGTAAAAGAGATTACCTGAATGGTGAGAGGCAGAGTGGGGAAAAGTATATGATGAAAAGATCAGAGAAAAAGGAGAGGGTGAGAAGGTGAGGAAGGGTATAATACCATTTATGATTCTCCACTCCATGATACTATTGCCTCTGTGAATCTAAATCCTTGGTCCTCGTAAAGGCAATTGATTCAGATATTATGGGGGCATTTACCTAAACTGTCATTTTATAAGCCAGTCTTAAAAAAGTTGTCCCTTTTCCAAGTGGAAAAAAAAACGTATCCCCTACCCTATTGATAAGTGTTAAGTGTTTGATTTCGGGGGTCCAAACACTGAAACTCCCCGCAATCTGCAGAAAGGGGCCACGGCTATCAGAGTGCTCGCTACAGACAACACACACGTCATTCATTTCTATGGGAGCACCAAAGATACCCAAGAACAGCAGTCGGGATACCAAAGGAATGAATAGAGGATGTGGTGTCTGCAGCACAAACTCTGAGAGTCGGGGCCCTGTTCTGGAAATTGCGGGGCTAGCAAGTATCTGATCAATACAAAGAATGACATAAACTATAGTGCAAATACAGTTTGTGACAACATTTATAATGTTTTTACTCCACAAAAGTGACGGAAATCTACTGGATGCATTTTCCCACGTGATTTCATGGTCTCACAATGACAATTTTGAGCATGCCGGAGGATCATAGTTTTTACTTTCTAAAACTTGCTGCACAACCATGCTAAAACTAAAAGCATATGCATTATCATAACCACAGTATCAACTACAGTATTCTGTGGAAATGTTTGGGGACATACCTGTTTTTTTTATTTACCAGGTTTGCTGATCTTTGCTTGCATTGCAATGGATACATAATTACTTAAATGGAGAATAGCTTTTGGCATTTTTACGAGTTGGCTCTTTAAACCAAACTCTACTAATGCCTCTTTTAAAGTAAACCAGACTGAAGGACATAAGAGTCTTCTGTGTACAACTACCCAAGATTATCATCTGCAAAGAAGGAAGACTGAATGCTTCCAGCCAGGAAGCAAAGCTGCACTTTTTCTTTACTGCCTCCCCATCACCTTTCACCTACTGGCCTCTTCAATCCCAAGAGATTTTACCCTTCTTTTAACAAAAATGTCATTAAACTATGTGCTGAATATCTGTTGTTGCCCTGAAGGAATAAGGGAGGAGGAGACTTTCCAGACCCCTCTGTAATCACAAAAGAGCACAGCCCGCAAACAACACAGTCATAATTCAACTAAATGTTCAAGGCTAAAAGGGATTAGATCCAAATTATTCTTGTGGAGCAGTCTAATAATAAACAATGACTTATTTTTTTCCTATACGGTTATACATAGGCAGAACAATGCAATATGGACTTGTTTCTTGATACAACCTGTGGAATCAGGTATGCAAATAATAGAAATATGTCTTGATATTTCTATGCTTTCTTATCAAAACATTGTGTAACCAGTCAGCTAGCCTTAGTGGTAAAACCCCCAACATCTTGAAGGATGTGAAATTCATTAACAAAAAATAAAAAAATAAAAAAACTGTCCAAAAATTCAAAACAAAATCCTCAGGTCAACTTGGTTCTCATCATTTTTACTTTATCAGAATGTATAAAAGACATGTTTTAAAATGGACAGATTATGTGGTTTCAGTTGGCTGTTAGAAAGGGAATGCAGCACTATTATAAAGATAGAGCTAGATCTAGCAAGCTAAATATATTGATAGAATAAATTAGACAAGCAATGGAGTCTTAATAATGCAGAAAGCTACAAGTGAAGCCTTTCTCCTCTTAATCCAACTAAAGTAGCACTTAAAGTACAATGCATGTTTAAAAGGTAATCTCCAATGTTTCATTATTAAAGTCGTCTTTTTCTAGGGTCATCAACCCACCATCTTTCCTCTCCCTCCTCTGAGTACTACTCCATGACCTCTGCATCCAAACTCCCACCTGACACTAAGAAGCCTGCATAAATTCTCTAACAACAAAAGCTATCTTGAACCTCATGAAAATGGCCACATAATTCATTTTCCCCTAAACCATTTAATGAAATCCGGACAACTCACTCTTCAAAGTGCTTACCACAAAGAAGCCCATTAAACACTGACACATTCAAATTGGAATGAAAGACTGAAAACGCAACTTCCGGAATCTGTAATAAAGGTTTCTGGTACGTCAAGTGGAGACTTCACATCACACCTCTAGCAAGGAACAATTGCTTATGCTGTCATATATCATTGCCAAACCAATACATCTGCTTTAACTTCTCCTTAATAATATAATATATCTAAGAAATATATCTGTGTAAAGTAGAAAAATATACAAGCAGCAACAATGTAGGTATTCAAGGATGCACAACTGTGAGAACTTGCTGGGTAGCCAACCCAAACATGTATAAAAAAAAAATAAGCAACACTCCAAAGCTGGTAGAAAACATGCTTCTATTTAAGGCTGGGTTGACACCACGTTTTTGCAATACAGTTCCAGTATCAGGTTTTTGATTAAAAAAAACGGATTCCCCAAAACCTGTCTAAACTGTATAAAAACTTGTGTACAAAATTTTATGATGTCCGGTTTTTAAGAAAAAAAACTTACACGTTTTTAACTTTTCACTCCATTATGAATAAAGTTTCACTTGTTTGATTGAAAGTCCAAGAAAAAAAACTGTATGGTGAAAACCGGAAGGAACCGCACACACATACGGTTCTGTACGCTTCCCATCGACTCCCATGTTTAAAAAACCTTAAATGTTTCAATGCGTTTTTTCACCCGGACCAAAAACCGTGGTAGGCTACAGTTTTGGGTACGGGAAAAACTGACAAAACCGTACAGGATGCAAAACAGACACTAACGGATGCATCTTTTGGCATACAGTTTTCAAAGGGGAGTCAATGCATACGGTTTTCAATATGGTTCCGTACGGTTTTCAAATTGAAAACGTATACGGGAACTGTATTGCAAAAACGAGGTGAGAACCAGGCCTAAGCACCATTTAATCTCACCTTCTTGAGAATTTAGCTTCTGCAACTTTAAAAAGCTGCCATTTCCTCATACCTATGGACCCTCTATCTATCTATCTATCTATCTATGGCTAGGTTCACACCACATTTTTGCAATACAGTTCCCGTATACGTTTTCAATGTGAAAACCGTATGGAACCGTATTGAAAATCGTATGCATTGACTCTCCATTGAAAACCGTATGCCAAAAGATGCATCCCTTGTGTCCGTTTTGCATTCTGTACGGTTTTGTCAGGTTTTTTCCTCATACCAAAAGTCGTAGCCTACCATGGTTTTTAGTCTGGGTGAAAAACCGAATGGAAACCGTATGAGTTTTTTTTTAAACATGGGAGTCAATGGCAACCGTACAGAACCGTATGTGCATAAGGTTACATCTGGTTTTCACCATACGGTTTTTGACACCGTTTTTTTTCTTGGAATTTAAATCAAACAAGTGAAACTTTATTCATAATGGAGTGAAAAGTTAAAAATGTATACGTTTTTCTTCTTAAAAACAAATGCAACCAGACATGTTTTTTTCAAACTGTATACGGGTTAAAATTTGTACACACGTTTTGATACAGTTTAGAACGGTATTGATGAATCCATTTTTCATCAAAAACCTGATACGGAAACTGTATTACAAAAACTTGATGCGAACACAGCCTAATAATAGTTTGTCTAACTATCTATCTATCCATGTAAGCCACTTGAAAAGGGTCTTGTAACAGTGCATTTACATAGGTTAATGAATGAATGAATTAATTCAATTTATAGCTACTAGGACCCAGTATGGGGTGTAGCTAAAGGTAGCAGAGGTAGTAGTAGTAATAAAGGGGCCCCAAGGCATCTCTGCCCCATAAGAAGATATTTATTTATTTTTATTTTATTTATTTATATAGCGCCTACAGATTCCGCAGCGCTTACAATTATGGGGTACAAACAAAGACAAGTATCAGACATAAAATTACACAATAACTAATCAAACAAGAGGTGTGGGGATATGTTGAGGCCAATTAAAGAATGTGAAAATTAAAGAAGGCCTGTCTGAAGAGATGTGTTTTTAGGCCACGTTTGAAACTATGGATGTTGTTGTTGAGTCTGAGGGATTGAGGGATAGCATTCCAGAGAACCGGTGCAGCACGAGTGAAGTCTTGGAGACGGGATTGAGAAGTTCGGATTATAGACGACGTTAGTGTGAGATCATTAGCAGATCGGAGAGAACGTGTAGGATGGTAGACAGAGATGAGAGAGGAGATGTAGGGAGGTACAGCATTGTGGAGAGCTTTGTGTGTGAGACTGAGGATTTTGTACTGTATTCTGGACTGAATTGGTAACCAGTGTAGTGACTGGCACAGAGAGGAGGCTTCCGTGTAGCGGCTGGAGAGGAAGATGAGTCTGGCTGCGGCATTAAGGATGGACTGGAGAGGAGAGAGTTTGGAGAAAGGAAGGCCTATTAGTAAAGAGTTACAGTAGTCGAGGCGGGAGTGAATCAAAGCAATAATGAGAGTTTTAGCAGTTTCAGTAGTGAGAAACGGGCGGATTCTGGAAATGTTTTTGAGATGCAGGTGACAAGAACGTGAAAGGGACTGAATATGGGGAGTGAAAGACAGATCAGAGTCAAGTATAACTCCAAGACAGCGAGCTTGCTGCCCGGGAGTTATGGTAGTACCACATACCGAGATGGAAATGTCAGGATTAGGTACAGTATCAGTTGATGGAGAAAAAACAAGAAGTTCTGTTTTAGAAAGATTTAGTTTCAGATATAAAGAGGACATGATGTCTGAGACGACAGAGAGACAGTCACTGGTATTCTGTAGGAGTGCAGGGGTGATACCAGTAAATGACACATGGTAGACATGGAGCCCGATTACAGATTTTGTACTGGGGTCTAAAAGCTACAAGTTACGCTTCTGAGGGTGTGTGCGCTGGCACATAGGAACAATTTATCAAAACCTGTGAAGAGTAAAAGAGGAGAGTAAAACCAATCAGGCTGCTTCTTTCATCTTACAGAAGCCGTTTAAAAAAACTTTTTTAGTCTGCATAGGTTTTGATAAATCCCCCCGAATTCGTCTGCTGAATCTTACTTGAAATATCTATTATCCATTTCCTATCTCTCTAGCCTGTGAAATACCAGTCTTTCTACATTTTTAGCTGCAGTGTCTATATGCAAAATATGTTTTTTATTAACTTACTGAAGACAGTAAAGGCAAAGTGCTTTTGATAGCAGCTGCATGTGCCTATACTGTCAATAAAACAGGATTCTCCTGCTTTGAACTAGGGCAATTACAGAGAATTGACACATCACATACAATCAGACTTTGTATGAAACAAGGTTATGCTAAACACCATAGGGAAAGGAGTATAGAAAGGAAATATTCTCTGTAATGAAAATATATTTTCCTCTTTTATGCTTAGTTCATGCTCAAAAACAACAAGAAAGGTTGAGAATAATAATAAATACACAAGAATGTTGAACATTGTTTTAACCTAGAATCTTGCAAAAGTAGGATTTGCTATGGCTGAATGTGTTATAGCAAAAAAAGTGGAAGATGTGGTTGTGTATTGCACACTTTATTGAGGAGATATGTATCACTAGGGATATGAAGTTATAAACCTTACCAAAATATTATTTGGCTGCACATATAAAATCACTATAATATACCTAACCAAAAACACTACAGATTAGACCTCCCCAAATTCCTGTCATATCATTCCATTAAAATGTAAAGTAATTTCTTTATATCTCATAATCTGGAACATAGTTATACAAACACGGGAAACACAAGCGGCCTGCCATATTTAGACAACAGGGTCTCTGTACTCCTGTTAAGCACTTCAGAAAGGAGTAGATGGGTGGCCTTCAATGCATGCAGCATCCTTCATTGTATCTTATGAGAGCATGAAATGCTAAGCTTAGAGAGCTGCACGCATAGACTTTCTCTATGGAATGCCAAATGGAGACCCCAATTCTCCTGAAAAGTGGGAGTCAGTGGAACCTACACTAATCAAACATTTACAGCATTTTTGATATTCCATACATTTTTCACATGGTAATATGCCTTTTTAAAGTGTTAAAGGGGATATACAGGAATAGAAAAAAAAAAAAAAAAAACACCACCCCAGTCCTCAGGTTGTCCAGACATGTCAATAGTTTAGACTGCATTGGATGTCCCTGGCTGTCAATCAAATCTAACTCATTCACTACATTAGTCTATAGAGTGAAAGAGTAGGATCGGCACACTTTAGCTAGCTGTTATATACTATCACAGTGGGTCTCAGGACTGAGACCCCATGCGAGCAAAACTTTTGACATGTCTGGCCAACATGTCAAAAGTTTATTACTGTTGCCCTTGGGAATAGCTTCAATTTGACAGTGTGGCCTTCAGGGCAAAAAGAAATTGTGAACCTCTTATTTGGAATATCTAGAACTGGAGTGACTACAATAATGGCTTATGTAGAATATTGGAAACGTAAAAAAGTTTGATATTTTTTTCCATAAAATGGTTACATCCTATAAAGGGTGAAATATAAAAACATATAAAGTTGAAGGTAATCTGCCCGGAGGATTTCCCACAATAACCTGAATATACAGGATTATATTGCTCTTTTAAAAACAAATAATCAAAATTACTGCATTCAAATCCATCCAAAAGATATGAGCAAAAATGTATTTATACTAATTTGCAGAAACAAGCAATGGGGGCATTACTATTGCTGTTATCATTGCTAATACAGCAATGGTAGCGTCCCCATTGCTAGTTTCTGCAAATTTGTATAAATACATTTTTGCTTATATCTTCTGAATGGCTGGAAGGCTTTGCTATTCATAGCAAGAGGATCACCCGCAGTACAATTAGGTTAGTGCGGGTTATCCTTCTGTCAGTTTTTCTTTAATAGTTTAACACTCTGGAAATAAAAAATTGTTGGAGGCTTGTAGCATAAAACATTGGACTTCAACTGCACACCTTTCCAGTCCAGAGATCTTCGGTCAACTGTTGGAAAGCCAAGCTGATATATTGCCCTTCCTGGTCTTCATGATAGTAATTCATCAAGATTAATTTTATGTAAGCTCAGCCATTTTTCCTGAAATGTCCATTGACTGGACTGGCAACAGCACCATTAGCATTAAATAGAGATTTGTGATCTTCTCAGTCTCATTACTGGGAGAGAGTTTTCCTTTACAACTCTGATCTGCAGTTCTCAAAATACTGATAGCATACAGGGCACTGGACGCAGATGGAAAGCAACTCTGTTTACTGTCACAATCTAATAAGTAGTAATGACATATAGACTTACTGAAGAGTTTGTCTTATGTTAGGGCACAAAGACATCAGAGGAGGATCGCTATTTAGGATTCCCCACTATGAGCCAGGGCTGCTTTACTCTAAAAAATAGGTCACCTTCATGAGGCAAAGGCTTTAGTGCAGATGAAGTAAGAGATAACATGTAGAAAATCTACAAATTCCATTTTTATTGCACTAAACGCAGCGAGCAGGGGAGTGAAGCGCATAGCTGCATGCTTCTCGCCATTTTCTTTAAAGGAGTACTCTGGTGCAGAGTATTCCTGCTCCGACCTGCCCGGGCTGCAAAAAAATGAAAATAAACCATCTCTCACCTCCCTGGGTTCCCGCGGAGCGCCACTACAGCTGATCGGTCCTCTGGTCCATCTTCTTCATACTTCCGTGTGAACGAAGCGTCACATGGCGCTCAGCTTATTATGGGCCGAGGCAGAACATTGCGGCGGCCGGCGATAGGCTGAGCACCATGTGATGCTTCGTTCACACGGAAGTATGAAGAGGATGGACCAGAGGACCGATCAGCTGTAGTGGCGCTCTGCGGGAACCCAGGGAGGTGACAGATGGTTTATTTTCATTTATTTTGCAGCCCGGGCAGGTCGGAGCAGGAGTAGTCTGCACCAGAGTTCTCCTTTAATAATCAGTGGGGTCTCATTAAGATGACCCATAATACTTTCGAAATGTCTTTGTGACATTTCAAAAGTTGCTTGTTTTTTAATGATTGGGACACTTCAAGCGCTGTGTTGAGCATTCTTTGTGACAGTGAGTTAGTCACATCAATTTTCAATGATCAGGCCGATATCTATAATAGCAGAGCACTATACAGTATAATCTGCCATAAAAGAGGATCCTGTATATTTAATTTTGCCTCTGCATGTGCCATCAACAGTGTAAACATATACATATTAGGGGTTATATACATATTAGGGAATGTTGATTGGGAAAACATAACCGATAAAGGTGTATACACTTACCTAATCCACCAATGTTGTAATCAAAATCTTTGACATCCAGTAGGATAGGTCCACTCTCCTGTTGCCCTTCTTCCTTGTAGTATAGTTTGTAACCTTGGATTGTTGCTGTGTCCTCAGGATCCTGTTGCCATCTCACAGCTATAGTTGTGCAGTTCAATGGATCCAGGCGTAATTCTGGGGATCTTGGTGCTATAAAATAGCAATTATACTTTCAGAACCGGCCTATGTTTTTCAATCTCATAAAATGCTGGCACTTTGTCTCAAATAAGTATTTCTGTACTGAGAAAACTGAAACGTTATCCTGAAACACCTTTATTCTCAGGATCTGTGTAATCCCACTTGCATATGCAATAATGCTGACCTGAGTGCTGGGCGGTATGACCAAATATGTGTATCACGGTATTTTTTTTTAACTTACGGCGGTTCCACGGTATATGCTCGGCTTCCCCTCCCCCAAATCATATGACCCTCCAGCACTGTTCTGCTCCCCCCAATTAATGATCAGCCCAGCGGGGTACTACTCACATATGTCACCTTCAAGCACTGCCCTCCTCCTCTTTGTTGGGGGCCGCCGGCATGCTGGGAGTTGTAGTTTTGCAACAGCTGGAGGTCCGCAGGTTTGAGACCACTGCTGTACGCTGTATACCTATGCCCGGGCTGCAAAAGATACAGAAAATAAACTTTAACTTACCTACGTCGGCCACACTCTGTTCCTTGGGACTGGAACGTCGGACAGCCGTCAGCCTATCACCGGCCGCAGCGATGTCCCGCCCCGGCCAGTGATAGGCTGAGCACACTGTCATGTAAGAAGCCGACTAGAGCTCCTTACATAACAGTGGGCTCAGCCTATCACTGGCCGAGGCGGGACATCGCTCCGGTCGGTGATAGGCTGACGGCTGATGGCTGTCCGACGTTCCCGTCCCCAGCGTGTGGCCGATGTAGGCGAGTTACAGTTTATTTTCTTTATCTTTTGCAGCCCGGGCATAGGTATACAGCGTACAGCACTGGTCTCAAACCTGTGGACCTCCAGCTGTTGCAAAACTACAACTCCCAGCATGCCCGGACAGCCAACGGCTGTCCGGGCATGCTGGGAGTTGTAGTGTTGCAACATCTGGAGGTCTGCAGGTTGGAGACCACTGGTGTACAGTGAGTTCCAGCACCCGGCGGCCCCCAACAAAGAGGAGGAGGGCAGTGCTTGCGGGTGACATACGTGTGTAGTACCCCGCTGGGCTGATAATTAATTGGGGGGGGAGCAGAACAGAGCTGGCGGGTAACATATGATTAGTTCCCCGATGTGGGGACAGCGCTGCGCTGGGCTGATAATACATTCCCGAGAGGGAGGGGCCAAACCGGTATTGCGGTATGGGGGAAAATTCATATCGTGCAGCCCAAAAAATTCGGTATTCGGTATGAACCGGTATACTGCCCAGCCCTACTGAGAGCATTCAATATTTAGCTTGGTGTCTTTTTATTTATTCTAATGTGTTGGAATTCAAAATGTGACAACCAATAATGGAAACCTTTTATTCCAAATAATGATAAACTAAATATCATTCTGAGTCTGTGGATGGATGGGTGAAAACACTTCATATATATATATATATATATATATATATATATATATATATATTTATATATATTTAGAGACAAATTATCTTTAAACCATATGAACATTACGATCTTAACAGATTTAAACATGTTATTACAAGGTAGGAAACAGACTGGTTTTTCAAGTCCAGTCACAGATAGGCTCTCAACTAGGATTCACCCTTTCTGATCTTAGTTTTAAGTTTACCTGACTTCATCTTTTTAAACTTTAAATTACTTAATTCCTATTCTGCATTATGTGTAGGCTACTCCCAGATACCTACTAGAGCCATCGTGACAACACAAATTACAGATTCTGCTCTTTAGATGAATGAAAGAATTAGGATACTACACACATAGAAATCGCAAGTACACTTGACAAATGTACTGTTCTCAAGTGGGAGAAATCAAACAATGAACTGGTAAAAAACAATGTAAATTTGTAAATTGCCCTGTGCCTCTACTTACAGACACATAGAGACAATAGAAAGTCTGACCAAGAGCTAGATTGTGTTGACAGAAGCATATAACAGAATTGGTGTACACTGACAAGTTGAAATAAATATACACAACTGAATGTTTGTTTGAACAAAACACTTGCCTCTAATGCTGCTTGCTTTGGGTGTCCTGTGTGAGGTCCAAACGGAGGATTCTCCCCAGCCCACTTTTGTTGCTGCTGCTATGCGAACCAAGTAAACACTATCAGGTTTCAGGCCTTCCAAGAAATACTCATGCGTTGTCCCTGGAAGTTCTAGAATTTGGACAGAGCTTTCAGTGTTCATCCGAAAAGATAAACGGTACAGGATGATTTTTCCTCGCCGGAATTTAAGTGGAATGGGAAGCCAAGAGATCAGAACATCTGTCGGACTGCGACTTGTTAAACTGATTTCTGGAGCACGGAGTGGAACTGAAAAATAACATGTATTTTGTCATACTGAACCGCAACCTACAAAATGTAACTTTATACATGTATAGATAAAGTCTAATTAATAATGTACAACCTTTTTCAAACAGTCTTCTAGAAGATTGACTCTTTTTAGAGAAAACCAATGTAATTAAGATAAAAGTTAACAAACAAATCTGGCCAAGAAAATCGTCTTTTTGACTAAACAGTCATGTGGTCTCCCGGTACTGCATTCTATACGGTACCTATTTATGTATGGGTCCCCATAGCCAGAGTCCCTAGGACGTAGGGATCCCTGTCATCCAGTTTACCCCTTGTCGCCTCTATTTCTACTAGTAGACCAGTGGTCTATATAAGGTTAATGTAAATGTAATGGTTTATTTGTAAATAAATGGTTAATTACTTGTTTCCATAGCGTTGCATGACCTGTGGGTCATGTGACTAGGGGAACTCTATGGTATTAAGCTTAAGGACCTTTGGAGGCCCTGTGATGTAAGCAATCCCATTACACCATGTAATGGTGAATGGCAGATGTTCGGACCAACCAGATTCGCCCCGCCCCCTGCCCATATAAGGGAGCGGAGGCCATCTTCTCGCTCTCTTGTTCCTGGGTTGCTTAGCAAGCAACAGCTCTCTTGTTCCTGGCTTGCTTAGCAAGCAACAGCTCTCTTGTTCCTGGGCAAGCAAGCAAGACCTGTACAGCAACTAACGCCTTGCGGCGACGGCTGAACAATCTAATTATAGAGTGTATCAATTCCCAAACACTCTGCAGCATCACCGGACCTAATAACTCCCCTAAATCCAGACGGATCTGCAAATCTCTTCCTAAATTCAAAGACTGTATCACTAACTCAAGGTCCGCAACAGCTGTCAGTCACTAAGTAACCTAAGGACTGTTTACATAAGACTGTTACTGTGCCGTGGATATTGCAAGCACTTCAGTAAAGTTATTCACGTTCAAGTTAAATCTCTTTGTGAACCTTCAGTCATTTCATGCACCTATCGTTACTGGGAAGGGCGGCGATAGGCTGGAACATTGATTCAGCATACCAGCCTGGCGTCACGAATTATAGGGTTAACATTAACCCCTCATATACCGATACCATACCACCACTACCATACACCACCCCCCAAGGGCTACCAAGGTCATAACAATAAAACCCTCTAAGTATGCATATACTACTAAATGTACTACTAAAATAAAAATGAATAAATAACTGATCTGGCTAGTTTTACTTAAAATATGCCACAGACAAGATACATACATATGAATTAGCAATAAATGATGAGGGTAAAAAGATGATAAAAATCAATATTAAGTCCAAAGAAAGACCGCCTGCATAAAAATGTATATATAGTCACTCGTTCTATACAGTCTATGATGTAATCAGATAGGTAAGTTAAGCATATATAAACATGAGACAGTTGGTGCGCTGTACCACTCACCACCCGACAGCCGGCAAATATAGCGAGGTCCGGCCGTGATAGAAGTGTATACACCGCCACTGAGGAAGGGGACCCCCCCGAAATGCGTTTGGCATTGCGGTATACCGCAATACTATTAGACCACCTGCATAATAACTTTCAGATATATTCACTAACAAATTATTATTTTTTTCACTTGCAACTGCTGGAACCTCACTACTTAGGTACCACTGTTCCACACGCGCAATCCTCAGCACAAGGGCGCCACCACTCCCCGCAGCACCGACTATCAACCACTGCTACCAACTACCAACTTCAGCTACTTCCATGTCCGTGCTATCCTTCAGCAAGATAAGATCGCGACAGGCAGTACTCTCTTTACATCGCTGTACTGCTACCCAGTTCACAAATCTCCTCTAAAAGTTGTGGGGACTTCGCTCTATTTGCTGGCTGTCGGGTGGTGAGTATATAAGCTTAACTTACCTATCTGATTACATCATAGACTGTAACAAACGAGTGACTATATATACATTTTTATGCAGGCGGTCTTTCATTGGACTTAATACTGATTGTTATCTTTTTTACCCTCATCATTTATTGCTAATTCATATGTATGTATCTCATGTGTGGCAAGGGCCCTGCTATAGACGTGGCTTTCAATTAATAGTTTAATAAATATTTTAAGTAAAACATTTAGTAGTATATGCATACTTAGAGGGCTGTATCCAGTTGTGTAAATTCTCCATTTGTTTGTTTTTTGGCACGAAGGGTATACAACACAGCGACCTCGGTATACATTGTATTTTATAGTGTGAGCCACCCACAACCCTTTGTATTATATAACAATAAAAACCCTTACCCCCCCCCCCCCCCCTCCCCCCAAAAAAACATACACAGAAGCATAGCAAAGATTGAAATGGACAGAAACGCCAAGTAGTTCTCTTTCCTCTTGTTTCCATCAACATGGGTGAGATTATACAGTTAGGGGGGGGGTGTATTAGGCAGATATGCCCCGCAATGTAAAACTTCATCCCCTGACTGTATAATCCTGCCCATCACATGTTTATTAAAATTAAGTTCACACCCATCAAACTGATTTCCTGAATTGTTAGACACAACTATAAACCCACATATCTTGGGAACAGGAGGACATATAAAAAAAACTGTATAAAAAATAAATAAATAAAAAATAAAAAAGTGTATGATCAGGGTACCTTAAAGGACAACTGTAATGGTACCGTCTTACATATGCCCGTGCCTCAAAAATAAACCCATACATACCTTCCTACGAGCCCCCGTTGGTCCAGCACAGGCCTCACGGTCCGGCAGTGCTGACGTCATTCCACTTCCTGGGGACGGGGACACCGCAGAGCCGTCGGCGTATCACCGGCCGTGGCGATGTCCTGCCCGGGCTGGTGATAGGCTGAGATGACTGTCATGTAAGGAGCTCTGGCCGGCTTCTTACATGACAGTCGGCTCAGCCTATCACCAGCCGGACCAACGGGGGCTCGTAGGAAGGTATGTATGGGTTTATTTTGTTTATTTATGAGGCCCGGCCATGGGCATATGTAAAACAGTACCACTACAGTTGTCCTTTAATTTAGAGGGGTACTCTTGTGAAAAACTTTTTTTTTTTTTTTTTTTTTTTTATCAACTGGTGCCAGAAAGTTAAACAGATTTGTAAATTACTTCTATTAAAAAAATCTTAATCCTTCCTGTACTTTTCTTTCTGAAACACAGAACTGTCTGCTGACATCACGAGCACAGTGCTCTCTGCTGACATCTCTGTCCATTTCCTTTTACCCTGGAAAGTTCCTAAAATTGACAGAGATGTCAGCAGAGAGCACTGTGCTCATGATATCAGCAGACAGCTCTGTGTTTCAAACGGAAAAGAATTTCCGCTGTAGTATTCAGCAGCTAATAAGTACAGGAAGGGTTAAGATTTTTTAATCAAAGTAATTTAAAAATCTGTTAAACTTTATGGTACCAGTTGATTTAAAAAAAAAAAGTTTTTCACCGGAGTACCCCTTTAATGATAGTAATATTTCATTTTTGAAGGGTTGGCTACAGGTCCTTTGTAAATCATGTGGGATTAATACTGAAGGGGAAAAAACTCTTACCATCTTCCAGTGTATTCTGTATCACATGGTCTGACATCTGGCTGGCACCCATTGGCATGTAGGCAACAATGTAAAATGTGTAGTTGCTGGCTGGTTCCAAATCATCAATAATGTAATGATTTGTGTCATTTCCAATAACCACCTGATATTCCTCATTATTTAATCCTATGGATCAACAAGAATAAACACAGCATTTAATATCAAACATGAACTATAACATAACCCATTTACAATAGGTTTTAATGTTAAGTTAATTCCTGTTTTAATGTTCCCCATCGATGAGCTATGAAAAATCACATAGTACATACCAATGGCTGAAAATGCCACACAAATGTCAATCATTCTAACAGCCAGGCAACAATGTCACATAGCACAATAACCCTGCTTCCTTTACATCCATAACAGTTTATTCACCAGCTTTTTGCCCCTGATTCCCCTATAATATGAACAAGCATTACTAAAAGGAAGGATCAAACAGTTAATCTGGATACATTTGTAAAATAGCTTTTGGCTGAATACTCGTTCAACCAGGAGATACTATATCCCTCCCTATCACCCGATACACATACGGAGATGAGCATGCATGGAAAAAAGGAAGAAAACCACTGCCAGAGACCCTTTATTCCCTAAAATCGATCTCCCCCACATCTGCCACCAGGGCTTTAAAAAAATATTTTCTTGTTTGAAGGGTCTTCTGAAGACCAGCTGATCACAGAGAGTCCTCTAAAACCTCCAATAATCAGCTGTAAACTGTAGTTGAACACAAGGAACAAGTGTTTAATTTTCCTGCAGCATCACGAAAGTTTCTATTCTTAATCAATAGGCTGACTGGCAGACTAAAAGCAAATTACTTTGGTCAGTTTAACATCATAGTTAAAAAGTTCTTTGACTTAATTACTACAGAATAAAAATTGTATATAGGGATCTGAAATTTCTAATAATATTTTGTTTCTCTTGACTTATGGGTTACAAAATTGTCAGGAAACAGAACAGACAAATAGCTAGAAAACAATGTCTAAAGCAACAATGTATTAAAGGTAGAAGTCTAAACCCCTGAGAACATTAAGCCCCTTTAACAGAACTGCTATACAGAATGAACACACGGGATACTAATCGTGTAACAGAATCTTGTGTATTTTTATATCCAATCATTAATTGCATTCATCTCAAGAGCATTATAAGTAACAATCGACTTGTTCCACAACTAGTCACAACAATGTTTGGTAAACTGTTTCATTGAAGAGAGGGGAAAACATGGCTAATCGATGGACCATTTATCCACATATAAGTCCTTCATCCTAAATCCTTGTGAATCAATGTTGGGAAAAACAAAACCCGTTTTCTCAGCTGCGCCATTCAAGAACAAGCCGTCTTATAAGAAACAACAACTTCACAAAAAGCTGCATTGTAAAAGGGGCGATTATATAGTTAAAATCTATTATGGACACTGGATGGGATGAAGGCAGGGGCAGTGAAAGAGAATGCACTTTATAAATGTGTTGTGTCTTAATGAGCTTAGGAAAAATTTCGGCAATTCATATTGAAATATGCAGAGGGTTGCATTGCTGCGATTCTCTTTGTTGTGTCTTAATTCTTATACACAGAAACTGGTAAGCGGAATAAGGTTGCTGAAGGCTGTTGTGGTTCAAGTCCATTTCACACCAAAATGCGTGTCAACTTAATCAAAACTCCCCTACCGCCCATTACCATTAAATTTATAAACAAAACCCAAGACCAAATTCCACTATTAAGCTTTCCCACATTTCTGAATTGACTAAAAAGCATTTTAATTAGACAAGATTACTGGCATCTCACAACAGAGCCGGTGATGGTTTGTTAATTAGGAATGTCGTGGCACGATTTTTGACCCGCTAAACAAGATCCTTAAGCTCAAATTAAAAGGCCTTGTTCTTTGAGTGAATGAGCCACTGGGCCTCATGTGGAGGCCTGATGAAATGGCCATAATAGGGGGTGAGACCAGCCTACAAACAGAATCACTACACCCTTTGTAGAGCTTCCAAATTGCTAACAAGGAATTAATACACTCATGTACTCTCATCAGACCTTTAGTTTGCCTGGCACACTAACCTGCTAATTTAAATGCAAGATCTGTCCCTTTTTTAAAGGACACCTGTTGGTTTTCTTTGAACGACATCTCTTTCTATTACACACTAACTGCTTATATATTAAGATGCATTCATCCCTATAGAAAATATCATGATGCACAAGTTCACTAAGCAGAATCACAAAAGATGTTTGTTTTTACTTTTACATATCTAAAGAAACATCAATTCAGCAGATAAAAGCATTGTAACAAAACAAGAGACTATGTACACTTTTATATACTCAATGCCATTACTTTACTGTTGGCAAAATCAGATAAAAGTCTTTAGCAAAGATACAAGCACAATTTTCATTGCTAAAACGGCACGAAGATTAAGCTTTGAATACCATGCAAGTGATAACATAAATAGAAAGCCAATTCATTTCTCTGTTAAGATAAAGCTCCTGAAACACTTGTACATATATTTTTCAGTAGCACGGTCTTGAGTTAAAGCTAAGGTAGTTCAGGAAATTCTAATAAAGGACAAAAGCTTTGTGCAGCTGTCAGATATCTATAGGCTTTTCATAAACACATACTACAATTCACTTATTCTTACCTTCCGCCTTCATGTAATGCACAGAATAAGCAATGACTTTTTCAGAGTTATACAGAGGCCTTTCCCACGATAGTATAATGGCTGAACTGGACATTGTCTCTGCTCGGAGGTTACGTGGAGCACTAGGCCTGTCTTCAGACATCACAACAGTCAGCCTTGCCCGGGACATGGCAGAACCCTGGCTATTTTCAGCCATGCATTGATACACTGCATCATCCTCGGGAATGATCTGATTGATCACAAGTTTACTAGAATACAAACAAAAGATATACTTAACCATTATCCTTCCACTAGCAATCGCAGTGAATAATAATAATAGGCTATTTACTGTTTTTTATCAAAGCACATGTTAAGAAAAAAGTTGTCTGTCCCTATTTATTCCATTTCATCCAAGCTGCAACTAAAAAGTTATAATTAAAATCTTCCTACTATTTTGCTTCTTTTTTCAAACAATGAATCTTCATGGAAACAGACAACAGAAACGGTGTAGTCTGATTTAGCAGTCTTATTCCCTTCTATCTGTACTTTACTTCTGACAAACCCTTCAAATGTAAGAAACTAAATAACAACAGGATTACACTATGCATAATTTATTTGTTTTGTGTCACTATGGAAATAAGATCTCAGAGTCTGCACAGGAGCTCCAAAAGCAAAACATGTACCAGTCGCAAAAAAAAAAAAGAAACCCTTGGCATATCCTAGAGACATAAACGTTTTGATCAGGCGATGAGATTGAGGTGAGGTAACAATCGCCAGACAGAGCGAGAAGCATGTCTGACCGAAAAAATCCCTTTGACTTACCGTATTTTTCGCCGTATAAGACGCACTTTTTCTTCCCCAAAACTGAATACACACCTATCGCGACGGTCCCTACAGCCATCAACGGCCGGTGACTCGCGGCTAATACAGGACATCACCGATCGTGGTGATGCCCTGTATTAACCCTTTAGACGCGGAGATCAAAGCTGACCGCCACGTCTGAAGCGAAAATAACACTAACCCGGCTGTTCAGTCGGGCTGTTCGGGACCGCCGCGGTGAAATCGCAGCGTCCCGAACAGCTTACAGGACACCGGGAGGGACCTTACCTGCCTCCTTGGTGCCTGCTCCGTGCTCCCTGCATGGCCGGCGCTCTCCTTCGCCGTCATCACGTCGTTGCGCATGTGCGTAGCGACGTCATGGTGGCGACAGAGAGCGAGGATACCGGGCAGCAGTGACGTTCCGGAGTGACGGGGACACCCCGGGGACGCGGCGACAGCGATGGAGGGCGACATCCAGGGCAGCGGTGACGGGTCCGGAGCGGCAGGGACATGTGAGTATTACCTCCTATACCAGTGGTCTTCAACCAGCGGACCTCCAGATGTTGCAAAACTACAACTCCCAGCATGCTGGGAGTTGTAGTTTTGCAACATCTGAAGGTCCGCAGGTTGAAGATCACTGTCCTGTACTTTACATTGTATTTGGTTCAGAATCTTTATTTTATAGATTTTTATCTTATAAAATTAGGTGCTTCTTATATGCCTGAGCGTCTTATATGACGAAAAATACGGTACATAGTAAGTTTGTCCTGCTTAGTGCGCTTTTCTCTCAGTTAGTTGTAGCTATCAGTTGCAGTTTGAACACTCTGACCGATCAAAACTTTTGACATGTCCATATTACAAAGTTGATTTAATTTTCATTTTACATGTATTAGGACGATGACAAAAATGGTTGGAAAGGTTTACATGACTTGTAACATGGGCCTCGTTTACCTGCTGTACGTTTTTATTCTCCCATTAGAATGAATCTTTCTGCCATTCTTCAGCCAGGTGATTTTGGGGGTTGGGATTCCTTCTGACTGACATACAAAACGAGCAGTTCCTGCACGCGGCCTTGTCAAACTTTCTGGTCGTTCAATAAATGATGGTGACGCTGTAAAAACGCGCATATAGACATTTGTTACATGTTTTGTGCACCTGGACCTCACATGTGCAATGAAATTCAAAATTCAGGTTAAGATCTGCTTCTACATCACTGCATTCTGGGGCTGAATTTTACCTTAACATTAGGTCACTAAAATTCTGAGACTAATTAAATCAAGTTAAAAACCATAAATGATAAATCCTCTTTTTGTACTCAACAGTACAAGTTATGTTATACAAATACTCTCCAGTGATTATATTAACAGATCAAGGCTTATATTGCTTAGAGTATTGTACAGACATTTGGAAGTATATACTGGCAATCAAGAAGAATTTCTAGAAAATCCAGATTTAAATCCACATAATAAAGCAAAAGCTGTTGAGGGAAGACACTTTAGGATTTCCAATGAATAAATTCACAGCCAAATGAACACTGATAGCCTGGGCACCAAATCTTAACAATGGTCATATTTATAAAGTCAAGTCTTTTCATTCATATATTTCCATAATGAAACATAAATGATTTCCTTGGCAGTGTTTAGTGTTTCTCTAAAAATCTGACCCAATTGTGATCTAGATTTTAGAAGGTGAGGGTTTACAGTTACCATTGTCACATTCGCTCTTGTTGGGCTGTTTTTCTCGAAGGTGACCATACATTTTCAATAAATTTCAGCCGAACAAAGTTAGAAGCAAATGCTATGATAAAAGTGGATCTTCACCAGGCGCAATTACAGTGTTGAATGAAGGTGACTGCATTAGTGGAAATCACATTTATTTAAACCTTGTGATGTGATTTCCACAAATGCAGTCACCTTCATTCAACATTGTAATTGCGCCTGAAGATCCACTTTTATCTCTGCTTTTGCTTCTATTGTGCGAACCGGTGAGCAAGGACCTGACCGGAGGATCTAGGCTGCTTACAGAGCACTATCTTACAATACGTTATATGGTGTTGTGCCCTCAGCGCAACATCACTTGGTAAGTGTAATTCCTTTTGCAACTGCCAAGTATCTTAAAGTACTGCACTAGGGGCGCGTGTGCCTTTTTCTCAGCCGAACACAGTTGTCTCTCCTGACCTCCTTATACACAGGAGCGTTCAGCAAGTCTGAACATTCACATGTTCTCTATAGGAAGGGGTAAGTGCATGACTATCTCCAACTACATCATCTGTTAGGGGAGAGCCAGGAGGCCTCCAACCACCTTAGACAGTCAGCCAACTTTGGTCTAAGGTGTATGGCCACCTTCAGTCATCCTAGCAGTCAACCAGTGAGAAAAAACTCACCCCAATCCATCAAGACTTGATCAAGTCTATCAAACTTAAGTTTGAAACATGATCAAGTATGAAAGACCAATTGTTTGTCTAACATGAATGTATCAGGCAGACCACAGCCATCACTCAAATTTCTAGTCTAAGAACAGGTTCAGACTGAGTAATATCTGAACATAATGGGATTCCACTGCACAGTGTACACTACAGAATTTCAGTGGTGAAGCTTCCGCCATTGAAATTCTGCTGCCGAAAGAATGAACTTGCTTATTTATTTAGCTAAATCGACGCAGAATATGTTGCCATCTATGGGGCAGCAATGTAAGCTCAGTCCTAGTGCCGACTGATTCAGCTGGTGACAGCCACCCTCGGTACCTCCATACCTCCAGCCAGAATATTTCAGGCCTGAGATTCCTTAGTCTGAACTAAGCCTTAAAATTTTATTTATATGAATTGAAACGCAAGGTGTGATGGTCATTCAAATTGTGAAACCTATGAGAGATGACATAATTATGTATTATTTTCTCTCCTCCTTGATACTACATTATGAAGTACAAAACAAACTAATTATAAGTAATCTTAAACCTTACCCAACAAGTAAGTTGGGTAAGTGCAAGTGGTACATGGCTCTGCAGTGGTAATTTTTTACTCTAATCCTTATGCATTATCCACTATCTGGAACTATCCCTCACATACCTGCATTTCAGGTTTGCTTCTATCTGGTGTGATTCATGTTTGGATGCCTTTCATTTATATTTTAATCTGTGCCTGTACTACTTGTCATCTATCCAGCTATGTGCATTCTGCTTATTCTATACTGCCTTTTAATGGTTTTATAATATGGATTTGCTACATTTTCATTACTTTTGTGTTGCTGTCAATACTTGGTGGTACCTTACCCAACACTAAAACATTAGCCATTGCTACAGTGAAATTACGAGTTCCTGGTGTAGTTGCTCTGCAAATATAGACCCCTGCATGTTGCAGCTTCACATCTGATATCACAAGATTTCCATTTCCCACAACTCGGGTGTTGAAGACATCAATGGGTTTTTGGTCTGAAAAAAATAATTGTTAATATTTTTAAAGTAATATAACATTTAATCTGGTGTTAAATATTAAAGCATCATCAAAAGAAACAGAAGCACCCATAAACTATAGCACAGATTAAATACCTTACTCTCCATACAAATTACTATTAGGCAATAAGTATCCCTATTATTCAATGGCTTAAAATTAAAACTTACATTTAGATGACTTTTTGAGATAAGCAGTCATGTGCACAATTATTAAGAAATAGCACTATTTCTGGCCTTTTTTATTACTTGTATATGGTATTTTTCTTCAGTTTACCATTTGCATGCAATTGCTCAGTTTGAGTGGGTGAAGACTAGCTTCTATGATGTCTCCCGATGCACAGCACAAATAAATAAGATGAGATTTTGTCCCTTTATAATTCTGTAGAAGACGCTTAAAAGCAGCAGTAGCAAACTGAGGACATTATTGATTCAAATATATAAAAGACACAGAAATCAATCTTATCAAAAAAACAAGACATATAAATGTGGGGGTGGGGGGGTTCCACACAAAAATAAATTCATTTCAACTTCGAAAAATACAAACGTTTGGCATAACAACTCTGATCAGTTTCAGGCCCTGTGAACCCATAAGAATAGTACAATCACTAATGGCTCACATGGTATGAAAAAGGTCAGAGAGGTTATGCTATGCATCTCTTGTTTGAATTTGACTAAGACTTGACTAATAAAAATGACAAAATAATTTTATTGAAAGCCAAAACAGGCTGCTTATTTGGACATTATAGAGCAGTACAGAGTAGTGTAGCTGTCAATACAGAACTTGGGCAAGATAAATTACAAAAGGCTGAATCTGTGTCTTTGTGGCTTTCCTTTGAATCTGTCCCTCCTTTGCATCACTCCTTCTCCTCCTCTCCCCATAGATTTCTGTGTGCAGTATGTAATCTGATCGGTCTTCTCAAGATGGGTTTTGCCGTGAAGTTAGAGTGAATGATCAGTGCGCGTAGTTTAGGTGTGGAGTGGTTGGGGGGGGGGGGGGAAGAAATGGCTCTTAAGAGGAGACAGTGGTGTTTTTCTCTAATAAGATATTATTGCAAAGTTAATTTGCTTGTAGTATTAATTGATACAAAGTTTGTTAAAAGTGTGGTATCTATTTAGCTTTTAAATTTAGGTAATAAAGAATTATATTTATTAAAGGGATACTCGGGCGCTAAACATCTTATCCCTTATCAAAAGAATAGGGGATAAGATGTTAGATCGCAGGGATCCCACCGCTGAGGACCCCAGCGTTCTCTCCTGCAGCACCGCCCATTTTTCATCTGTCTGATGAAGGGCAGTGCAGGGGACAGAGGTTCGTGAAGTCACGGCTCTGCCCCTTCGTGACGCCACGCCCCCTCAATGGAAGTCAATGGGAGGGGGTGTGACTGCCACCACACCCCCTCTCATAGACTTGCATTGAGGGGGCGGGCTTGACACTGCACCGCCCGTCATCAGCCACAGCGCGATCTTCACTCTGTGCAGCTGAAAAACAGGGGTGCTGCAGGAGAGATCGCGGGGGTCCCCAGCAGCGGTATCCCCGTGATCTTACATCTTATCCTGTATCCTTTTGATAGGGGATGAGATGTTTAGCACTGGAGTACACCTCTAAGACATTGTGTATATGTACAGCGGAAATATTAAAGTCACCAGACTAAAGTCTAGGAGGCTACAATCCAACCCAATTCAACAGACATTCCTAGGTTCATTAATTGTTCACAATGCTCAGAAAGTAATATTTAAAACCATAAAACTAGTTTCCTCAACATGTTTCTCCTAACTGGCATCATCAACTGAAGTGACTTACAGGCTAACCTGTTATGTTTCAGCCATTGGATAATAAGGATATTTATGGCTTAGTAAATATTAAAAAGGCAAACCACAATATAATTTTGAAGAATGTTCTCAAAAGTTACTCATATTAGTGAACTGCTTACCAAGCCTGCTCCAAGATACTATTGGCTTAGGGCTTCCCTTAGCCATACACTCCATTGTAACAGTTTTATGCACAGAGGTAGTTGTATTTTGAGGGGGTGCTATGATGACTGGCTTCTGGAAAGATTCCTCCGGTAAAGCTAGAAAAAAAGCACAAAAAGAACCCTTTAGATTTGAATATTGACCAAGCATTTCAGATAGATGACAAACGCATAACATGTAATTATTTACAAGAAGTAACTTTAAAAGGTATTTCAACTTGTGAAACATTTTTCTTCCACATTCTAGTTTATAGAATAGAACATGTTGAGCCTGATTGTAAGCTGACAGGCAAAAAGCTAGTGATCCAAACTATCACATATGATTATATTCTCTATTCTAGATATTAAATGGTAAATCCACTGTTTCAACCTGTGCAATCTTTAGCGCCAGCTTAGGGAGACGAAGGCCATGTTGGGCAGTACAATTGCTGAGGCAACTATATTAAACTAAGTTTCGTGCACTTGTGCATGGAACTTGGGTGTGGTACAATTGTTTGTCAACTGTACCGCCCAGTGTGCCCTGGGCCTTTTCACGCTGGAGCTGAACATCAAAAAGGTTGAAACTTTGGATTTAACCTTTATGGAAATTATTCAGAGCTGCTTATCATTATAGAACAGTTACAACATACCTGATAAAACAGTCAATGTGGCTTCGGTGCTCTTCCGTTTGTTTAATAGGGTGGTTGCTATACATCTGTAATTTCCAGCATCTTTCTTAGTGATGCCATGGATCTGAAGAATGCCTTTAGATAGTACAGTAATCCTTTTTTGAATAATACATAAAAAATATTTGTTAAATAATACAACCTACAGGCTTTATGTACAGTCTATTAGGCTGCCCCTATGCTAAAGAATAATCATTTATGGGCTCTCTGTATAATAAAAATGTATTTAGAAAAACTAATAGACAGACTGGCCTACTGCAATGGCACCGGCAATCATTGACAATGATGATATTTAATTTACATTAGAGCATCGTGTTGCCACTTTTTTCAGAAGAAACCACTTATAACCATATGTTAACCTAATGGGTCAGCTTTAACCGTACAAATATGTCATGATCCGTATGCGCAGAAATTCTTCATAAGACTGGTTACTTACCTGTCCATGGCAAGAGGTAGAGCTGTGCGATTGACTTCCCAAGTAATCATAGCTGGAGGGTTTGCGGTTATCTTACAAGAGAAACGTGCTAGTCCCCCTTCTTGGACCTTTATTGAAACTGGTTGTTCTTCAAAGGCAGACATAGCTAAAAAATATATAAAATATAGGAAGAAAATAAACTATCTTTAAAGGAATATTCTGCGCAAAATTTTGCTGCCTCCATTTTAGAACAGGACTATTCCCACCATTGAGCGTATTAAAAGAGATTTTTTTGGACTAAGTTTGGTCAACTCAGAATTTATTATTTGACCTATAAGTGTGCGGTCTGACTTAGTTCACAGAGATGGAAATGTGAATGGTTAGAAATACTAATGAGAATATTGCCTACAATGTACAATGGAGAGTACCCGGGTGAAAGGTGAAAAGTGCATATAAGTAAGATAGCAAGATAATTTACAAGCGCCATGAACAATCACATTATAACAAAGAAGACCTTAGTATCAAGGACATTAGCACTGTCTTTAGTTCTATTCCACAAAGCACGATATGCATGGCTGTTACATGTCATGCATCTCTTGCCTTGATTCCAAACAAGCATTTCTACATTTCCTGGTTAATGAATATTACTGTAGGAAAAATGTGCAGCTCGACTATAGTAGATCTGAGATAACTGAGGTTAACTGTATGGCACTCAATACCCAAGGTGCTTGACAAAAGACAAAACGTGTGCAATAAGGCTGGGTTCACACAACATTTTTGCAACATCAGGTTGTGTCTGTTTTGCATACTGTACGATTTTGTCAGTTTTTTCCCAGTACCCAAAACTGTAGCCCAGCACGTTTTTTTGGTCCGGGTGAAAAACCGTATTGAAACGTATACTTTTTTTTAACATGGGAGTCAATGGGAACCGTACAGAACAGTATCTGCGTACGGTTCCATACGGTTTTCACCATACGGTTTTTGACTTGGCACAGTTTCTTGGAATTTCAATCAAACATGTGAAACTTTATTCATAATGGCAAAAAAAGTTAAACACGTATACATTTTTTTTCCTTAAAAAACTGATGCAACCGGACATAATTTTTTAAACAATGTACGGTTTTCAACCATTCACAGATTCAAATTTCCTGCCCAGGGTGGTCCTGAGAAACCCCCCCCCCCCACCATGTCGGTGATCGCAGAAAATCGCATGTCAATTCAGACATGCGATTTTCTGCTATTCCGGGCTGATCGGGTCTCTGGTGACCCGATCACCCGGTAAATAGGGATGATCGGAGCTGTCAGTGACAGCCCCGATCATCCTCAGGGCTAGGAGCGAGGATTTCCATTTTCTTTACAAGCAGAGAGCTTCAAAGTTAGAAAAATGCAACATTTTCAAAATTTTCATGAAATTTGGGGATTTTTCACCAAAAAAGGATGCAAGTAAAGCCGAAAATTTACCACCAAAATAAAGTAGAATATGTCACGAAAAAACTATCTCAGAATCAGAATATTCGGTAAAAGCATTTTTGAGTTATTAATTCGTAAAGCGACGGTGGTCAGAATTGCGAAAAAGGGCTCAGTCCTTAAGGTGAAAAAGGGCTGCGTCCTTAAGGGGTTAATGAAAAATAACAAACAAATCAAATAAGCTTATATGGGAGGGAGTGACGCAGGGCCCTTGCGAATCTCATCCACAAATAGCTAAAGGACCAATAAGGTGCAAAAATAATGTAAATATAAAATATATAAAAATATAAAAAATAACCCAGATGGAAGGAAAGTCCCATATATCAGAGTTCATTTGTGCATGAATACATTCACTGGTATGTGAACACTCCTGCAGAAGAAAAATAAGGCAAAGTATTTGTGATAATATTGCCTAAAATGTACAATGGAGAGTACCCGGGTGAAAGGTGAAAAGTGCATACAAGTAAGATAGCAAGATAATTTACAAGCGCCATGAACAATCACATTATAACAAAGAAGACCTTAGTATCAAGGACATTAGCACTGTCTTTAGTTCTATTCCACAAAGCACAATATGCATGGCTGTTACATGTCATGTATCTCTTGCCTTGATTCCAAACAAGCATTTCTACATTTCCTGGTTAATGAATATTACTAACAAAGCACAAAACAGTTGCACAAACGAAGTTCTTAATTCTTTTTTAACATTAAAATTCAGTTTTCCTTCTTCAGTAGACAAAAAAACATATTCCTGTTTAAAAATGTATGCGTAACTATTTTTGGTTAAAGAGGTACTCCACCGTAAAAAAAATCTTATCCCCTATCCAAAGGATAGGGGATGAGATGTCTGATGGCAAGGGTCCCACCGCTGGGGACCCCCCGCAATCTCCGGGGCATCACTGCACAGAGCGAACTCCGCTACAGCCGCCACGTACTGTCCATTTATGTCTACATACTAGCCGTCACGCCCCCTCCCATAGACGTGAATGGAGGGGGAGTGGCATGACATCACGAACAGGGAAGCTCCAAGCGGGGGTCCCCAGTGGCGGAACCCCCACGATCAGTCTTCTTATCCCCTATCCACTGGATAGGGGATAAAAATGTTTTTCCGGGTAGTACCCCTTTAACTTCTTTTCTCAAATATAAACAGCCTCGGCCACATCATATATCAAAGAGCTAAGAAAGAAAAATTGAAAAACTATAAAAAGGGGTTATCCTGGATTACAAAAACAAAGCTAATTTCTTTTAACAGTACCACTCCTGTTCTCAGTTTGTGTGTAGTATTGCAGCTCTGTTTCATTGAAGTCAATGGGGCAGAGATACAATACCACACACAACCCGAGGTCAAGGGTGGTGCTGTTTTGGGAAGAAATTAGCTCTGTTTTTCTATTCCTGAACAACCTCTTTAAGCAAGGATGTGTGTTTTTATCCTCTGTATGCACATGGCAGAAGAACAGAATGAACATTTTGAAATCCAACATGCCTGAATTTTATTTCCCCACATTTGCCAAAGGTTGGAGGCCCCCAAACACATCAGATTGTTGGAGAACTTAACAGAGATCTGCCGGACTGCCAACAATCAATAATGTATATTAAGCCTAAGCAATGATTGAATAGAATCTGTTCCATTGTAGAAGGAAATGTTCTTTTGTAAAGACTGGTAACTGCTGCTGTAGACTACAATCCTAACATGTGGGTAGGATATTCCAATTCAGAATTAAGTTTGTTCTTCTATATTTCAGATGTCTTACTACAACTGCTGGCACGGCTGCTTAAATGTCATTTCCAGAACAATTCTGTCTTTACTAGAAGCACGATCTGTTAATGCACCTTCTTAGTCAGTGCTAGTGTCAATTTAAACCCCGAACTGTAAAAGCAATGCGGTGATGGGAGGACCAAGCCATAAAACAGCCTCCACATCAAAGCCTGGCAGGGACTTCTGCTGTTTGAGAAAACAGCTCCCCTGCAGCACCATAAATGTAATTGCCTTTTTATGAGAGGTTCACCCCTTTCTATTAGTATGTAGATAGTTCTCAAGTTTACAACCTGGCAGAAACCACACCAGCTATTGTGTTATACACACAACTTTAGGCCTTGTGAAATGATGCTCATAGCACCTGTTTCCTATCCTCAGGAAATAAGATCAAAACTATTAGGACCAAACAAACACAACATAAGCTGTTTGCTCATCCAATCTGACCACATATTTATGCTCTGACACATATACTGTATTAATACAAAAGTGTGATAATTGGCTTCTTAAATTCAATCTATGACCATCATATCCTCAAGCAGCCATTACATTCAAACTAACGGCAGTAGAAATAAATAACATTGATTATTTGTAAAAGTTTGTAAACACAAGGATACAAGCGGCTTTGATGAGGACCACAACGTGATAGCTATAAAAAATGAGTCAGAAAACATGAAAAATGGCAGGTCTTGTGGAAGGTTCCCTGTAAGCAATGGTTAGTACCTACCAAAACAAACCCAAGATGACAGGGTCATGGGCAACAAAGCCTATCTGTCCTGATCCCACAGAAAAGCTACTGTAGAATAAAATGCTGAAAAAGTTTAAGCTGTCTTTGATAGAAAATAAATGTAATCTTCAGGCATGACACACCACACTGCGGGTCAGCTTTTTGCTGGCTGCAGCACTGTCCTGCCTTGGCCGGTGATAGGCTGAGCGGCAGTGTCATGTAACAGGCTCAGCTTTTTGCCTGGTGCCCAGTCCCGTTAGGCTGAGTGGCTAAATATGATATAATGTCACCAGGCAGAAGGTTGAGCCCATTACACGACACTGCCGCTTAGCCTATTTGTCCAAGGCAGGTCAACACAGCCTGTACACCCTAGTCACCGGTACCCAATAGCTGTTACTAAGTGGCTGTTGTTTTCATAGAGAAGATGTAGTTTGCAGGTCATAGATTCCTGAAAACTCTCTTTATTCTCTAGTTTACATCAGATGAACACTAGCAATAGTTCGGAAAAGCTAGACTGGGCTTCCATGCTGCCAAAAAATGTCTTAAAGGATGGAACCCTGATAACCACCAATTAATATCTCTATTTCTTGGTGTGAAGAGTCAAAGTGGCGTTCCCAATCCCCTTAAGTTCTGTGAGATGGAACTACTCCTCGCCTCCCCCCCCCCCCCACTTCTATTCCCGTCCCCGCTTGATTCCAGCCTGTTCCCATAGATGATTCTTGCACTGTGCATCAAAATTTGTGCAGACATGAGACTTGGAAACAGGGCTTGGCATTCAGCTGATTGTCAATAAAGCAGATACAAGGATGGGAAGAGGAGTGAGGAGGTATTCCAGCCACCAGCACTTGGAAATTCCTTTTTTTTTTTTCTACTTTTAGGTTATAGACGCACAGACAAATACACTGTTCAAAAAAATAAAGGGAACACTAAGATAACACATCCTAGATCTGAATGAACTAGTCGTATGAAATACTTTCATCTTTCCTTAGTTGAATGTAAGCTGGAAGGCTGAAAAACCACGGCACTCAGTATGCTGGAACACTCATGCTTTGTTTATTGTAACATAGGGGTATGCAGACACCTGGAGCAGAGACGGGAGGACGGGACAATGACCGTTTTGCCACAAACTGCGGCGAAATGGTTGTTGTCCCGTCCTCCCGCAATCATATTTGTTCGTCCTTACAGCTTTATCTCCACCGAACACCGGACAGCTGGGAAAAAGTGGCTGTAGCTGATTGGCTTGACAGATTCCCAGGTATACAGGCGCGGCTTTGTTTGGTTCCATCAGTGCCGACCTAGTTCTCTTTTAAGACTTTACATAGTTGAATATGCTCACAACGAAATCACACAAAAATTATCAATGGAAATCAAATTTATCAACCTCACACACAAAATCAAAGTGGAAAACCACACTACAGGCTGATCCAACTTTGATGTAATGTCCTTAAAACAAGTCAAAATGAGACTCAGTAGTGTGTGTGGCCTCCACGAGCCCATATGACCTCCCTACAATGCCTGGGCATGCTTCTGATGAGGTGGCGGATGGTCTCCTGAGGGATGTCCTCTCAGACCTAGCATCAATGCCTTCCTTTTGCAGGAACTGCTGACACACTCCAGCCACATAAGGTCTAGCATTGTCTTGCATTAGGAGGAACCCTGGGCCCAACCCGCACCAGCTTATGGTCTCACAAGGGGTCTGAGGATCTCATATCGGTACCTAATGGCAGTCAGGCTACCTCTGGCAAGCACATGGAGGGCTGTGAGGCCCCCAAAGAAATGCCACCCCACACCATTACTTACCCACCGCCAAACCGGTCATGCTGGAGGATGTTGCAGGCTGCAGAACATTCTCCACGGCGTCTACAGACTCTGTCACATGTGCTACGTGTGAACCTGCTTTCATCTGTCAAGAACACAGGGTGCCAGTGGCGAATTTGCCAATCTTGGTGTTCTCTGGCAAATGCCAAACATCCTGCACGGTGTTGGGCTGTAAGCACAACCCCCACCTGTGGACATCGGGCCCTCATGAAGTCTGTTTCTTATCATTTGAGTGGACACATGCACATTTGTGGCCTGCTGGAGGACATTTTGCAGGGCTCTGGCAGTGCTCCTCCTGCTCCTCCTTGCACAAAGGCGGAGGTAGCGGTACTGCTGCTGTGTTATTGCCATCTACGGCCTCCTCCATGTCTCCTGATGCACTGGCCTGTCTCTTGGTAGCGTCTCCATGCTCTGGACACTATGCTGACAGACACAGCAAACCTTCTTGCCACAGCTTGCATTGATGTGCCATCCTGGATGAGCTGCACTACCTGAGCCACTTGTGTGGGTTGTAGACTCCATCTCAAGCTACCACTAGAGTAAAAGCACCGAAAGCATTCAAATGTGACCAAAACATCAGCCAGGAATCATAGGAACTAAGAAGTAGTCTGTGGTCACCACCTGAAGAACCACTCTTTTATTGGGGGTGTCTTGCTAATTGCCTATAATTTCCACATGTTGTCTGTTCCATTTGCACAACAGCATGTGAAATTGATTGTCAATCAGTGTTGCTTCCTGAGTGGACAGTGTGATTTCACAGAAGTGTGATTGACTTGGAATCATTGTGTGGTTTAAGCGTTTCCTTAATATTTTTGAGCAGTGTATATGATAAGTACAATTTGTCTCTTTGTCTTAAGAGCTTTGTAACAGTGTCCGCAGATTGGAATATGAAATGTAGCTGACTTATTCTCTTAAATGTTATGGCTGATCATTGTGTAGACATTATCGCCACTGCTTGAAATTTGTCTACTGCAGACTGAACTGTAATTTTTTATTTTTTTATATATATTAGATGAAAAAAGTTCAATAGTATAGATCAGTGTTAAAAGCTGAAGCGAGAAGATATTCCCCTTATAAGTGTTACACATGAAAGATCTGTCATGTATCAATGTAAATGCTTTTATTTCCAACCCTGGAAAGTACATGCATGGTATATTTCATTTCCTAAACAAATCTCACTAATGTGTTCTGTGGTTTACAAATCAAAATAACCTAAAACACAATTGTTACTTCCCCAAGCTGTCAGAGTGGATTTCTATCAACCACATTCAGACCATGTGTAACTCTAGTATGGCCTTAGGGAATGAATCAGGCCAAGATGAAAGTTTATCAGATTTCACATTCATTCGCAGCCTCTGCTGATAATGGATAGTCACCTAGAACTCCCAACAGGAAATTGGTTAATCCCTTCCCCACATGTGTGTATGTGTGGCAATACAACACTGGTTATGTGAACGGATTTTGCAGTTCAACGGCTGTAGCTCTTTTAGGATGCAAATATATAAAAGTATTATGTTAAATGCACAAGGTAGAGATATGCGAGTACTTATTGTCAGATTATCAAAGAGAATGAATTATAACTTTGATGCTTGAGAGTGTAAACAGGATGTATATGATAAATCAGGAGGTAATTAAATATGACAAAATATAGGAAGGGACCAATCTATAAACACATTTTTTTTTTTTTTTTAACAAACTTAATATATTGAGATAGGTGAGGTACAAAACACAACAAAATATCAGACCTACCAAAACATATATCAACACGTAGAGAAGCTCAGAGTAACAGTGAAATACAAGTTCTCTTCCCCATATGACAGACTATGGTTTCAGAAGCTCTACAAGTTATATACACACATTTGCTATGTCAATCACCAAATTCTTTGAAAGTTCAGGATGTGAGGAGCTGACCAGCAGCCATTACAACAGAAAAATATTTCCAATGACCAGCTAAACACCCTTGTCCACATGGCAGTCATTAAAAGGTCAAGGAGCAAACAGCAACATGTTGAAGTGAAAAAATCCTAAATACTAACCCCAAAAATTCTTTCTACAGCAGAAAAATAATATAATTCTGAAAATGAAGATTATACTTTTGTCTTATAGCACTTAAAATGGGACTACAGTTGGAGAAAACAAGATTTCCCTTGCGGAACTATAAACTGCTAACAGAGTTCTGGAGCAAGTCTATGGGAGGGGGCTGTGTCACCCCCTCCCATACACTTGCATTGAGGGGGAAGGACGTGATGTCCCACGGGGGCGGAATTGCAAAGTCATGATACTCCGTCCCCATGGTCAGGAGGCATAAGACTTAAAGCCTCCAGCACTTCCTGCAGTGCTCACAGAAGGGGGCTGCATGCTAAATTGTGTGGGTCCCCAGCGGCAGGACCCCCGCGATCAGACATCTTATCCCCTATCCTTTGGATAGGGGATAAGAGGTCTTAAGGCCGGAGTACCCCTTTAAGGTACAATCACCTTTCAGGTTCATAGCGCAAATTACTAAATATTTTTAATAGTGTTTATTGCTGTATTTATACACAAATAGAAATCAATGTAAAATAATGGCATAAAGAATTCTAGGCATGTATACTCTATATTGTGAGCAATCAGATTTGTTTAAAACCCATCCATGCTCACATTTGTCCTGGGTTCACATTTGAAAAATAATCTACTCCTATGTAGGGATGGAAAGACCATCCTGGCACTAGGGCAGTATCTGCTGGTCTATGGGTAAAGGTGGACATTACCACTTGATGAATGCTCTGATAAATACTCTTGAAGTGCAATCTTGTAGTGTTTGTTAATGGGTTGCTAAGTTTCAATGTCCGATGGCCCAAATTACTCAGTTTGTTACTGTTTTTTTTAAGGTTTTAGCAATTAAATTTAGATACTAGAACATAAGATGGTCAGTCTACCAAAGAACAGTGACCAGTGTTGCCACACAATGCATGAACAGTAAGAATTTAAAGGGGTATTGCGGGCAAAAACATTTTATCCCCTATCCAAAGGATAGGGGATAAGATGTCGGATCGCGGGTGGCCCGCTGCTGAGACCCCGTGATCTCCAGTTTCGGAAACCTCCGGGTTTCCGGTACTGGCGACGTCATGCCAAGCCCCCTCCATTCATGTCTAAGGGAGGGGGCGTGACGGCCGTCACGCCCCCTCCCATAGACATGAATACAGGGGGCGTGGCGTGACGTCACGTCCCCAGTCCCGGAAACCCGGAGGTTTCCAAAACTGGAGATTCAGCACCCGCATTGAGCAGTGGGCCCCCCGCGATCAGACATTTTATCCCCTATCCTTTGGATAGGGGATAAAATGTTTTTGCCCGGAATACCCCTTTAAGTCACATTACGTGACCATACTTTCTCTCGTAGAGACATTTCTGTAATTTAGAATGAATGGGATAACAGTTCTAACTAATAGTAAGAGGGGGAGTGTCACGTGTCCTGTCGCTTACTCCAAGTGCTGTTGACAGAGTCTATTCGATTTTGCGAGCTTAGCAAGTGCAATTTGATCTTCTTACTTTTAAAGCATCCCAGATGGGTTTCCTCTTCTCAGATTATATATTATCCAGGCTGCAGTGTGTGGCTAGAGAAAGGTATAATAAATGCTAATACACTTATCAAGTAGCTTCCCTTGGCCCCTTCCAGTTTTCAGCAGAGGAGAAAACAGTACAAGGAAGACAAACAATAAGCCATATTAAACAGCTTCAAAGCACTTCATCCTGTGTGGCCACAATGCTTTTAGGGGCCAAAGGGCACATAGATTCCCCCCCTTGCCAGGGGTGCTTTTTCTGAACACTTTGCCAAGTGATTGGCTTCTTGCGTTGATAACTAATCCTACGCATACCTTTTCCCAGGGCCGCTTCCATTCCATGAAGTATTAGCACAAGTAGCTAAATGGTCACATGAAAACCTCATAGAATCCCTGCAAGTATTCACAAGCAATTACTAAGAAAATAATTGAGGGGAAATAACTTTTCCTTTCTGCAGCTAATAATCCTCTCATCTGCCTGCAGGATAGGTGAATACAGACCTGAGAACTTTCATTGTATCTGATTAATATAATATAAATGCACCATTTACCATTGTAGTATGTTATGCTTTGCTTACTAATACATTCATACTTTGTGGAACTTTTGCTGACTTTTTCTACATGTTTGAACAGGGAAAATCCACCTCGGATTAAATTTCCATACATATGGATATTTCCATGCATGCTGAATATTTCCCCATAAAGAAATTGACCTGCACTGTAGATTCAGTATGTCAATTTCTGTTGTGGATTGTTTTATGGAATAGTTGCTCATTTTCGCCAGTGGCTTCAATAGGAAAATCAAAAGTAGGTAATTTAAAGGGGTATTCCAGGCCAAAACTTTTTTTTATACATCAACTGGCTCCGGAAAGTTAAACAGATTTGTAAATGACTTCTATTAAAAAATCTTAATCCTTCCAATAGTAATTAGCTTCTGAAGTTGAGTTGTTGTTTTCTGTCTAACTGCTTTCTGATGACTCACGTCCCGGGAGCTGTGCAGTTCCTATGGGGATATTCTCCCATCATGCATAGCTCCCGGGACGTGACATCATCATTGAGCAGTTAGACAGAAAACTTCAGAAGCTAATAACTATTGGAAGGATTAAGATTTTTAAATAGAAGTAATTTTCAAATCTGTTTAACTTTCCGGAGCCAGTTGATATATATAAAAAAAAGTTTTGCCTGGAATACCCCTTTAATTATGGGTTTTGCAAAGAATTATAGCCAATTTTTGATCAACAAAACACAAATTTTCCCATAGGTGGGATAGGGATCACACTTCAATATAATCTCAAAAACCCAGGGCACAAAATCCCTTATAGGAAAACCCCCCTTATTAAAGATGCAACTTTTATTTAATTACTTCTTTAAATAAATGTGACCAGCGATTTTAAAACAGTGCAGTACAGCCCCAGAAATCAAAATAGATTAGAGATAAACCCACTCATTCATGTCTCAGGGTCTGCAATCCCCCGTTCTGAACTGGATAGCTGTAGTGCTTATTAAAACCAATACTTTTCCCCTCTACTAGTTTAGGTGCAGCAGCACCATCCTCAGGAGGAATATCTGGCAAACACCCTGAGGATTTTATGTTGTGGAGATTATGCTGCAGATTTTATGCTGTGCTGCACAGCATAAAATATGCAGCATCAAATCCACAGTAAATTACGTATTGTGAACATATCCTAAATAAATCACTTTGTATGGTATTCTGTAAATAAGTTTCACAAATATGTATTAATAGTTCTCCTACTTTATAACAGACTTGTGTTTCAAATGGTCACCATCTGTAAAATCTCTGCTTGTGGTCAGGGAATGGACACAAACTTGTTTACAAATGTACATAAAGCAAACATTTCTGTAAAAGTTTATGCTGATTTCTTATTATAAATCACATAAATCATGTGTCAATTTGTGGGCAGACTAGAACTTGGTAACATAATAAAAAATAGATATATCAAATACTAATGATAAATGTTTTACAAATCACTTGTGGTTCGGAAAACATCTGTACTCTATCAAAGTTGAGAGCAGAGATTTTCAGACAGGGTCAGCTGAAGCCTAAGGTAAAAGGCTCCATTCACACTGCTGATATGACATGGTATTGTGATGCCCATCAGGGGAGCCAAGGAGAAAAGCGGGAGAACAAAATACTGATTCCGCCGTCTTTTTCTCCCGCTATTCTCATAGAAAAACAATGGTGCCTGACGGACTCCATAATAGTAAATGGGAGCCGTCAGGACCCGTTGTTGTCCGTTGTGACCCGTCACGAGAATGGGAGTTAAAGGCACACACACACACACACACAAAAAAAAAAGACTTTAAACGGCCGTTCTTGACAGGGCGCAACAGCAGTCTGAATGGGGTCTAAGCAATATGCATGTATGCAGCACAGGAACTAAAGAGAATACCAAAGTATATTCAAGTGAATCAATCTCTAAGAATTTACTTTACCAGCATATGACATAAACTTGTATTTAAAGGAAAACTGTCAGCCTGCATACTCACACTAAACCCATTTACTGGGTTATTGTGTGGGTGAACAGGAGTCCAACGAGGCATCACTTACTAAAATACGTCTAGTAGGTCCTGGTCTGTGACTGCATGGCCTAGTGACGTAACCTGCCACGTGGAGTCACAGACCATGAATACATAAATTGAGCTTGCAGGGCCCCGCCTCAAACATGCAATTTACCTAATTCAACAGAGGGGGCCAGCCGATGCGTCCGGTATGATTACGTGAACATTTGGCATTTTATATTTGTACTGGATGGACACATTATCTCACTGTCATGACCAATAGCTCTGAGCTCGAAACTCATCAGCGTTTATCGTGTGTTTTTTTTTTTTTTTTACTAGTGACATGTAATTTTTTTTCTTAAGCGGTTTTCAGCTTTTTTAATGGACCTAATAAATTTAGAGTTTTAATTGGATTCTATTCTCCAGGAGCTGGATTTTACTTTTTTGCTCATGACCCTTTATTGGACTTCTGTTCGCCCACACTATAACCCAGTGCATTGGGTTTAGTGTGGGTGAACAGGCTGACAGTCTCTTTATCCTATCCCTCCACAGATCTTACTCAATGAACCCAGACTACAACCCTTGATATATATTAACATATTTAGGCATTCGTAATTAGGAGTGTAATGTCCCAGTACAGAACATAGTCCTGTACTACACTTAGGCCCTTTCAGGTTGAGTCCCTCAGTGTCCTGGGGGCTCTCCTGCAGTGTCTCCCCCATAATGAAGTTAGTCTTATTATGTCTAGCCAGTACAAGGTTATGTATTATGTGTATATAAAGTATAAAGCACCTTTGGAGGACCAATGTAAAGGTCTAAAGGACCTTTGGAGTTACCACATGTTATGTTATCACATGTTACCCAGAGAGCACCAGTTAAACACATGACCTGCAGCTTGACCTATGGGTTTCTGGCTCAGCCCCCCTTTATAAGAGGTGGAGCCATTACAATCTCTCTCTCCTACACCAGAACTTTGCTGAGGCACAGCCAAGCACAGACCTCAGATCCAGCATCCAGTACACCTGGAGGCCTCAAGCCTGCATATGTCAGTAAGTCCAGCCATCTATGTCTACTGTCTATACCTACAACCAAGTCAAGTTTCCAGTCAAGTCAATTATAGTCAGAGTGGCTGCATGGAAGTCTGATCCAAAAGCAACCCCAGGCAAGCTGCAGGGCCCTTTCCGTGTTACTGGCTGACTCTCTGGGATTCTGGCCTAGCTGTAAAGACTATAACAACTGTCTGACCCTGCTCTGCCTAACCTTGGGATAACGGGGATATCGTTTGGGTGGTTACCTATCCACAAAAACCACTCTGGCCTCATGGACATTAGGGGTTAATAACATCTTGCCCCTGGAGTTAATACCATCTGCCCCATCCACCTACACCCTTCCCACCCTGTGGTCACACCACAACTTTGGGTCACCACAGGAGTAACATTCTCTTCCTCATGTAGACTTCATAAGAAGCTTCACTAAACAATTTTTTATACTTCAAAGGGCTCTGTCTGTATTCTTCTAGCTGAGTAAAGCACAAACTTCTTCATAGCAAGGACTTCCTGACACATGTCCAGGCAAAACTTTTCTCAGCAAAGTTCATCAAGGTGACATTTTTCTAGACCTCTGCACACACCATGTGGACATCAAGCAAGCAAAGCTTCTGGTAACTTTATTAACAGAAGTTCTATTGAGGGATTGCTAAAAATATATTCAGAGATCTCTAGATACAGTTGATTCCATATGTATGAGTTTGCGATAAGTGTTATTGAGGTTTCATCTCAAACACTTTTTATCTAGCATTATGAATTATGGTTGCAGAATAAACAGAGAGACATATCAACCTTTGTAACTAAATTAAGGCCTGGTCCATTAGATACTCTAACTAAAGAAAACAGCAAGTTTGGGGGAAGAGATTTACAAAGGATTAACTTGTGCAGAAGAGAATGGGTCACGCCAGTTAGATAGTCAAATTGTAATCTTGTTATAAGTCCTGTCGTTCATCTGGTCAATTAGGCTGTGTGGTAGCGTTGGGGGATAAAGCATTGTGGGGTGTAGGGTAGTTAGGGTGTTGCTGTTCAGGATAATAAAGGGCACTGTTAACCCTTGTCACTCATGATGCCAGGGTGAGGGTTAAATACTGTAATCTTGATAGGCCTATTGCCACCCTTCCCAAGAGCAATAGGTGATGCAGAAATAAAGAATTGTCCACAACCACTGTTAACTAAAAACTTGCTGGAACTTTTACTGAAGAATTTCTGTACATGCAGCTATAGCAACAGTCCAGATAACAGAGTCTCTATAGATATAGCGTGAATTTGGGTAGAATACAGACATGGTGCTCATCTACAATCTTGTATAATGATCTGATTGCTTCTCAGCATAATATCAAAAACTAACAGGTTGTTAGTATACGTTTTTCATCAAAAAGTACAAGCCCACTCGCCACGTCAAGGCCACCTATCCAGAGTGGGTCCCTAACGTCCCTAGCATAAAATGGCGCAGCACTGGGCAGCGACCACCACTGCCGCGACACCAGTGCCCACGGGGGGGGGGAACCACCCACTGGCAGAGCGGCCCCAATGCCACTCAAACCAGTCTATGGGTCGCACCTCCTCGCAAACACGGCGCCACGGCAGCAACGGACGCCGCACGGCACCACACCAGTGTGAACAAGGTGCAATAGCTCACGTACCATGCTCTCCCAGTCAGACTGGGAGGCTGCTAGGAAAGAAATGGCCCTTGTGTAGCTAACTACTACTTATATAGGGTTGGGCTGAGGGGGTGGGGAAGAGTGCAGCACATGTTCAAACAAAAAAAAGGAGGGGATAGAAAACACAGTGTGAATTCGGGGAGAAAACAGACATGGTGCACATCTACAATCTTGTATAATGATCTGATTGCTTCTCAGCATAATATCAAAAACTAACAGGTTGTTAGATATAGCAGCGATCGACAGTTAGTTGGGATCAGATAAGCTTAATTTAGTTTTTTAGGGATTTTGTAGCATAGATCCGCTGGATTTAAGGGTGCGTTTAGGTCCAGTGATCTTGCGGTGAGTAGCGGGGAATTGCTTAGTATATCCGCTATGTTAGAGGCCGAGGCCGCAAGGCTTTGGCCTAGTAAATTGTCTTGTAAGTTGCGGAGGTCCTACCTCTTCCAGAATCAGCAACCCAAGAGAGCTATCAAGATGATGCAGCTCCCTTATATGGGCAGGGGCTGGCTGTTTTGGATTGGTCCATAACAACTGTCACTCACCGTTACATTGCATTGTGGGTGAACACGTCACAGGAACCTCCAAAGGTCCTTTAGCAAAACCATAGAGTTCTGAACCTAATCACGTGACCTGCAGGTCCTAATACGCTGAACAGGTAGGCATCTAAATATATACATGTTTATACTTATATTTATATGAATTTCTATGTAAATATGAATTAACTAAGGGGTGACAAGGGGATAAATATAGAAGAGGGACCCCGACGTTCCTAGGGACTCTGACTATGGGGACCTCTACAAAGATACAGTATGAAATACGGTACCGGGACACCACAGCTGCATACGGGAAGAACAGATAATATATATGAAAATGTAACTTTATATCCCTAGCTGCACATCATAGGAGTACATCATGAGTGTACAACTACTCACAAAAAAAAGTTGCACGTTTGGCTCATTCACACATAAGACTCAAAGTGTGACACACTGGCTCTAGGCCAACTGGAAATCAACCATAATGCTTGGAATAAGCCATATGAAAACAATTGGTGGTTTACATGAGTGCACTGAAAGAAACGTGTAGGTCATATTTCATTTGTGGAAGTCTGGTATGACTGTTCAGACAGCGGCAGGAGGTTAACTGTGGGATCTACACCAGATAGCTTATTATTTCTAGTGCAGTTAAAACCTCTCTCAGCATCTCATCCATTAGCACAGGCATAAAATAAAACGATGCTGGAAAAATAACAAAAAAGCAACACCTATTAAAAGTACAGCCAAACACAACTTCCTAAAGAGCCAGCCGTCACGCCCCCTCCCATAGACTTGCATTGAGGGGTGTGACGTCATGATGGGGTGGGGCTATGAAGTCACGAGCTCCAAACGCTGAGCAGCGGAGTACCCATTTAACCCCTTAAGAACGCAACCCATTTGGGCCTTAAGGACGCAGACAATTTTTTTTTTACGTTTTCGATTTTTCCTCCTCGCCTTCAAAAAATCATAACTCTTTTATATTTTCATCCACAGACTATTATGAGGGCTTGTTTTTTGCGTGACCAGTTGTCCATTGTAATGCCATCACTCACTTTAACATAAAATGTATGGCGCAACCAAAAAAATACTATTTGTGTGGGGAAATGAAAAAGAAAAGCGCAATTTTGCTAATTTTGGAAGGTTTCGTTTTCACGCCGAACAATTTATGGTAAAAATGACATGTGTTCCTTATTCTTTGGGTCAATACGTTTAAAATGATACCCATGATAACCTACTTTTCTATTACTGTTGCGCTTAAAAAAAAAAATCACAAACTTTTTAACCAAATTAGTACGTTTAAAATCCCCCTATTTTGAAGACCCATAACTTTTTCATTTTTCCGTAGAAGCGGCGGTATGAGGGCTCATTTTTTGGCGCTGTGATCTGTACTTTTTATTGATATCATATTGCTTATATAAAAGTTTTAATACATTTTTTATAAAAAAATTTTGGGAATAAAAGGTTAAAAAAGCAGCTATTTTTGAAAAATAATTTTTTACCTTCACGCTGTTCACTGTACGGTACCATTAACATTTTATTTTAATAGTTCAGATATTTTTCCGCATGCGGCGATACCAAATATGTATATAAAATATTTTTTTAACACTTTTTGGGGGTGAAATAGGGAAAATGGGACAATTTACGTTTGTATTGGGGGAGGGGGTTTTTCACATTTTTTTACTTTCTTTTTTAACTTTTATTTTTACACATTAATAGTCCCCATAGGGGACTATTTATAGCAATCATTTGATTGCTAATCCTGTTCAGTGCTATGTATAGGACACAGCACTGATCAGGGTTATCGGTCATCTTCTGCTCTGGTCTGCGGGAAGGCAGATCAGAGCAGAAGACTCCCGAAAGGCAGCGTAGGCAGGTGAGGGGACCTCCGTCTGCCATGCTGGATGATCAGATCGCCGCGGGCGATGCAATCATCCATTTAAGTGACCGCGATGCTGCAGATGCCGCGGGATCGCGGGTGTCCGCCATTACCGGCGGGTCCCTGGCTGCGTTCAGCAGCCGGGACCTGCCGTGCACGATCCGGGTATCGCTCCGATGCCCGCGGTTATGCTTAGGACGTAAATGTACGTCCTGGTGCGTTAAGTACCACGTCACCAGGACGTACATTTATGGCGCTCGTCGTTAAGGGGTTAAAGTTACACACTTATGACAATGGGGTCTGTCAGGGTATTTCTCAGCACAGTATGAAGAAAAACTGATTCCTCCTGTTATTATTTATTGGGCTTTATAGCTGGTATCAGTATAAAAAAAAACAGTTTCTGCGTAGTTGTATATTAACATAAGGGTATGTTCACATGCTACAGAGCTGTTGCAAATCAGTTGCAGAAAAGTGCAGTGTCTCTGTACCGAAGAAAATCAGTGTATTCAAAATCAGTGGCAAATCTTCTGCAGATGAGTGCAGGAAATCCACAGCAGACCCCCAGCATGTGAATGTACCCCAAGTGTAAGATCACACCTGGTGTATTTTTCTGCGTATTTGCTGATGTGTATTTTCCTACCCATTGACTTCAATGTGAAATAAAATACGCAACAGCAAAATACGCCAAGTGGGAACATACCATAAAACTGAAGCCATGGCACTTTATGTAAAATAGTTGCACAGTTCTCATTCATGTAGATGCTGGTGCTATTTTTTCTCCTTTTAGCCCTCCCTTTCACTCACCAACAATGCCAGCCCTGATATTCTAGTGAGGGCCTAGACAGCCATAGAAGCAGAGACCACTGCTAAGTCCTAGTACTCAGGAGCTCAAACTAACAGCACAGATTGCTAGGAAACAGGAGGGCCTACAAGAAAGCAACTGAATCTGCAGAACAGCAGCTAAATATAGACCAAGAACCCACAGGTCCTCTTTAACAACAATGATTTATTCCTGGTTATCATGATAAATATTATATATTTATACAGCAAGTATTGGTAGTAAGAGATAAACCTACATCCTTTATATACACGACTCACACTGTATACACTGCATACTACATAACAAAAGCCCAGAGCTGGTAACCTGGGGAAATCAACAGCAATCGGCCTTTAATTATTAAAGATAATATTACATGACCTTTGCAAAGGCACATGTCCGTAGGGGAGTAGAATGACCACCGCAGCCAAGCGCAGAGCCAACGAGCCCTCCTAAAGTTACTGTATGTTAGGATTTATCAAATTTCCAGCAATGGGGGAGGCAATCTGCCTTTGAAGTGCCCAAATACTCGCCTGCTGTGGAATTAAATTACATTTTAACACAGCATGACTGAGATGTTAATAGATAGGTCTGAAAGCGGCCATTGAGGGGTGTAATTCCAAAAATGAAAGGGTTATTGGTATCATTTAGAAATACTTTTAACTACCCTGATCTGCTGAAAACTAAGAGTTAAGTAATAATAACCTATTAATAACAGTATAGTAAAATATAATATATAGGTCTATATAAAACGAAAACAAATCAGAATACCTAAGTGATATTTTTAAAGATTATGTATATTAGAGGTAAGTGATCTAATGGGCAATGTAGTTACTATAGTGAGCCAAGATATGAAAAGGAAAACCTCAAGGGAAGGAGAGAAGGTGGGATAGAGATTAAGGGTCTATTCACACGTACAGTATTCTGTGCAGATTTGATGCGCAGGATATCAAGCTGTGTTCAGTTTACATTGAAATCTGCAGCAGAAAATCCTGCGCATCAAATCTGCACAGAATACTGTACGTGTGAATAGACCATAAACCTCGGGAAGAAGTAGTACAATTAATACTCTGCCTGTAAATGAGTGCTGTAAGTCATTTTGACAAAACCGTTTTTGCACTCACCAGGTTATTGAAAGACCAACCTTGAAATTGATTTAAAGGGGTACACCGTCCCTAGACATCTTATCCCCTATCCAACAATCTCTGTGCAGTACCCGACATTCGTTTAGAATGCTTGGAGTGGGTAGCGGGTCACCCCCCTCGTGATGTCAGGCCACTCCCCCTCAATGCAAGTCTATGGGAGGGGGCATGGCATCTGCTCCCATGGACTTGAATTGAGGGGGCGTGACGTGATGTCACGAGGGGGGTGACCCGCGGCGTGTCAGTGACATCATGACCCCCGCCGCCTGCTCCAAGCATTAGGAACAAAACAAAGGAGGGGACATGGCATGCAAATGTGGGTTTTGTTTACAAGGACCATTTTTGAAGTGTAAACACACATATTCAATAAAATCCATCCCACTGCCACCAGATGTACACAGAGGAAAACATTTCAATTGCTCAAGTATTAATCTGACCATAAAAATTAGGTTATTTATTGGGGGATCCCAATCTTAAAGGGGTATTCCAGGCAAAAACTTTTTTTTATATATCAACTGGCTCCGGAAAGTTAAACAGATTTGTAAATTACTTCTATTAAAAAATCTTAATCCTTCCAATAGTTATTAGCTTCTGAAGTTGAGTTGTTGTTTTCTGTCTAACTGCTCTCTGATGACTCACGTCGCGGGAGCTATCCAGCTCCTATGGGGATATTCTCCCATCATGCACTGCTCCCGGGACGTGACATCATCATTGAGCAGTTAGACAGAAAACTTCAGAAGCTAATAACTATTGGAAGGATTAAGATTTTTTAATAGAAGTAATTTACAAATCTGTTTAACTTTCCGGAGCCAGTTGATATATAAAAAAAAGTTTTTGCCTGGAATACCCCTTTAATGGGGACCACCCATCAGATCTAATGTGTATAGCAGCCACTTATCTTCTTACTTTCATAGAAACATAGCTGTCAGCTAAGCAATTGTTTAAATAATATGACATGCTTTTAGGGGCTCAACTGCAGAGTTATAACATTTTATTGCTTGTTCAACTACAGATCCTAATTGGAAATAAATCATTGAAATTGACTGAATATTGTCAGATTATACTCACTGTTGTAGGGCAAAGAGCCACCCTTACGCAACACTGGCACAATGACAAAATATTGTAAAAGTTTGAAAACCTATATGCACGTTTCTATATACATCTACTATGATTTCAATGGACTAAACACAGTCTAGTCATAACTACAATTGGTCCATTTCACATCTTTTGAACTTAAAAGCGCAGTTGCCTACGTTATTGAGTCTTGCAAAAAAAAACTGCATATGCTCAAAAAAAGGACCAAATATAGTTACTACTATACTAATAAATGAAAAATAACTACTAAATAATGAATGGATCTGGCACTGGCACCTCAGTAAAAATCAACACACCATTATGCCGGTTTGCGGACATAAAAATAATCTACATAGAATAAAGAGGCAACACCTTAAAAGGGGCACTCAACTAGAAAACATGATGACAGAAAGTTGTAAATTACTTCTATAAAAAATTCTTCATGCTTCCAGTACTTATCAGCTGCTGTATGCTCCACAGGAAGTTCACTTCTTTTCGAATTTCCTTTCTGTCTGACCACAGTGCTCTCTGCTGACACCTCTGTCCATGTCAGGATCCGTCCAGAGCAGGATTGGTTTGCTATGGGGATTTGCTCCTTCTCTGGACAGTTCTGGTCAGACAGAAATAAAATTCAAAAAGAAAAGAACTTCCTGTGTAGCATACAGAAGCTTATAAACACTGGAATCATAAAAGGTGTTTATTTATTTTATTTTATTTTTTTAAATAGAGGTACTTTACAAATGTGTTTAACTTTCTGGCACCAGTTGATTTAAAAAATAAATAATAATTTCCAGAGGAGTACCCCTTTAAAGGAATTATCCAGAAAAAAAAACAGCTGACTTCCTCCAAAAACAGCATCTTACCTGTACTTAGGGTGTGTGTGGTATTACAACTTGTCTTCATTCACTTCAATGAAATGCAGTTCCATTCAGCTGCAATACCACACACAACCTGAGGACAGGTGTGGTGCTGTTTTTGGAAGAAATCAACTCTGTTTGTCCAATACCGGATAACCCCTTAATAGTACGTTTACACATGCATATTTTGCTGTAGATTTTCTGCTGCTGATTTCACTACTGCCTCTTTTGTTAGCTGGCTTTCTTGTGTTGATTTTGGTAGACGTGCTCCAAATTTATCAATTTGGTGTATGGCATGTGGTAAATGTGGCACAGAATAAACAGCATCCAATAATGGCTCTGCACAGTGTGGGCTGGGGTCGTGCCTTTTGAGGGCAGCTTGCGCCAGAATTATGTAACGTTTAAAAAAAAAGGCACACATAGTAAAATCATGACCACTGCACTAAACACGCCAAATGTTTTTTACTAATGTAGAACACTTTACACATTTCTCTTTTTTCAAAAGACGCCCATTTTTGAGGCAACAAAAAATTGCAAAAACAACTGTAGGAAAATAGATTTTTTTAAAAACAAAAAACTCCAAACATAACAATACATTTGGCCATTGTCCTTAGAAAATTCAATAAATTTACTTCCTACTTGGGCAAACATTTTTGCCTAAATCCGTCTTTGAAGGCTAGCCAAATTAAAACCTGGCAGTAAAGAGACGTCTTCTGACCCAAAAGTAATCCACTCAATCATATAATACGTCTCCTCCATTTTAAGGAAATGAATGGCTCTCCATAGAGCCGTTGTGTCTCTTGACAAGCTCTTCTCTGAAGAATGTGGGGCTGGATAGTTACACAAATCAATCTCCAGCTGCTAGCCTGCGACCTATATGGTTAGCAAAAATGCCTGCCAGGGTTCACTGACCAGTGGTCAAGCTCTTGCAAATCTGCAGACCGTATGAATAGAATAGTCGTCCTAGGGTCAGTGAAGATGCCCCTACAAAGATCTTCACGTGCATTTTCTTCAGATGTCCTTCAGCTTGGACTATTTGGGGGTTATATTTGCATCCATTGTTCTGATGTTCAACCAGACAAAACATAGAAGGAAGGAGACATGATCCTACCAATATCTTGAGCCAAATCTAAATCTTTTGGTTGATTCTGCCCTCAATATCTGTTCACAACTTAGACATCTGTGGTTCTTACTAGTTGGTACATACAGTTGCAGAGATTATATAGTTAGAGAAAAAGGCTTCCACCAACCGTACTCCACTGGAAAAAAAATTTTAAATCAACTGGTGCCAGAAAGTTCAACAGATTTGTAAATTTCTTCTATTAAAAAAATTTATTTTTTAATTTCCTTTCTGCCTGACCACATTTCTCTCTGCTGACACCTGTGTCCATTTTAGGAACTGTCCAGGGCAGGATAGGTTTGCTATGGGGATTTGCTCCTGCTCTGGATAGTTCCTAAAATGGACAGAGGTGTCAGCAGAGAGCACTGTGGTCAGAGAGAAAAGAAATTCAAAAAGAAAAGAACTTCCTGTGGATCATAACAGCAGTTGATAAGTACTGGAAGGACTAATATTTTTTAATAGAAGTAATTTACAAATCTGTTTAACTTTCTGGCACCAGTTGATTAAAAAAAAATGTTTATCAGTGGAGTATCCCTTTAAACCAGAACCATATTAGGCACAAAACACAAAAATTCACCAGCCATTTCTTTCCTACATTTCACTTTGTCTACATGTAAAATATAAACTATACTTTAAAATCATAGGGAGTGTTTATATTTCCCACAACCAATTTAGCAGCAAACATTATACTCAATGACCCAACTCCCATTACAAAGACAACTTCTAATATTCAGAAATATGAAAGAGGTATTCTCAGCAAGAAGGTTCATTCATTCTTTATGTTGCTTTTGAATATTGCAGAGCACTGACCATAGCAATGTTTAAAAGCCCCATAAAAAAAGGAATATAAAACATTGGTTGTGCATGCCATTTAAAGGGGTACTCCGCCCCTAGACATCTTATCCCCTATAAAAAGGATAGGGGATAAGATTTCTGATTGTGGGGGTCCCGCAGCAGGGAGCCCCACGATCTCTGTGCAGCACCCAGCATTAGTTTAGAACCCGGTGTTTGTCATGACCGTGCCCCATCGTGGCATCACACCACACCCCTCAATACAAGTTTATGGGAGGGGGCGTGGCGTCCTCCCCTCCCATAGAATTGCATTGAGGGGGTGTGGTGTGACATCACGAGGGGAGTGGCTGTGACGTCACAACCCCTGCCGTTTGCACCCAGCGTTCGGAACAAAATGCTCCGTGCGCTGGGGCAGCGGGGTACCCCTTTTAAGGGCACAGTTTACCAGCATTCTCAGGATTGGATCCCTACAGATCTGCTTGTTAATCCAACCCAGGAAGTGAAGGAAGCTACCACACATTCTTCACATCTAGAGATTGGTAGGGGTCTTAGCACTGAGCCCCTGACAGACAAAAACTTTTGACATGCCCGTATGAAATATATATATATTTTTTTAAATAACAGTAATGCTTTGGGGGGAATTCACACACAGCAGATTAATTTAATTAATTTAGCAACTAATCTATTCATCTAAACCGAGCTTGCAGAAATCCTTACAGATATATGGAACTGATTTTCAGTCACAGAAAGTTCTGGAACAAATTTTCCAACAAGAAGATTAAAAACCTCAACAGGTTTTACATGTTTATCATCATGTATGGTTTATAGAATGGTAAATTATTCCATTGCACAGTACCTATCTGCAGGGAATCCAATAAAAACATTCAGGCCAATTTCGCAGGAGGTCATTTAACTAAAGTCTACAATGTTCAGTTTCCTAATTCTGAGTAGAGGGTTAAATCTGGTTTCTTTCTTTTATTTCTGTCCTGCTACTCAAGAGGTCGATAAGATGCCCTACAATGCCCCCAGTCTGCACATTGCCATTGAGTGGTAATGGTGTGAGATGAAATTGTTTATTTCACAGTCGATCTTTTATGATGGTATTATTATTAGACCCACTGGTCTTGAAATAGCGATGAAAAAGAGTGAGGAAAGTAGGACGTATCCTGTCTGAGAAATCCAATCATTTGCACTGCTTTACATGGCATTTATTTGCATTTCCATGACATACAAAGATTGGGAAAAGTAAATATCACTGGCTATTGAGCAGCTTTAGGCAGATTACCATGAATGAATGAAGATAAAAGAGAGCATATGTCCCCAGCACAAAGGAGATGTCCATTTCCAGTTCTATAGTGAATCACTACCAGTGAGCTGTGCAGCATGCAGCAATGCAAGGTGTTCCAGATCTGCAAAGTCTTAAAAACTGAACAAAAAATAAAACAGAACCAAAAATGTTCTAATTTAAAGGAATATAACAAACAATAAAAAAAAAAATACCGTAAAAATCAAGAGAACTGCAGAAAAACCAGGTAAAATATAATTTCTCTCAGTTTTGGTGCATTCTCCAAAAACATACATTAAAGGGGTACTCCGGTGAAAACTTTTTTTCTTTTAAATCAACTGGTGGCAGAAAGTTAAACATATTTGTAAATTACTTCTATTAAAAAATCTTAATCCTTCCTGTACTTATTAGCTGCTCAATACTACACAGGAAATTATTTTCTTTTTGGAATGCTCTCTGATGACATCACGAACACAGTTCTCTCTGCTGACGTTATTATAATAATAATAACGCTTTATTTATTGTTGTCCTTAGTGGGATTTGAACCCAAGTCCCAAGCACTACAAGGCAGCAGTGCTAACCACTGAGCCACCATGCTGCCCTTAGAATACATATGCAATGCATGGTTGCTAAAATGGACAGAGATGTCAGCAGAGAGCATTGTGCTCGTGATGTCATCAGTGTTCCAAAAAGAAAGGAATTTCCTCTGTAGCATTCAGCAGCTAATAAGTACTGGAAGGATTAAGATTTTTTAATAGAAGTAATTTACAAATATGTTTAACTTTCTGCCACCAGTTGATTTAAAAGAAAAAAGGTTTTCACCGGAGTACCCCTTTAACATTTAGGGGGTGCAACTGTGTACAATATATCAGTTTTGGTTGGATACTGCACATGTAATCGCAATCTAAGGCAAGTGTCACCCCCCCCCCCCCCCCCCCCACACACACACACACTTTTTTTTTTTTTTTTATTAAATGTATAAACATGGAAGTTTGAACACATATGAAAACTACCCTACACTTGTTATACACACTGCCTTGTTTTGCTTAATTTTCCTAAATATACTACATCATACCCATGTTCAATCTATACAATTGATTGGCCAAAATGTAAAATAGTGGCTAGTTTTGGTACTTTTCATTGGTTAGCATAGAGAGTCCCACAAATTTTTTTTTAATATAAAACGCTCCATAGGCTCACAAATGTACCAAACATAATCATTATTAAACTGTTCAGTCCACTGAAATCAATGGATCTGGCAAAGATACCCTATGATATACATTGGCATTCAGTACAGCTAGTTTTCAGATGTATACTATAAGCATATGGTAGTTTTCATATGTAAACTCCGTCTTAGGGTATGATCCCATGTAGCGATTACGTATCGTATTTCCCGCTGCGCAGCAGGAAATATATTGGTATTCTCCGATGAGCATACACACAGGGCTACTCGGCAGAAGCCTGTGTGTTCAGTGAGGTTTGGAGGCGGGGCTGGGTAGCCTTGTGTGTATGCTCATGGAAGAATATGCAGCATATTTCCCGCTGCTCAGTGTGAAATATGTTGTGTAAGCGCTATGTGGGACTGTACCCTTACAAATCTTTTTTCCCGCTGGATCCATTTGTTAGTTTGGTAATTAAAATGTAATAAAAGCAGCAGTGGTATTTTCCCCCACAAGAGGCATTGCATGTGACAACCGCCTGAAATTAACTTCCTTATTTTAATATAATATTTAATATAATTTCTTCAAGGCATAACAAAATACAGCATCCCAATACTTGTAAAAGTGCATACAAAACAATACTATTTCATCAACAGAATTAAGAAGATTAGTAGTATTTCATCCTTTATTTATAGAGTTTAATACACCTGCCTCTTTACATCATGGTGAAGTCTGTAATGATACTTAAATATTGACTGGCATGTAAATCAGCATACTATAAAATCATGAGAAGCTGAGACTCTCTAAGTAGCTGGACCCATACAGCCTGTGAATTGTTAATGAAGTATTTTTAGCAGGTGCTAAGTTCTTCAAAAAATTTTAGTCCTCAGGCAAAATGTCATGTCCAAACTCCCCAAAATATTTCCATCATTAATTTTCTGGATGTCAAAGACAAGTTTAATGAAGCAAGTGATAAATATCAGTTAGTGGCCTAGCAAGCATTGCAGGGTGGAGTTATGGGAGCATATGTAGTACATGAATATGTTCATCCTTAGGCAGTTGGTACTGTACTCAAGGCAGTTCTAGAAAGATGTCTTTACAAAGCAGAACAATTTAATCTAACATTACATTGCTAAAAGGAAAACTGTCACATATTTTCTCCCGCACTATCCACCGGTATTGGTGGATAGTGTGGGAGACGCTGATTAAAACAAGCCCTACCTTGGTCTGATCCGCACCGCCGTTCGCCCGCACTTGTAGTTTTAATCTCTGTGTATATCCGGCTGTAACTGGCAAAGGCGGTGCTTCTGCAGGCTAACTGACACTGACGTCAGCGCCGCTCATGAATATTCATCCCTCCTGTTCTCCCTCTCTTCGCCGCTCCTAACCAGAGGAAGGGATGAATATTCATGAGCGGCCCGCAGAAGCATCGCCTTTGCCAGTTACAGCCGGATATACACAGAGATTAAAACTACAATTGCGGGTGAACGGCGTCGCGGATCAGACCAAGGTAGGGCTAGTTTTAATCAGCGTCTCCCGCACTATCCACCAGTACATGTGGATAGTGCGGGAGAAAATATGTGACAGTTTTCCTTTAAAGAGTAGCTCCCACCTTCCATTTTTTTTCTGTCCCTGCCTATTGCCCATCTATCCCTAACCCCCTCCCTGCCTTTACATTTTTTTTACTATTTTAAAAATGCTTTTTTGTCTGCCTGGTAGTGTTTTCACTACCAGGCAGACTTCCCCAGCAGGCGGGACGTCACTGATGCCTGCTGGGGCCGACACTTCCGCCCTCAGTTCACTATACAGGGTGCCTCCAGCTGTTTCACCACTACAACTACCAGCTTGCCCTGACATCTACTGGCTGTCAGGGCATGCTGGGAGTTGTAGTGGTGAAACAACTGGAGGCACCCTGTGTTAAAAACAATAACTTTGTTAGTGCCGCGGCTCTCCCCCGAACCCCGCTCCCCCCCCTCCTGAAATCAATAGTTGCCGCATGCAGCAGCGCTACCCCCCATGCCCCCCCCCCCGGTTGAAATCAAAAGTTGCCGCAGCTCTGTAAAGCGTGTGAAGCCAGGGAGCCAATGCGCTCTCAGCGCTTGCTCCCGCCTGTCTGATTGACAGGCAGGGAGCGAGCACAGGCTAAATGAATTAGGACCGATGCCCTGCCGGCATCGGTCCAAATTTATGCATGACGTCACGCCAGCCTGCAGCCGGCCTCTAGGAGGGAGACCCCTAGTGGCCGGTTTTCAACATTAAAATAAACTATTTTAATGAAAAAATATTTAATAGATTTATATTACAGATATGTTGTAGTACATAAGTACTACAACATATAAAAAAAAAAAGTTTGTTGAAAGTGCCCATTTAAACTAATTATTAACATTTATCATAAATGAAATGAATAGATCTGCAGGCTAAAAGGGCTATAAAAAAATTTGTGATTTCAAAGCCAGTGAAGTGAATAAAATGCCAAAAACAAATAAACAGTGACATACTAAAAAAAAGTTAGGGGTAATATGTACTTGAAAGAAACAGACAAACACTCACTATTTTGGTTCATTCTATGCAACCTCCAAGCTTTTCATAGCCACATTGCAAGGACAACATGCAATACCATACAAACCAGACTCGGAATAATAGTAAAGAGGCATTTCAGATATCTTATTCTTTGTCAGCCAGAAGCATTTTCTGTATAAAGACGAAACAAATAGTCTTGTACAAACCCTAAATAGAACACAAGGGTTTATCTCCTGCTGATCTTTTCCATATTTGGACTCAGATAAGAGGGTGGGGCCATCAAAGGGGTAGGACTTAAAGGAGTACTGCAGTGTTTAACACTTAAAAGTGTCTGATCGCAGGGGGTCCGTGATAAAAATTACGTAATGAGATATTTTTGAACAAGGCTATATATGAATACAAGTAGAAAGGTTATCAGCTGTCACAAGGATATCCTGGTATTTTATATATATATTTATATATATATATATACAGCAACAGAAGAATGCAGCCGCACACTGCCAGCACAAAGATATAGGTGAAACATGAATATGCAGTTAAAACATGGAGAGCTATACAGCTATGGTGTAATAGATGCAAATGTGAACCTATGAAATAGTGAGGCACTTAGCTCGCAAATTTGTCTCCACCAGCGGTCAAGTGGGACGGTCCAAGCTATTTAACCGCCGGCGGAGACAAATTTGCGAGCTAAGTGCCTCACTATTTCATAGTTTCACATTTGCATCTATTACACCATAGCTGTATAGCTCTCCATGTTTTAATTGCATATTCATGTTTCACCTATATCTTTGTGCTAGCAGTGTGCTGCTGCATTCTTCTGTTGCTGTATATCTAGCCTAGTAGTGTGCACCTGTAGGCCAGGTCCATATAATAGTTTGGTATCAACTAAAGTGCTGGCTGACTTATTCTTTGTCTGTATATATATAGATAGATAGATATAGAATCTGACATGTAGCTATACTACACGGCTCAAAAAAATTTAAGGGAACACTAAGATAACACATCCAAGATCTGACTGAATGAACTATTCGTATGAAATACGTTTGTCTTTACATAGTTGAATGTGCTGGCAACAAAAACACACAAAAATTATCAATGGAAATCAAATGTATCAACCCATGGAGGTCTGGATATGGAGTCACACTCAAAATCAAAGTGGGAAACCACACTACAGGCTGATCCAACTTTGATGTATTGGCCTTAAAACAAGTCAAAATGAGGCTCAGTAGTGTGTGTGGCCTCCATGAGCCCGTATGACCTCCCTACAATGCCTGGGCATGCTCCTGATGACAGTACTCCTCCTTGCACAAAGGCGGTGGTAGCGGTCCTGCTGCTGGGTTGTTGCCCTCCTACGGGCCTCCTCCTCGTCTCCTGATGTACTGGCCTGTCTCCTGGTAGCGCCTCCATGCTCTGGACACTACGCTGACAGATACAGCAAACCTTCTTGCCACAGCTCAAATAGATGTGCCATCCTGGATGAGCTGCACTACATGAGCCACTTGTGTGGGTTGTAGACTCCTTCTCATGTTACCACTACAGTGAAAGCACCACCAGCATTCAAAAGTGACCAAAACATCAGCCAGGAAGCATAGGAACTGAGAAGGGGTCTGTGGTCACCAGCTGCAGAACCACTCCTTTATTGGGGGTGTCTTGCTAATCGCCTATTATTTCCACCTGTTTGTTCCATTTGCACAACAGCATGTGAAATTGATTGTCAATCAGTGTTGCTTCCTGAGTGGACAGTGTGATTTCACAGAAGTGTGATTGACTTGGAGTTACATGGTGTTCCCTTTAATTTTTTGAGCAGTGTATTTAGGTACACACGCAGTGTGAGGAGATAATGGTTGAAGAATGAAACCATATATGCACAAGTAGTATCCAATAAGAAGGAGCATACACTCTTGAGTTAATGAATATTCAGCCAACCATAAGGAGGAGACATACTCTTATATTTAAAGGGGTTGTGCGCTGCCCTGCAGTTCGGAGCTCCGCTCACAGCGTCCGGAAGTTCATTACTCCGAACGCTGTGTGCGGGCTTCTGTGTTCCCGGCCAGCGGGCGTGACGTCATGCGCGGCCCCTTCGTGATGTCTTGCCCGCCCCCTCTACCAAAGTGTAAGGGAAGGGGGCGCGACAGCGGCCGCGCCCCCTTCCCATAGACTTTGGTAGAGGGGGTGGGCGTGACGTCACGGAAGGGCGGGCGTGACGTCACGAGGGGGCGGGCAAGACGTCACGAAGGGGCCGGGCGTGACGTCACGCCCGCCGGCCGTGAACACGGAAGCCCGCACACAGCGTTCGGAGTAATGAACTTCCAGACGCTGTGAGCAGAGCTCCGAACTGCAGGGCAACGCACAACCCCTTTAAACCAAATTGTCACGTCTGGGCAGGGAAGGAGTGCACACTCTTCTCGCCCACTACCCTCTCCCTGCCTACTTACGTACCTGCCCTAGACGACAAGTCCGTAACCACAGTGACAGTCAATTCCTAAATAAGTGAGGGACAGTCAAAAAGTAAAAACAATAAACTACAAAACTGACAAAAGGTCGGGAAAAGCTGGAGGTAACACGCGCACACAAAAATACGTAGTCAGAGGGCCGAGTCTAAACCTGGAGAGCACAAAGTACATTAACAGAGTATCAAAGGGAAGTCAAAAGCCAAGCCAAAAGTCACAAAACCAGAATAAACAGAATGAGCACAGAGATAGCTAGGTAAGTTACTAAGAACTATCACAAGCAGAGAATGACTGAAAAGGGCCTCCTTATATATGCCTGAGCTGCAACCAGGAGGACTCTAATTGGCTCAGCAAGTTTAACCACACCCAGGAGCACAGAGGCGTCATCCCAGCAATCAAAACAAACAACAGGGATAGAAATCATAAACCCTATGGGTTCTGGCAAAACCAGTCATCACACATATATGTATATTTATGGACATTCCGTGATAGTAGACACATCCTAAAATAGGATAAACATGCCCTCATTATAGACACGCACATAATTTGAGCATAACAGGCATTGAGGAAATAAAGGAAGGGGCCTCCAGACAGGGGTCTCCTATACGGGGGGTTCCAATAGGGGAGTCCAATACAGGGGCATCCAGGATACGGACGCATGAAATAGGAGGCGAATGATGACTGGAAGAAGTTAAGACAGAGGCTGCCATCTTGGAAGCATGGACACAAGGTCACTTACTAGAAGATGGATCCGCCATGCTGGATGAAGTAAGTTGGCCATATATTTGGAAGAAATCCCAGCTGGTGGGATAAGATTTAAGGACACAAGCCTATGTACTTCTCCTACGTATTAACTTATGCTAAGAACTGCCATATTATGAAGATAAATATGCTAAGGACTGCCATTATATGAAGATTTAATTGAATTACTGTCTGCCATGATGTCGAGAAGATTACAATAAATGTAAGCTGTTGTTTTTTTTATACTAAGGGTACACTCCCTTCACGGTCAGGTCGGAATATAGTTCTGTACTCCGCCATTATTTAACAGTCCGGCCGATGAGACCCCCCCGTGATCTCTCATAAGGGACCCGGAATTGCCGTGGCTAACGCGTGTGTTATCAACCTCATTAAGGCACACACAGCTCAATGGGATAGGCGGGGAAGTACAAATGCTGCATTTCCATGTCTCCCATAGAGATACATGGAGGGGGCGTGTTGGCCTTTGGTCATGCTGCGGCCGACACGCCTCCTGCATGGGGGAGCCGCGGCAGAGCTGGGGCCCCGTACAGGTGATCTCGGGGGGTGCCAGCATTTGGAACCCCGGCGATCAGACACTTATCCCCGATCCTGCATATAAGGGATAAGTGTATTACACTGCAAATCTGTTTTAAAAATCTATTTGCCCTACTGCAGACAGAGATAATCTGCCAATAGGTGTCTGGCAGCAGCTTACTCCCCCCCTCTCTATTGAGAACTCAAGCATGCTTATTAGAGCCAAACTTACATGTGCCTGAAGAAGTCAGGAGGACTTTGGAAGGAAAAGTTTGGCTGACATATCTGAACTGTAAGGCCGCGATTAGTTTACTTAAGAAAGAATATATTAGAAGCAAAATCCATGCTTGCAATCTTAAGTTCAGTGATAGAGTAAAATCAACTGGAGACATGACTTTAACTTACAAGTTCCAAGATAACACCTATAAAGGAAATTTTGTCTCAGCTGCTAGTGAAATTTTCTAAATCGCTTGTTAGATTTCTGAAACCCCTTTTCTTGATCCTTTTATTTTTTTTTTTTTTTTATGTAGAGAGTGCAGCTCTTTATACCCTTAGCCAATTCACTAGTAATGCAGAATTGCACCAAAAATCATATATTGATATAAGATTACAGTTTATAAATCAGTAATAGGAAATGTTTCTAGAAATGACTGTATTAAAAATGTGCAGAACAGTAAGTGGGGATTTCCAAAGGTCAATAGTACATAATGTGAATTACCTAAAATAGGTGGTCAACAGTTTGTTTACAAAACACCACAAATGAAAGCTAAATGAGAGCTGTTCTGGTATTTATTTAGCCTTCTATATTAAAACATGCAAGCCATACAGGAAGTCTTTATTACATTTTATTGAAGCATCCATCCAATAGGTCAATTGTAAAAAGAAAAATCACATCTTGTAAATACTAATTGGGGACTTCTGTATCACATGCACTGTAAATAGTGGATTGCTTTGACAGGAATCCATTTTCCTTTCCCTATGTCCAGGTTAGCAATATTGATGTTCACATACACAGAACTCCCCACCCCCTCTATATCCTTCTTTCTTGGATATAATTTAAACAACCTCCAAAAGGTCAAGCTGTATTGTAAACAGTGGTCAAATCTCGCTGCTTGATCACCATATCTACTACTCTAAATCTAACATTTATGACAATAATATATCATCATACCTTATCGTAAATATGGCAAAATGTACCTAGTACTGTTTCACATTAACAGAACAGTGCACACATTCCAACATAGACTAGAAACTGTTCAGTTTGGTTAGTTACATAACAAAATATTTTCGTCCTATAGGACGCACTGGCATATAAGACGCACCCAATTTTTAGGGGCAAAATCTAAAAAAATAAAGATTTTTAACCCAATAGTGGTCTTCAACCTGCGGACCTCCAGATGTTGCAAAACTACAACTCCCAGCATGCTGGGAGTTTTAGTTTTGCAACATCTGGAGGTCCGCAGATTGAAGACCACTGCAGGGGGAGGTAATACTCACGTGTCCCCGCTGCTCCGGAGCCGTCACTGCTGCCCTGGATGTCGCTCCATCGCTGTTGCCGTGTTCCCTCTGGAACGTCTCTGCTGCCGGACGGGTATCCTCGCTCTCCGTCGCCGCCATCACGTCGTTACGCACGCCGACGCACGCCGACGCACGTACGCGACGACGTGATGATGAGGAAGGAGAGCGCCGGCATACAGGGGATCCCTGAACGGAGAAGACACCGAGGAGGCAGGTAAGGTCCCTCCCGGTGTCCTGTAAGCACTAACCCGGCTATTCAGTCGGGCTGTTCGGGACCGCCGCAGTGAAATCGCGGCGGTCCCGAACAGCCCGACTGAACAGCCGGGTTAGTGTCACTTTCCCTTCAGACGCGGCGGTCAGCTTTGATCGCCGCGTCTGAAGGGTTAATACAGGGCATCACCGCGATCGGTGATGTCCTGTATTAGCCGCGGGTCCCGGCCGTTGATGGCCGCAGGGACCGCCACAATAGGGGTGTATTCGCCGTATAAGACGCACCGACTTTCCCCCCCCCCAGTTTTGGTGAAGAAAAAGTGCGTCTTATACGGGGAAAAATACGGTAACATTATTTTGTGTCTATTCTGTTTAAATTCCTGGTCCACCCACTGAAACAAACAATAAATGGTTCGAATAACCGTTCAAAGATACTGATGGACATTTTTCACCAGAACGATGATTGGAGAGGACTTCCTTCTTCCCACTGGGAAGCACCATGGTCACCTTATCACTTCTCTGGAAACAAGTATGCAAAGTATCTCTCGGTCAAAGGAAATAAGATCCTGCTCTCCGGTGCCACCTTTTGGAATGTGGCTTTCCTTTAAGTCATTGTTTCGTAGAATTTTACAATTGGTGACTGGTGATTGGTGAATAAGTCAAGCCAGGATCCCTCCCAGAAGGTGGATGCGTAACTCCTCATTTTGGGAAGGATTCTGGCTTGGCCTACAGGTGTCACCACAGCATGCATATTTGTTTTCCACAAATTTCCAGTGTAGCAAGTATAACAGGGCTGGTCATATCCCAGGCAGTAGTTCACCATGACAACTAAGAAATTCATGGTTGCACCCAGGCTTTTTATCAACCCTTTTCAATGAGTGTCTATCCTTAATAAATAATAATAATAAATTGTGTCCAAGTGCTGTGTTCCACGTCTGTGGAACAAAAAAACGTTTTACTTCGGCACCAACCACCCAGAAAGAGGAGGATGCAGCGTTGGTAAAATATAATATATTTTATTCCAGATAGCCTTCAAACAGACACGTTTCAGGCCTGCGACCCTCTCAATGTACAACAGGCTTTTTTCTCTTAAAAGAATTTTTTTTTTTAAATTGTTCTACTTACATCCACCTGCGTTCCTGTGCTTATTCCCCATACTGCCTTCGGTTGGCACACTAATGTTACAGGACCAGCAGACGTCAGGCCTGGCAGTGACACTCCAAACTTAGGAACGAAGCCACGAAGCCACGCGGTGGAGTCACTGATCGGCTGCAGCTGTCAAGTCACACGATTAAAGACATCTGATGCTGTACATGGGAGCGCCAGCGAAAGAAATCCATTGCTGATCACCGGAGGCAGAACACAGGATTAGCATGGGAACGAAGGTGGAGGTAAGTAAAGCAGTAGGGAGCTGAGGGGACAGTAATATTTTACACACAGGGGAAGGATGAGTGAACACAAATGACTGTGACACTGGGGGACAGGGAGATTAGAGGCCAATAATGACTGTGACAAACAGGGGGGAGTTGAGGGGACACTAAGGATTGCCCATATGACGTAATGTTATATGACGGCATGCTGGCTCCTAACTTCTTTGTGTTGGTTTCTAGATTCTTAAATTTGTCAAGCCCTGGCCTTTAAAGGGGAACTCCGCCCCTAGACATCTTAGCCCCTATGCAAAGGATAGGGGATAAGATGTCAGATTGCCAGGGTCCCGCTGCTGGGGACCCCCAGGATCTCGGCGGTGGCACCCCGCTATCATTACTGCACAGAGCAGACTCACTCCGTGCGTAATGACGGGCAATACAGGGGCTGGAGCATCGTTACATTACAGCTCTGCCCCTCAATACAAGTCTATGGGAGGGGGCGTGGCGGCCATCATGCCCCCTCCCATAGACTTGCATTAAGGGGGCAGGCTGTGACAGCATGAGGGGCGGGGCCGTGACAGGCTGTGACATCACGAGGGGCGGAGCCATGATGTCACGATGCTCCGGCCCCTGTATCGCTGGTCATTACGCATGAAGCGAGTCTGCTCTGTGCAGTAATGATAGCGGGGTGCCGCAGCTGAGATCCCGGGGGTCCCCAGCAGCAGGACCCTGGCTATCTGACATCTTATCCCCTATCCTTAGGATAGGGGATAAGATGTCTAGGGGCGGAGTACCCCTTTAAGCTTTTACAAGCCTTTCTGGCACTCACCTCAAGGAGAATCCTCGCTAGTTATGCAAAGGAATAGCAAAATGCATGTAAAAATTGCAATGCACCAAAGACAAGAGTTTTTAGGTATGCAAAAAAAAAAGGAAAAACTATATTATTTTGTGCATTTACATTATGGCTGTGATTTGTTTGCTTCTAAATGATCATAATGATTTTTGCCTTTAATCCCTTCCAGCCATAAGCATATAACACTTGAGAGTCACAAGTAAACAACAGCTAGTACTGAGAGAAAATGACTTTGCTTCACACGGAAACTAGTCAGACCAGTCATTTTGTAACATTGGTTAGAACTACAAAGTGTATTTTCTCTTAGTAAGAAGTAACAATTCTGTTTTTACACTTGACAGAAAGACATTCTAAGAAATTCAGTAACTACTGTATTATGAATTCTAAAGGCTGAGGAATGGTCATATAGATATAGAGGACATTATAACAAGTCAGATATGTACAGCTACCGATGAAAAGTCATATATTCTTCTCATGTCTGAAACAGCCCTGTGCACTTTGATTTTCCTTGACTCATCTTCCTGCAGTGGCTGCGAGGAATCTATGTCTTGTCTCGTACTGTCACAGTAAAATCCTAGAATAAAAATTATGTCTCATTCAGTGACTTCTATTGCAACTGGAAACAAAGTGTCAGAGTTCCCTATTAGAAAGCAAAGAGGAATTAAACCACTGAACAGAGAACAATCTAAAAAGTTCTCAAGGCAAAGTTAGCAATAATGATATAGCTATTCATGTCATCCAAACCTTTAATACCATTCAATAATGGCCTTTGCTGAATTACCTTATCTACCAAACAGACACATTTTATGCCAATACAGTGCTCAAAAATACAAGAATCATATGCAGAATGCATATTTTCATCCCATTATACAAACACTACATGTTGCTAATGTTAAATCAAGCACGTCATCTTAATAGGTAGCCAAGGATGTCCTATAAAACCCCAGACGTTTGTTTTTAAATGACAAATGATTCAACGATGATATTATGATAAAGGGGATGATTAGAGAAATTTATTAAAAAGTAGTCTTTGAATGGGAGCCATCTCACTCTTGGTCATAAATTATTCTACACTGTACACAATAGGCACAGCTGCAGAATGGGAAAACATGACAATAGCTTTGGACCAAGCAATGTTTTGAGATAGAAACTATTCTTTAACAGTCATGGGGTGCAAACAAAAGAAGCAACGCTGAATACCTCCATCCTCTAGGTATTCAAAAGCCAAGGAGGTGGCCAGCTCAGCAGTGTCGGACACATGGGGGTTTCTACTCCTTACATATCTGAGCTGTCCAGCATCTTCTAAAGGAATGCCTCCAGCATAGCTTACCTGTCAGCTGAAAAGAGCAGCTGACCAGAATGCACTATGGTTTGAATATTGAGCACAATTTATACAATACAATAAAAGAAAATTACAGGCCACTAAACCATTTCATGGCCCATTTTGAGCAGATGCAGGAACACAGACATGATTAAGAATGTCATGTATGTGTCATCTAAAGACAAACACACCATGTATCTGAAGTTTTTTTTGGAGTTGTAGATTTAGTACATTGCGAAGGAGTACACGTCTGTATATATTATAAAAAAAATGCATTATGCAAATAACATTGGATAAATATACACTTTCAAGACTCCAAAGAAACACAAGGACATAGTGGCCCTACTACTACCAGCACTGATGGAGTTAACCAACCCGTGTAGCTACACCACTCAGGGAGACTCAGGTCCTGGGTCTGCGGTTCAGAGACAGAAATAAATTCGAGTTACTTCAATGTTCTAACAAAGTGAAAAACGGTAACCCGCACTCAACGCAAGGCTAAGGCCAGACGACTCCACTTCACATCCTCCAACGGACCCAGTTCCAGACTTCCTGCAGGGCGCTCAGAGACGAATGTCGTCGGTTTCACGCTGGTGTGCGCTTCTTGCGGCCTTTCAGCGTGAAACCACCGTCAGTCGCCTCTGAGCGCCCTGCAGGAAGTCTGGAACTGGGTCCGTTGGAGGATGTGAAGCGAAGTCGTCTGGCTCGCCTTGCGTTGAGTGCGGGTTACCGTTTTTCGCTTTGTTAGAACTTTGGATAAATACCCCATAAAGGTCTATTATGAGAGCATGGAGTATATCATGAGAACATCATGAGCTACTATCACAATTATATGGGAAGCAAACGTATCCCCTTATAAACGTATCTTGCCTTTTTCTTTTTGATAAAAATGATATTGAAAATTATGTGAGAGTCATGTGATTCTATTAAAACTGTGTCCTCATGCTTATTAATATGCAGTCACAGGGGATATAGGTGCATGATATCTTATCTGCAGAGCAGCAATGGCATGTGGAGTTCAAATCTAACCCAAGACAAAATCAAGATGGAGTTTGCATGCCCTCCATGTTTTCAAGTTTTTCTTCCAAGTAATTTGGTCTCCTACACATGGAAAAAAAAAATGATGGGTTAACCTATTGGTAACAGAGAATGATGAATATTTTGACAATCTCCAAATATAGCACTTGTACTATATAAGGATAAATAATAATAACCACACCGAGTAGTGCCTAAAGGCTATACAATCAGTTATATTTAAGTTAAAAATAAAATAATCACCTTATTGCCACCCAGTCTCAATTATACAATGATGTCTCCTGGAGAATCTGGATTAATGGATAAAAGCAGTGGAACTGCATGACTAAATAGAGAAGTATAAGAAAAGTATACTGGTGGACCTGCTGGGAACAGGAGATAAGGTTTTAAGGAACACCAAAAAAAAAGAGGTCTGCTTACTTTCCAATCTGTGCATTCCTACAGAACAATCCCTGGCAATCACTCTTTGGAGAGGACAGACATGAAAGAATTGGCCATAGAATCAGGGTCATCTGCCCTTTATCAGGAGGGTAAGCCGCACCCTGGCCAGTTTCTAACCTTTTAACCCACTGAAGCCTTCATTTGCACAGACATAATGACATTCCTGTATGGAGTGCAACCTCCAGTTTCCACTTCCTAAACTTTAGAAACCTGGTCCTGATCTACTTGTGTGTTCAGTCCCTGAAACCATTGCACAAGCTAAGGCTCTACACATCTTCCAGTGCACAACTCCACATTGTGATCCTAAAACGAATGGCAATCTTACTTGTCAATGCTATGGCCAGCCACAGAAAAAGAACATCCTTGCCCCCTGCTGTTGCCACTGTCTAAGATAGTACTTGCTCTTTGACTAGAAAGAATTCCCATTTAATGCCTTTTCTCCACCTATTTAATATGTATAGCTCTCCGAATATATACCAGAAAGTCATCTGGGTTTCCAGGAGCTCAAATAAAACCCCAAACAAACTGAGGCTAAATCTTTCATTCACTTCTAAATATCTAAACATTGTCTGTGCTATTAATTCTGTTACAAGCAGCCTGTGGTAAAAAGAAGATCTTAAGGAATTAAAGGCGTTTGGTTTATTTTCCCTGGTAACAGAGAAATCAGAGTATCTGCATACATTAGCGAATAGCTTTGTTAGTAAAATTGTTGCACAACAAAAAAATTAAGCTAGTAAGTAGATGAATATCACTAAAAGGACACATGCTGATAGAGCAATCACTGGCATTCGCATATTTTTTTATAAGGCTTTGTAGTAGGATCAATGTGACCCCCAACACTAATTTCCATAGACGTGTGTATTTATCTAGAAGATGTTCATTTAAGAAGTTCAGCTCTATTGCAGTTGTCTCCAGGCGACTCTGAAGAGAAGTTTACAAGAGGCAAACAAAATGAAAAATGCCTTAAGCCTAAGTACACACTGCCCCTTTTCTCCTATTTACTATTCTATCCCATGTGAAAAAGGCTTTAGGATATTCTCAGAGCTACCCACTGATGTCTCTATTAGGGGAAGTGATTAACAATGTATTTGATATTCAAAACAGTGTTAATTCCATCCAGCTCGCCATTATCAACCCCTGTGCTAATTTATGTATCTGCTTACACACAGTGCCATGTTGTGCCCAGCATTATCCACATACTGTGGGAGAGTCTAGACTCATTAAGCCATCAGATGTCTTGCAAAAAAGGAAGACACTAACTTCAATAGGTTATTATTCGTCACGTGGCTAATGGCAGCCAGTGAGAGAAATTTTCAGATTCTGGGTGAACAGAGTATATATATACATCAAAAGATTTTCTACCCCACAGGGTGCAATCTCTGTTTCTGGCCAACACTCCTATGTCCTTACTTTGTATTTTTACTAGTTATTATGTTAATGTCCATTTCCACATGTACAGTAGGAGTTGGGTATTAGAGCCTGACAAAAGTTATCAGAGAAAGCAGTCATTTTGTATGATGTTCTGTATCATGACTCCTCAGTATGGCTTAAAGGGGTACTCCGCCCCTAGACATCTTATCCCCAATCTACCTTATTGGATAGGAGACAAGATGCTAGGGGCGGAGTTCCCCTTTAAAGATAGACAAGATACCTTTATGAAAACCTTATGACAGATGACGATCCAGACAGTACCACATAAGCGTATGGACCAAAATGGAAGTACTAGAGAGCACTACTTAAGTGAACACTAATTGTAGGGAGGAGATAATTAAAGTAAAACAGTCCAGCCACTTGTTGTGATGTTTGTCACGTTTTCTCTTTACCATTAAGGCCAATGCTCCAACTTCTACTCCACCTAGAGGATCTCAGGGCACTGCCAGTAAAAACAGTCAACTCGACCAGTACATTAATGGCATAAAAACGTACAACGCGTTTTAAAGTTTATACCTGAGAAAGAAGCTGATTGGCTTTGAAACGCATTGCACATTTTTATACCATTAAAAAGTTTTAATGTACTGGTCGAGTTAACAGCTTATTACTGGCAGCGCCCTGAGATTCTCTAGTAGGAGTAGAAGTTGGAGCATTGGTTTTATTGTGGTTTTCATTTTGTGTTGTTACAAGTTGTGCCCGAATTTGCACAACTTGTACCGGTGAGTCAGCCCTTGACTTTCACCAGTTGTCTTATTTGTTGAGAAGGATTCATACAAGGGAGCACTATTTTATTGCTTTTTATTCTTTACTTTTATGGGGGGGCTGTTGGCGACCACTCTGGTGCTTTCAGCAACAATCACCTTAGCGGACAATAATGAGCAGCAGCAATTTACCAGAACTGAATAACCTGACAATTCAGTCACAATATATGTTCAGGAGGACAACTGCTTCTCTATTTCCCATGAAGACATAGAGGAATCATAAAAAGGGATCGCTAAGAAAGACCGGCTTTTATTATGGCAGGCTTTGACAGCATTTCATGTGACTACTGTGCTGATTTAAAGGAAATGTATGACTGGCTGCAGTTTTAATTTATTATACTGAACCCATGACAGTCAGTTAATATGTGTATTGGCTACTATCTTGATTACACAGTCAAGAACTCATACATAACATAAGGCAATGCCGCATGAACAACCACAATATGCCCATGTTCACATGGCAGAATGTCCATGTGGAATTCCACATGAATCTTCCACACGTACATTCTGCAGTAGCAGAGTCCCACTGATTTCAAAGAGATTCTGCTGCTCTGTCCACACGGTGGAATTTCAGTGGCATCAACATCTTTTGCAAAAATCCTGATTCCGCCATGCGCAAAAACATTAAACGTGTTTAATGTTTTTGAGAATTCTGCAAGGAAATGCATTGCTGTCTATGAGATGGGGCATTACTGAGTTGTCCTAGTGCCACATGTTCTGTCGGCGCTCCGCTGTCTGTGGAATGTCCGCACGGAAATATTCTATGCCGACATTCCAAAATGTAGAACTTATAGATGTAGCGACAATACTTAACAAGGAGATGCCTAAATGTTCATCTAAATAGGATGCAGGTTCATTTGCAAGATGTGTAGCATTGAATAAGAACTCCAGGTTTTCCAAATATTAAATATATTAAACAAATGTTGTACTCTAAAAATCTAATAACAAGAAAAAGAAAAATATTTTGAATGGAAGCAATAAACAGTACTGCCAGGAGACTTGTCTGTCTTTGACATTAATGACACCCCTATTGTTTATAACTAACAATAATAAGTGGATGGGAAAATAGAGAGATCTGATGCGATACAAATATGAAATGGTAGGCAAAAAGCTTGCCTTGAAAACACAGGCTAATGGAAAAATCAATTGGTTCACAGCCTAGCTTTTACAACCACAGATAAATGTTTAATCCTTAAGGGTACTCTATACACAGGTGTCAAATAGGAGAACCCATTATGCTTCAAAAACTGAATGAAAGGGATTATATGTGGCATATTACACATGCCTCAGACTGGAAGGCCAAGCAATTGGAGAAAGCAGCGGTTTCAATACAGACATGCGGAAAACCTAGTGTTTAAACGATGTGAGGATCAATATGGCCTTTATATCATTTTAACAAATCTGTCTTTAACTTTGAGACATTAATGAAAGGGTGCATGTCAGAGTCTAAAGCGCACTGTATCGCCACCATGTGATTTCACTACAAAGTGTTATTATTAAGAGGTGTCTGCAGTCACGTTTGCACCCTGTGGACTTGTCTCGGATGTATAAGGCATATTCTATGACTGACTGGGAAATTCTTTTTCCACTAGTAAATTGATGGACTCTAGTGGGAAATGAATAAATTAATCAAAGCATCCTTGTACTCACACATCTCATTAAAAAGTCATATTGGTTCAATGTTGAAATAAAGAATAGATTTTACACACCTGACCTACATTGCATATATTAATTATGCATTTGATGCCTCCTTTCATTTCTCTGCAAATCTCTTCACTGCCATCATATGTTTCCAATTCTGGAATATTGTAAATATGGCCGTCATCTTGATCAAAGGCTACAGTTGATAGTTACTATGGTAACATGCACAGCAGTTGTTTGAGGTCCCTTTATCCTAGATACTTATAAATATTCTTATCTCATTCATACCCTTAATTAAAGACTGGAGCGTGTCACAATGAACAATGTCTTCACTTTGCTAAAATACTTGTGTGAATGCCGTTCAATTGTTCTCCAAAGGCTACAGTAAACCATGACTGACAACTAAGATGAAACTAAACACCAGACTTACTTGCTAATGAAAGATGAGCCTTTTGACTTAAAATGGCACCATATTTGTTCAGGGCCAAGCATTGGTAAAATCCTTCATCAGACTGCTCTCCTTTCCTGCCCTCCACCTCCTGGATGTACAAGGAGCCATTGTGTAGAGTTGAGATCCGATCATTCTCAGAAATCTTTGCTCCATTTTTCAGCCATGTGATTGTGACTGGAGGTTCCCCTTGAGCCAAGCAATCTAACATAGCCGAATCTTTCCGACAAACAATTACATCCTCGGGTTCTTTCACAAACAACAGGTCACTGAAACACCAGGATCCTGTGGGGTAAAAAATATTTCATCAGAAAGGAAAAAGGAGAAACTGAGGCGTAAGTAAAAATAAACTCTGCCACTTTGAAGCAAATGTGTTTCTAACATGCAATGCTCTACAGGGAGTTCCTTCCAAAATGGTACTTACAAAGCACATCCGTCAGCACCAAAAGAACCAACTTAAACGAGCACTGTCGTGAAAAGAAATTACTTTTTATATGTCATAGAGACCTATAAAAAGTTTTGATTAGTCGGGGTCTGAGTATTAAAGACCCTGACATCACCAGAAGGGAGAATTACCTGCTTAGCACTTAGCGAGTTCTCTCTTGGCAGTATGTCATGTGACCAGAACAGAATCGTAATATAAGCTCTGGTGAACACTAACCAATAAAAACTTGGATTTTTTTATTGACATGTACATGTACACTTTAATACACCAGTACGGTTTTGGATAGTAAAAAATTGTAAAACTGTGGGGGAGATTTATCAAAACCTGTCCAGAGGAATAGTTGCTGAGTTGCCCATAGCAACCAATTAGATATCTTCTTTCATTTTTCAGAGGCCTTTTCAAATACATTAAAGGGGAACTCCGCTTCTCAGTGTTTGGAACAAACAGTTTTGTTTGCTGAGCTGGCGCCAGGAGCTTGTGACGTCATAGCCCGGCCCCCTTGTGACATAACCCCCTGCCTCCTCAATGCAAGTCTATAGAGGGGGCGTGAAGGATGTCACACCCCCTCCCATAGACTTGCATTGAGGGGGTGGGGCGTGATGACATGAGGGGGTGGGGCTATGACATCACGAGCTCCTGGCGCTGGCTCCAGTTGTTCCAAACACTGAGCAGTGGAGTACCCCTTTAAATAAATACTCAGCAACTTTTCCTCTGGACAGGTTTTGATAAATCTCCTCCTGTGTCTTTAATAACTTCTAGGCTGGACCTTAGGACCACTGACATAGTTTACCTCTAAGGTGATTTCACCAGATCAGAAAACATTGCATGCAACATTTTTCCATCTGGTACCTGATCATCATATGGGATTGCCAGAGGAACGGGAATAAGCCCATACCCCGAAATATATTGTATAAATGTATTAAACTCTATGGTCACACAAAGACATTTGTCAATTGTAGTACTCGCATAATATAGGTGGTAGGGCACAAAAGTTCCCAGGCGATATTTAGTGTTAATTGTTTAGTATTTCCAAGCTTAAAAGGAGGAGCTTAAGAACACGAGATATCAGTCCTTTCATTATAGTTTTATCTGTGTGGGTTCTACTTCTAGTTTTGACTGAGAAATAAATTATTTAAAAAAGACTAACAAACACCCACACTTTATGAAAGTGGCTTTGGTCATTGGCATATAGGGTATGCTGCCGTGCTATCAGAAAGAAGAGAAAACTATTTGCACCGATTATAAAAACTGTTTTCTATACAGTAAAACAATAACTAAAGATGGACTAAACATGAACAATTCTGATCCTAAATCCTAGACCCTACACTATAAATACACCTAGGCCAATAACCTAAATGAAGTCACAAAGAAAGATAAACCTTCTTAACTTTTTTTTTTTTTTTTTTTTTTTTTTTTTTACAGACCTCTCATTTATTTACCAAACACTCGTAAACTAGGACACTTTCAAGAAAATGAGAAGTCCCAATGTGAGGCTTCACCGCCATTAACAAGAAAACAAGAGGTAAAGCTGTTTGCTAATTTTACAAGCTTGTCACAGAGATCCTAAACAAGAAAAGTCATAAAAGTTTGATTTTACAAGAAATCATGAACATCCCTGCCTCTTTATAAACAAGCAGGTTTTAACCCTGGGGACATTTAGCACTTCCACACCCACCATGGTTAGGATTAGATTAATAACTGCACTTACATAGCCTAGAATACTTTTTATTGGAGAGCGGGGGTTATTTTTAGCATGTTGGTAAATGGTAAAGCCATTATTTCCCCTGGGCTGAATAATTATACGTTCTAGGTCAGAAAGTGTTTAGGGTCTGTTAATGCTTCGCACTTTTATGTCACATGGACTGTTGTGCAATGAGATTGCTCCTTAGAACCTTCTAACTTGCTTGTTTTACCAATTTTTTTTTTTTTTTTTACTTTTACCAGATGCATTTAAATGAAGGACAAAGCAACTTCCTAATATTTGTGACTCTTGCTGCTAGATCTCAGCGGGAAAGGGATTAGGGAACCTTAATTTCCACATTTGTGTATTGCCAACTGCTACAGAAATGCGGAACTAATTGGCTGCTTACTGTCTCATGCGGTGGGGATTACTTAATTACCCAATATACATTTTCGGAGGAGAACAGATCTCTCAAGGAAGTAACATGCCTTCTTCACCTAACACAACAAGCCTGGTTCCTCCATCCATCATGGCCAGAGATAAAAAGAAGCCAGATCACTGAAAGAGCCCCAGCCTTAGGACACAATCTCTGTGCAAGCCACTTTATCAGTTCCTTTATCTGCGCTGTGCTTTTTTTTTTTAGGGCATTATAGTAATACATATAAATAGTATTGGACTCCCATGAACAACTGATTTTTCAGATCAGGATCAATAAGCGGATATATTTTACACAGCTTGACTTGTTGGTCCAAAAGTGTGAAATCCATCACCAGACCAGCTTTATCTGATCTGAGGTCTCAATAATGGCATGCTGATCTGTCTGACAATACACATCCTTAAATGATCCACAACATCTACATTTTCTTTACAAGCCAAGGTGTTTATTGCTATAACGCAAAGGTAATGCGTGTAACAGTGAGATAAAAACAAAAAAAAAAAGAATGATGTTAAAGGGGTACTCCAGTGGAAAACTTTTTTTTTTTTATGAACTGGTGCCAGAAAGTTAAACAGATTTGTAAATGACTTCTATTTAAAAAAAAAAGAAAAAAGTTTACCCTTCCAGTATTTATTAGCAGCTGTATGCTACAGAGGAAATTTTATTCTTTTTTAATTTCTTTTTTGTCTTGTCCACAGTTCTCTGCTGACACCTCTGTCCGTGTCAGGAACTGTCGGGAGCAGTATGGGTTTGCTATGGGGATTTTCTCCTGCTCTGGACAGTTCCTGATACGGGCATCAGGTCTCAGCAGAGAGCACTGTGGACAAGACAAAAAAAAAAAAAAAAGAATAGAATTTCTTCTGTAGCATATAGCTGCTAATAAGTACTGGAAGGGTAAAGATTTTTTAATAGAAGTAATTTACAAATCTGTTTAACTTTCTGACACCAGTTGATTTAAAATAAAGAGTTTTTCAGCGGCGTACCCCTTTAAATCCAGTAATGACCTAATACACAAGTCAATATGTACTAAATAAATAGAGTATGATAATAAGAGTATGATAAAAAATAAATAAATAAAAAACTCAAACAATGTGTACCAGAAAGGACATTATAAGTAGCTCAGGATGTGTAAAGGCCTTTTTAATAGACCAGAAGTATAATTATTCTGCTTTTATGATCAACAGTCAATTGTTTATACATAAAAAGTAAGTAGGATTGAAGTTTGTATTTCTGATTTTAAGTTGTGTACAGTTGTAACAAGACTGCCAACCCTATACTGTGGGAATTGTTATACTGTACGAATATAGCTTCTAGCAATGCTTATCTGTAACCAGGCATAATCTAACTATGCTGCTACACTACTCTGTCATTCCATTCTCTGCAAACCACTCATAAATGCATGGAATGTCTTTAGATTTCTTATTTACGTAAGCATGATATGTAATACTATACCCTGCATTAAGATTAATAGGAATAGACTTCACAGTAGATACCGGCCTCTCTGGACACTAAAGTCATCTGTTTACTAGATCTCTATGTATATGGGTAAAAACCTTCAGGTCAGAATAGGAAACACTTAACGTGGTTGGAAACCAACAGAGAAAATTGATTCCAGCTTCACAATCAGAAATGTACTGGGAGAGATCTACAGGACTATTGTACACAACATGGAATGCTCCTTCTGACTTTTCTCAAACTATACCTAATGTATCATTATTGTTTAACAATGTGATTGCAACTTGTCAATATGTAGCAATGTGACCACCTTAAGCATCAATGGCAACATCTGTATGGGTATGACCACTGTAAATTGCTTATAGGAATCAATGGCAATATCTGGAGTGGTAGGACCACCTGAAATTGCTTAAAGCAGTGTTTCCCAACCAGGGTGCATCCAGCTGTTGCAAAACTACAACAACAAAAATACAATCTTTGGCTGGGAGTTGTAGTTTCGCAACAGCTGAAGACACCCTAACTAATAGGCATCATTGGTATTGGTATAACCACCATTGATTGCTCAGAAGTATCAACGGCAAAATCTAAATCAGCAAAATCGTTATCGGTATGCGTTCACAGAATCTGTATTGGTATGACCACCTTAAACCGCTTATGGGTATCAGTGGCAAAATCTGTATACTCATGGCATCAATGGTAACATCTGTATAGGTATGACCAACTTAAAATGCTTAGAAGAATCCACAGTAGCATCAACCTTAAACTTCTTGTAGGCATCAATGTCCACATCTGTATCAGTCTGATGTTTATTGGCATCAATGGTAACATCTGTATCACTATGATGTTTATTGGCATCAATGGTAACATCTGTATCAGTATGATGTTTATTGGCATCAATGGTAACATCTGTATCAGTATGATGTTTATTGGCATCAATGGTAACATCTGTATCAGTATGATGTTTATTGGCATTAATGTCCACATCTGTATCAGTATGATGTTTATTGGCATTAATGTCCACATCTGTATCAGTATGATGTTTATTGGCATCAATGTCCACATCTGTATCACTATGTTTATTGGTATCAATGTCCACATCTGTATCAGTATGATGTTTATTGGCATCAATGTCCACATCTGTATCAGTATAATGTTTATTGGTATCAATGTCCACATCTGTATCAGTATGATGTTTATTGGCATCAATGTGCACATCTGTATCAGTATGATGTTTATTGGCATTAATGTCCACATCTGTATCAGTCTGATGTTTATTGGCATCAATGTCCACATCTGTATCAGTCTGATGTTTATTGGCATCAATGTCCACATCTGTATCACTATGATGTTTATTGGCATTAATGGTAACATCTGTATCAGTATGATGTTTATTGGGATCAATGTCCACATCTGTATCAGTATGATGTTTATTGGCATCAATGTGCACATGTGTATCAGTATGATGTTTATTGGCATTAATGGTAACATCTGTATCAGTATGATGTTTATTGGGATCAATGTGCACATCTGTATCAGTATGATGTTTATTGGCATTAATGGTAACATCTGTATCAGTATGATGTTTATTGGGATCAATGTCCACATCTGTATCAGTATGATGTTTATTGGCATCAATGTGCACATCTGTATCAGTATGATGTTTATTGGCATTAATGTCCACATCTGTATCAGTCTGATGTTTATTGGCATCAATGTCCACATCTGTATCAGTCTGATGTTTATTGGCATCAATGTCCACATCTGTATCACTATGATGTTTATTGGCATTAATGGTAACATCTGTATCAGTATGATGTTTATTGGGATCAATGTGCACATCTGTATCAGTATGATGTTTATTGGCATCAATGTGCACATGTGTATCAGTATGATGTTTATTGGCATTAATGGTAACATCTGTATCAGTATGATGTTTATTGGGATCAATGTGCACATCTGTATCAGTATGATGTTTATTGGCATTAATGGTAACATCTGTATCAGTATGATGTTTATTGGGATCAATGTCCACATCTGTATCAGTATGATGTTTATTGGCATCAATGTGCACATCTGTATCAGTATGATGTTTATTGGCATCAATGGTAACATCTGTATCAGTATGATGTTTATTGGCATCAATGGTAACATCTGTATCAGTATGATGTTTATTGGCACCAATGGTAACATCTGTATCAGTATAATGTTTATTGGCATCAATGGTAACATCTGTATCAGTATGATGTTTATTGGCATTAATGGTAACATCTGTATCAGTATGATGTTTATTGGGATCAATGTGCACATCTGTATCAGTATGATGTTTATTGGCATCAATGTGCACATGTGTATCAGTATGATGTTTATTGGCATTAATGGTAACATCTGTATCAGTATGATGTTTATTGGCATCAATGGTAACATCTGTATCAGTATGATGTTTATTGGCACCAATGGTAACATCTGTATCAGTATAATGTTTATTGGCATCAATGGTAACATCTGTATCAGTATGATGTTTATTGGCATTAATGGTAACATCTGTATCAGTATGATGTTTATTGGGATCAATGTGCACATCTGTATCAGTATGATGTTTATTGGCATCAATGTGCACATGTGTATCAGTATGATGTTTATTGGCATTAATGGTAACATCTGTATCAGTATGATGTTTATTGGGATCAATGTGCACATCTGTATCAGTATGATGTTTATTGGCATTAATGGTAACATCTGTATCAGTATGATGTTTATTGGGATCAATGTCCACATCTGTATCAGTATGATGTTTATTGGCATCAATGTGCACATCTGTATCAGTATGATGTTTATTGGCATCAATGGTAACATCTGTATCAGTATGATGTTTATTGGCATCAATGGTAACATCTGTATCAGTATAATGTTTATTGGCATCAATGGTAACATCTGTATCAGTATGATGTTTATTGGCATTAATGGTAACATCTGTATCAGTATGATGTTTATTGGCATCAATGTGCACATGTGTATCACTATGATGTTTATTGGCATCAATGGTAACATCTGTATCAGTATTATGTTTATTGGCATTAATGGTAACATCTGTATCACTATTATGTTTATTGGCATTAATGTCCACATCTGTATCACTATGACCACCTTACATTGTATAAAGGAATCTGTATTGTAGTATAGCCACCTTAAATGTCATGAAATGCAGTCCATATGGTGACCAACACGTAATATTTACACTAACAGCACAACATGACATAATACATAATACACCACACATAACACATAACACACATAAACCACACTCGGAAACTTTGATGACAAGAAAGCCGAGACTTTCCTATCCTGGTAATACATAGTAATGGTGTGCTAGTGATGGCATGCAGAGGCAGCAGATGAGAGGTCTATGGCAGCAGACAGTACCCCACCATGGAGAGTACAGCTATGTTCGGTCCCGGGGTGCACACAGACATAGGACACGGCTCGTCCTCACTGTAGTAAAAGAAAGTTTGTACAGAGAAGCTCCCCTCAGCGCTCACCTGGAAAGCTGACGAGCGCTGCCCAGAGCAGCAGAACCCTCCGGGCCATCCTCCCACAATTCGATGCCATCACCGGGGACGGGCACACATGCCTGGCTCCTCTCACCGGCTGCTCTTGGTGTCTGTAGCACGCACTAGGCGCTCCTCAGAGCCCTCCGGGACTTTTTTTTTTTCGTAGAGCTCCTGCGCAGGCACACGAGGTGGAAGGAGGCGGAGGGAGAGTGCACCGAGGTGGGGGGTGCGCTGGCTGGACACAGGGAAACCTTGGAGTGTCCGGGACTACATAATAGTGCATCCTCTTGTGAGGAGGGGGAGGGGAGCAGAGCTCAGGCATGTGGAGATTGTGTATGTGTGTGTCACACTACTGGGCTCTGGAGGGCACAAGGTCATGGGGCTGGGGGTAACCCTGGGTGCTCGTCTCCTGCCCTCCCATCCACATCATTGAATAAGGCCTGTCCTGTGGTGCCCTGAAATGCCCCTCTTTTATGTGCAGGAAACAATTGTCTGAGGGTCTCGCCTCCACAGAGGTTACCATAACCATTTTGTGTACAATATACGTAATTGGGGTATTTTTACGCCTCTGGTCAGATGGGACATTTTAAGATTATGAAAAAAAAAAATTTAAATTTTCCATCTATTTTTGCACAATTGTGTATTTAAAAGACAATTATCATTCGGAATGAAAATGATATCCATGTTGAGATTTTTATTTGGAATTTCGACGCATACATGCACCCCACACTTTTCTGTATCACAAAGAAATCAGAGGCGAATGTACACTTACCTGGCACGGAAATTGCGCCATGTGCACAGAGCAGCAGAATCCCATTTAAATTCAACGAGACTCTGCGGCGGAATCTCCACGCTGGATACCAATGCGGAATCCTGCACGGAAATTCTGGAATGTGGCCTCAGGATTAGTTGACATGGCTGATTTGTTTTAGAAATCTCTGCAGCTTTCCCACACAGTCAGATATCCATGCACAGACTACAGATACAGTGATCCCTCAACTTACAATGGTCTCAACATACAATGGTTTCAACATACAATGGTCTTTTCTGGACCATCGTAAGTTGAAACCAGACTCAACATACAATGTACAGACAGTCCAGATCTGTGATACCTGTCAATGGCCGGAAGAATCGGCCAATCAGAATGTGCATTCACTGGTAAAACCCCTGTATTACTGAAGCGTATGCACTGACTGGTGTCTGGTAGCACCCCCTACAGTACAGGGAGGTACTACATGTTCTGTACACTTTACCTGTACCAGGGTTAGCTGCTCCTTTGGACACCAGGTGAGGGCGACTCCATTACTTTTTAGGACACTGTGTACTGTACAGGACCCTGAAGAAGCTCCTGTCCTCTACATAGACCAGTGTTTCCCAAGCAGGGTGGCCTCAGCTGTTGCAAAACTACAACTCCCAGCATGCCCGGACAGCCGTTGGCTGTCCGGGCATTCTGGGAGTTGTAGTTTTGCAACAGCTGGAGGCTCCCTGCTTGGGAAACACTGACATAGACAGTGATTTACAGCTCCCAGAAGATCTTTATTACTTTTATATGTAAGGATTTGCTTTATCTGTATTAGTTATCTACTTATTTTTCTTTAATCCTCACTTTTTCCTATTTTTGGATGACATTTTGGTGCCTTTAGAACCAATTACCAGGTTTCCATAGAGTTCTGGTCTCAACATACAATGGTTTCAACATACAATGGTCGTCCTGGAACCAATTAATATTGTAACTTGAGGGACCACTGTATATCTATCCTCATGTATGGGACAGATTTTTATTTGCAGAAATTTGGGCAATAAATTTGCTGTGTGGACACACTCCAATACTATGAGTAAAGATTCTCATACACTTAAAGGGGTGCTCCGGTGGGCAAAAAAATGTTTAAATCAACTAGTGCCAGAAAGTTGAACAGATTTATAAATTCTTCTATTAAAAAAATCCTAATCCATACAGTACTTATCAGCTGCTGTATGCTCCAGAGGAAGTTGTATAGTTCCTTTCTGTCTGACCACAGTGCTCTCTGCTGACACCTCTGTCCATGTCAGGAACTGTCTAGAGCAGGATAAGTTTGCTATGGGGATTTGCTCCTACACTGGACAGTTCCTGACATGGACAGAGGTGTCAGCAGAGACCACTGTGGTCAGACAGAAAAGAAATTCAAAAAGAAGAGAACTTCCCTTGGAGCATACAGCAGCTAAGGCTCCTTTCACACTATACTGTTGCTCCGTTACAAACGGACATTTATGGCTATTTTTTCTTACTTTGGCTGCCATTAATGGGGTACTCCGCTGCCCTGCTTCCGGAGCTCCGCTCTCCAGCGCCGTCACGCCCCCTTCCCATAGACTTTCGTTGAGGGGTCGGGCGTGATGTCACAAGGGGCGGCCCTGAACACGGAAGCCCGCGCACAGCGTTCAGAACAATAAACTTCCGGATGCTGGGGAGCGTAGCTCCAGAAGCAGGGCAGCGGAGTACCCCTTTAACGTCCATTATTGTAACAGAGCAAAACGGGAGTTATAACGGGCAAAGAGGATTCCATTGACTTGAATGGGATTCCTCTAACGTCCATTATAAGTCCCGTTATGATAGCAGGAGAAAAAGACGTGACATGCAAACATTTTTCTCCCGCTATCTTCCTAACGGATGTCACCTACCGGACGAAAACACTAGTGTGAAAGGAGCCTAATAAGTACTGAAAAGATTAAAAAAAATCTTTTTAACTTTCTAGGACCAGTTGATTAAAAAAAAGTTTTTCAGTGGAGTACCCCTTTAAGAGCACGTATCATGTGTCACAATTTCAAGAAGACAGTACAATGGTAGTGGTAGACCAATTATTTGCACATTGCATTCCTCACCTACTTTAAGGTATCTTTGTGTTCTTGAATTTCTAGTGTTGCAGCGCAGATAGTCCAGTCCAGTGCAGAAACATTCCCTAAACATAAGTCTATTGGAATATGGCTTTAAAGTCAACACATCACATACAGTTCTTTGAGTTGCTTTTTGGCCATTCTGGCCTTAAAGGGGTACTCTGGTGGGAGAAAAAAAAATTCATATCAACAATTAAAAAATCTTAATTCTTCCAGTACTTATCAGCTTCTGTCTATTCCAGAGGAAGTTGAGTGGTTCTTTTCTGTCTGACCACAGTGCTCTCTGCTGACACCTCTGTCCATGTCAGGGACTGTCCAGAGCAGGAGCAAATCCCCATAGCAAACCTATCCTGCTCTAGACAGTTCCTGACATGGACAGAGGTGTCAGCAGAGAGCACTGTGATCAGACAGAAAAGAAACTCAAAAAGAAAAGAACTTCCTCTGTAGTATACAGCAGCTGATAAGTACTAAAGGATTAAGATTTTTTAACAGATGTAATTTACAAATCTGTTTAACTTTTTGGAGCCAGTTGATATGAAAAAAAGTGTTTGCCACCGGAGTACCCCTTTAAAGACCAGGCCAATTTTAATTTAGCATTTTCGTTTTTTCTTCCTCACCTTTTAAAAATCATATCATATTTCCATCTATAGACCCATATGGGGCTTGTTTTTTGCGTGACCAATTTCACTTTGGTCCGATCATCTATTTAAATGCCTGCATTGCCGCAGATGATCTGTATTTATCACGGCATCTCAGGGGTTAATGGCAGACATCAGCGCAATCGCTGATGTCTGCCATTACCGGCGGGTGCCTGGCTGCTGACACCCATTGCATCATGACGTACATTTATGTCCATTGTCGTTAAGGGGTTAAAGGAAACTGGTCACCCTGATCACCCACACTAAACCCAATACACTGGGTTATAGTGTGGGTGACCAGGAGTCCAAGGAGGTGTCACTTACCAAAATCAGTCAAGTGGTTCCTTTGGTATTGCCCAGAGAAATTCTGTTGCTTAATTGAGATAATTACACGCAGGAGGCAGGGCCTGCTCGTTTCCCGCCCCCTGCTTCTTTCAGCCTCCTCTACCGCTGACCCCTCTATCAGATTCATATTCAGCGACTCAACATCATAGTGACGTGAGTCGCGTGTCACGTGAGTGCAGCGCTCAGAGCAAGGAGCGCATGCGCGTTCTTTTATAGTCGGCTAATCACGTGAGAGCTGAATCTTGCGAGAGCAACTGTATAATAATGGTGCATGCCCTCCTTGCTCTGAGATCTGCGCTCATGTGACATGCGACTCACATCACTAGGACTCTGAGTCGCTGAATATGAATACGATAATGGAGGGGTCAGCCGTAGAGGAGGCTAAAAGAAGCAGGGGGCGGTCAGCCAGTGGGGCCCCGCCTCCTGTGCGCAATTAACTCAATTGAACAACGGAACTTCTCCGGGCAATATCAAAGGAACTACTGGACTGATTTTGGTAAGTGACACCTCCTTGGACTCCTGGTCACCCACACTATAACCCAGTGTATTGGGTTCAATGTGGGTGATCAGGGTGGCCGTTTTCCTCCTTAAAGGAGTTGTCTGGTGAGAACAATCTTTTTCCCTATTCAAAGTATCACGGGGGGAGGGGGGGCTTGACTGCTAGGACCCCACAATATCATAAATGGGATCCCCACTCTCAGCACTTTATGCCATACTAATTAATGGAGCACTTGCCATCTACAGCATGCACTCTCATTGAGAACCAGGGTCCCGTTCTAGGGGGGGGGGGGGCTGTGGTCAGACTTGCTGCAATCAGATACTTATTCCCTATCCAGTGGATAGGGGAAAAGATAATTTCCCCCGGACAGCCCCTTTATGCTCAACACTCCCCTCACCTTCCAGATATGATACATGCTGTAATCAGGGCTCTATCTATGGCTCATGCTGCCATAGGCACTCAGTTTGTCACAAATGTGAAGCAAATACTGCATAAGTTTTGTTGCAGATTCACCACAGATCTCACCCTATAAAGAGGTGAAGTCAATCACCATTCACATGATAATGAACATGATGTGGTTGGAAATCTGTAGGTAAATGTCGCAGCAGTTCTGACACGTGGATTCGACCAAAGGGGGGAAATTTATACATTTTTTTCTTCATGTCAAAACAGCTACAGCAAAAGTATATTATTTTCTCTTTAAGGTGCTGCCCCCCTCAACGTTGCTGCACTAGACACAGGCCTATGGGTGCCTAATGACAAACACAGCTCTGACATTAATATGCCAAAAGGTAAAGATCTTAATGTACACCGATCAGTTATAACATCAAAACTAATAAGTGAAGTGAATGAAACTACAAGAAATGACACAAGGAAAAAATGAGCACACCCTAAAGTGTATAACATAAGCTTTATTAAGTGTAGTAAGAGACTAGAAAATTATTAAAACCAATTAAAAACTGTATCATGGCCCCAGCTAAATGAAGACAAAGGCTACATTATATAGGCACAAACACCATAATAGGCCATGGGCCTATTTAGTGGATGACAATAAACAAACAATTATTATAAATATTACATAAATATAAAATGCTATCAAGTATTCTAGTATAACAAGGATCCAAAGGTTCTTTTCAATCTAAAAATGTAATAAAGTACTGTATATGAAAACAAATCCAAGAACCCATTGAATACAGCCTGTCCCACAATAAAAAAACGCTTGAAAACGCTAGCTGCCTATGAATGGAGTGCCCAAAAAGATAGAAGCCCCATCCTTCCTGGTAATTTCCTCAGGGGTAAATGATAAAATCTCGTTTTTATATATCTCGATCTATTTATACCCAGCACTGTATCCATAACAAGGGGCTTCCTCTACATCAGGAGGAAAGAAGGCTTCTACACCAGCACAGACGGTTCTTTAGTATAAGAGCAGCAAGGCTTTGGAACTCTTTGCCAGAGGTAGAGGTCATGGGGAGCTCAACAAAAGACTCCTGATGCATTTCTGGAGAATAATAACATTACAGGTTATGGATACTAGATTTATAGGAACAGAGGGGGGTATTTATCAATTTTGCCTGTTGAAAGTTTCTTTTTACCCTTTTTTTTTCACTTTGGTTTTCGTGGACATGCACCAAATTTATCATTTGGTGCAAGTTGTTAGTAATTTTGGCTCAAATGTTGAAATCAGCTGTTCACAGCGCCTTTTACACAGAACTTACCACCACAGAGGACGCGTATTTTACCCTGTAGAGCAGCCATTTCGTAGAGTCCCTCCTGCAGTATATCAGCAAGCGACGTGAGTTATTTTCTTTTGTGGGGTTTATAGCCACCGTGTGAAATGGATTTTATTTTCAACTTAAGTAGTTTTTTTTTGTTTTGTTAATTTAGTGCAGTGGTCTACAACCTGCGGACCTCCAGATGTTGCAAAACTACAATTCCTAGCATGCCCGGACAGCCATTGGCTCACCGGGCATGCTGGGAGTTGTAGTTTTGCAACATCTGGAGGTCCACAGGTTGGAGACCACTGCTTTAGTGCTTACCTTTCCTGAACCTGTGTGGCCATGTCCAATGCTGGCTCAACGGAGGGTTAAGGTTCCTCAGAGACAACTATGTCGCAGGATAGTATTGAGCAGCCCTGGAGGCGTCGCTGCTTTCACAAAAATGTTTTTTTTTATGTATTTTGACGCCTTTACATTTTCTGACATTGGTAAGTGTGTTTTCCATGTGCAAAATTTCTTGGCGGTGATTTGCGCCCAAAAAACCCCCTAAAGATGCTAAATTGGGCCAAAGATCGATTGGCGCAAATGATGAATTACTGACTAAAGTTAAAATCACACAAAGGACCATGTGATTTTGATAAAGTAGTAAAAATGACAGTGGAGAAAATGCGCCAAACTTTGGCGCAAAAAGACACTGCGCCAAAGCATTGCGCCAAAGTTACATTTATAATAAAAAAAAAATCCTTTGATAAATAGCCCCCAGAGTGTTTATCCAGTGATTTAATTTTATTGCGAAATTTGGAATTAGGAAGGAATGGCATCAGCCTCATAAACATTTTTTTCTCCTTTCTGTGGATCAAAACAGTAAGGACATGATATGGATATAGGTTGAACTTGATGGACTCTAGTCTTTTTTCAACCTTATAAACTATAATACCACAATTCTGTTGCATATGGCGAGCAATAGCTATCCCAACTTGTTGGATCCCACAGAAGAGCTACTGTACCACAAATACCTTAAAATGTTAGTGATAGGGTATTGCTGTTCCATCTACAAGGTAAACATTTAACCCCATTTAGAAACAATTATATGGGTAGACAAACCAGCTTGTATATATCATTCCCTTTTTGTACCCAACAATAAAGGTAGGTATAAAAAAAAAATACTCATCTATAGAGGGTTCTTGACTGGTATAGGCATAGTGAAATAAAGCATTGGGTTTCCATAGAACATTCTTTATCAAGCTTCTTCTACACTTGTTTCCATAGTGAAATTGACATTTAGGTTACACATCACTGTAGGTCCCACTCTCTGATTTTGTAAATGCTTGTTTTCTATAAATTTGATTTCTCCTACCCTCGCTCATCTGTTCCCTATATTAGAGAACCCACAGCTTCTTCCTGGCTTTCAGCACAGAATTGCTCATTTTCTCTCTGGCTCCAGCTTTTTGTCTCTTGAGAGGCTCATAGCCATCATGAACCCCCCACCAAGTCTTTTGAAGATCCATAGAGCTTTTACATCTTGTTTTCGCTTTGTTTCTCCCATCTAGTTTTAAAGGGGTTATCCAGGAATAGAAAAACAGAGCAAATTTTCTCAAAAACTGCTCCCTGTCTGTCTCCAGTTTGGGTGTGGTCCTGCAGCTCAGTTCCATTGAAGTGAATGGAGCCTGGTTGTAAGACCACACACAACCTGGGCACAGATGTAGAGCTGCTTCTGGAAGAAATTAGCTCTGTTTTTCTATTCCTGGATAACCCCTTTAATAGATCTCTGTCCGCATTTCATCAGGCTTGTAGTAGATCTACTACAATTCACCACTATTTGTCAATAATTTCACTCTTCACCCAGATTATAAACAATCTTTCTTGGCCAAATGAGAAGTTGATCTCAGCCACATCTTGACTTTTGGGCAAATTTAAAGATCTGAATTCCCTCAAGGAAGGAACATGAGGGGAACCAGATCTTTGAATTTGCTCAAAAGTTCTCCATTGCAATATACTATGAAGATTTGGGTTACAAACTTATATTGACATGGAGCCATGGATATACCACTCCATCTCCCATTAATCCCATGACTCACATGGTCCTTAACGTTAACTACAACAGGTCTAGTTTTATATATCCTATACTGCTCTGACCTTGCTCCATAAAACCTTTTTATATCCTCTTGGACCCTATGAATTATATGCCAGGTTTATTCTTCATATCTTTCTCTCTTTTCTATAAATGGTTAGGCAACTTTTCAACCCCTTCACACCATTTGTATTATCCCCCCACCCCACAGACACACATTTCATCTTTGTGTCTGTGGTCATTGTTAAAGGAGTACTCCGATGCACCACCAAAAAAAAAACATGCCACAATGTAGCCCATTAACTTACCTTTTCAACGACCCCTCAATCATCTTAAATGGCCCAGCAGTTCTCCTCTTATGGCCGCCCGAAGTTTCTGCTAAAAACTACATCTCCCAGCATGCCCGCTCCTGACATCCGGCCAGCTCCTGCCTAAAGGGAGGATTGCGCATGCGCAAAAGGTAAGCGCTGATTGGAAGGCAGCGCAGAGATAGGCGTTTGCAGAGCTGAGCCTATGGCAGCTCAGCTCTGCGAATATATGAATATATTACTGAGATGGGGAGTGGCCAACTCGGGACTGGGAGGCCGGCAGAGCCCGCAGTGACTCAGGGGAGCGATGAGTCACCGGGCTAAGATGGCGGCGGTGCCTAAGAAGCAGCGGTCGAGCGTCATGGATTGAAGAAAAAGGATCCAGCTTCCGGTCGGAGAAGAAATGCGGGAGAAGACCAGGAAAAGAGCCATATGGATAAGGTAAGTAATTTACAATGTTATATAACTTTGTTTTAGGCTTAGTTTGCCATCGGAGTACTCCTTTAAAGGAAGTATGTCATTAGGTTTATGCTGTTTTGCTAAGGACAGCATATATTAGTGAAATGGACCCTAAAACCAGTCCTGTAGTTTCCATTAAATCACTGTTTATCAGTCACAGCACAAGCTGAGCACAATCTACTTCTCAATAATGTGCATGCACTGTGTCCTCAATATATATATATATATATATATATATATATTTATATATATATATATATATATATATATATATATATATATATATATGTATATATATGTGCTGCCCTTTTCCCTGCCAACCCACTGCTGATGGACAGACAGCTTTTGTCTATGTACAGTATTGGGAGAAAGCTGTCAGTCAGTGACAGGAGAGCAGAGAGAGCCTGTCATTCATGTATCTACTTCCCACAACACTGGTGCCACATTTTATAAACAGAGATTTTATGAAAACTACTGCAAGAGAAAAGGTTAGTAACAGCGCTGGGTTCAGAGTCTTACACCACTTTATGCTATTCTAACATTATGGCTGATTTAAAGGGGTACTCCGACGCTTAGACATCTTATCCCCTATCCAAAGGACCCCCGTGATCTTGCACGCCGTACCCCATTTATAATCGGACCCCGGAGCGTGTTCGCTCCGGGTGTGATTACCGGCGACCACAGGGACGGCGGCGTGTGACGTCACGCCTCCGCCCCATGTGATATCACGCTCCGCCCCTCAATGCAAGCCTATAGGAGCGGTCGTGACAGCTATCACACCCCTCCCATAGGCTTGCATTGAGGAGGCGGAGTGTGACGTCACACGGGGCGGAGCCTTGACGTCACAACGCTCCAGCCCGTGATCGACAGTCATCAGACCCAGAGCGAACACGCTCCGGGGACCGATTATAAACGGGGTACGGCGTGCAAGATCACGGGGGTCCCCAGTGGTGGGACCCCTGCGATCAGGCATCTTATCCCCTATCCTTTGGATAGGGGATAAGATGTCTAAGCACCGGAGTACCCCTTTAAGTTTTAATGGTGTTCACCATGCAGTATAATTGACATGCCATGTTTATTCTATGGGTCAGTATGATTTTGGCGATACCCAATTCATATACTTTTTTAGTTTCTTCTTTTTCACAATAAAATCATTTAAAGCTATTTGTTTTCCTATTTTTATAATGCCATATGCTGCCATATATGTCATCCAATAGAGTTTTGTGTGGGCTCAATTTTTGCAGGATGAGCTGAACTGTATTTTTTGTATCATTTTCATGATGCATGCTACCTTTTGATCATTTTATTCTGCTTTGTTAAAGGCAAGGTGAACAGAATTAGCAATTCTGGCTTTTTTTTTTTTTTTTTTTACAGTTTTCACTGTGCGGAATAAATAATGTTATAGTTTTATAGCACAAGTATGTTTTTTGTCTTCTGTTTTTTTTATGATAATGTAGGACTTGAGAAAGGGGCATTTATTGTTGTTTTTTTTTTCTTTTCTTTTTTTACACTTTATTTATTAATTGTAAACCATTTTATTTTGACACTTAACTTTTTCTCTTAATTTTTTTTTTATCCGTATAGGAGACTTGAATCGGTTATCTTCTGATCGTTGTTATAACAGAACACTCCCACCAGACTCAGGGTAGACTCCGGGCCTCAACCTCCACAGGCCAAAAATGAACAAGTCATCTTTGAAATTTGATGAAAATCTCTGGTGTAAGGCTGTGCTAATGTTAAAAGGCTGACAGTAATACTAGGACAACCAGATTTAAACTGGACTTCAGTTTTTTACAGCTTTTGATATATCACGAAAATTGGTAAGCTAGGACAATCACAAGCACACAAGGTTTCAATTTGAAGATCACTTTCTCTCTTAACTAATGCTGATAACGTTCCATGGGTTTAATAGTACTATAAAGCACATTAAAGAGGTACTCTGGTGGAAAACATTTTTTTTTATTACACAAAAAGAGAAACACAGCCGCACATCCACCATTTGTAATTTGATCTACTTGCTTCTCAGCATAATTTCAAAAACTAACAGGTTGTCAGTATACATTTTGATCAAAAAGTACAAGCCCGCTCCCCCCCCTTGTCAAGGCCACCTCGTTAGAGTGGGTCCCTAACCTGACACTGGCGTAGCGCCAGGGTTTCCTCCTACCATTCTCCCAGCCCTCTGGCAGTGAGCACATGGTAGGTTTCACACTGGTGTGGTTCTCTGTGGCGGCCATTGTTTCTGTGATGCTTTGTCTGTGGGGTGGAGTGGCACAGAGCCAGGGGCTTGGTCGGGCAGTAGTGGGGCTGCCTGGCCACTGGGTCGCTCCCCTCTTTGGGCATGGGATCTCGGAGGCAGTGGTCGCCGCCGGGCACTACGCCAGTGTTCAGTTAGGGACCCACTCTAATGGGGGTGGCCTTGACGTGGCAAGTGGGCTTGTACATTTGATCAAAATGTATACTAACAAGCTGTTAATTTTTGAAATTATGCTGAGAAGCAAGTAGATCAAATTACAAATGGTGGATGTGTGGCTGTGTTTCTGTTTTTGTGTTGCACATTTTTTTTTATTAACTGGTGCCAAAAAGTTTAACAGATTTGTAAATTACTTCTATTAAAAAAAATCTTAAAGGGGTTATCCATCATAAGGTGATTTTAGTACAAACCTGCCAGGCTATCTGGGTATTTCCTGTTGGAGTTTGGTCTCTTAAACTACACATCCCATAGTTCCATACTTGTAAATGTGAAGTTACATTCCTCCCTCCCACACATCAACCACCCCATCCATTGCAGCACAAATAAGCTCAAAAGATAAGTGTTTTCTAATCAGGGTGCCTACAGCTATTGCAAAATTATCTTTCAGTCGCTCCACCCATTGAAGCAGGACTGGCTCCCTTTGCACAACTGACTAGTGATCTAGTGGTCAGGTCTTGACCTACTGCAACCTGGGAATTATTGAGACATGAGTAATTTTGTATGCTGTTAAAAATAAATATTGGGGCGAAAATCACATAAGAATTGCGGGACCACAGTCACACACAGGTAAAGACACTATAATATGAACTATACTAACTTTACAGCCCCTGTAGCATAGCCAAATAAAAAAATTCCTGGAATACCCTTTAATCCTTCCAGTACTTATCAGTTGCTGTATGCTCTAGAGCAGTGTTTCCCAAACGCAGTCCTCAAGCACCCCCAACAGGTCATGTTTTCTGGATTTCCTTAGTCTTTCACAGGTGATATAACTGTGGTGATGCCTGATTCACTGACTATAATTATATCACCTGTGAAAGACTAAAGAGATCAGGAAAACATGACCTGTTGGGCGTGCTTGAGGACCGCGTTTGGGAAACACTGCTCTAGAGGTAGTTGTATAGTTCTTTTCTGTCTGACCACAGTGCTCTCTGCAGACACCTCTGTCCATGTCAGGAACTGTCCAGAGCAGGAACAAATCACCATCGCAAAACTCTCCTGCTCTGGACAGTTCCTGACATGGACAGAGGTGGCAGCAGAGAGCACTGTGGTCAGACAGAAAAGAACTATACAACTTTCTTTGTAGTATACAACAGCTGATAAGTACTGGAAGGATTAAGATTTTTTATATAGAAGTAATTTACAAATCTGTTAAACTTTCTGGCACCAGTTGATTAGAAAAAAAATTGGTTTTCCTCTGAGTACCCCTTTAAGGGTATGGTCACATGTAGCGCATAAGCAGCGTATTTCACGTTGCGAGCAATCTGAAGGGCAGCTGAGCCACTCCTGTAAACATCCCTGTTTAAACAATGAAGGAATTGGAAGGGTCATAGGGGGCCCAGGGATAGTACTTATTATTGTGCAGGAAAGAGATAACATTTCCCATAGGTCTTTACTAAAAATTTTGTTCTTGTTCAGAATGAAATCAGACAGGATCATCAGTCCCTCTCTCTCTTCTCCTGAAAGATCTTTTATGTTGATTCATGGCCAAATCAAAGGCCACCTTTCATCTAGTCATAAATCAGCTTAGAAGATCATTCAAGAGAAAAGAGAGAGTGCTTATTTAGAGCAGCCAGCACTATATGTGAAACCATGTAGGCTGAAGAAGAGAAACTAGGCCACATTTTAATAAAGACCTATGGGCCAAATGTGTACATCAAAATGAGCAAAATCCCATAAAAATAAAGGCAAATATGGGCCTTTTAGGCAAAAAATACTATTTTGTTTTGTTCCTGTAATTAAGGATCAGAATTTATTTCAAACTCAACTGAGGTAAATACATCTTGTATATCCTCTGGCTAAAGAATCAAACAGTGACAGGTTCCATTTGTGGACCAAATGAAGACGATTGAAGCAAACAAACATTTTATTGCTCCTTATCACAGTGTGATATTTTCTATCTTGTATTGATATTGTAACAGCAGTAAAAACTTAAATGTATTACTGGATAAATCTTTACAACCTGTAATGTCATCCTATTTTGTCCAATAGTAATAACATTATGCTCCCTTGAGTTTTCACTAGGTAGAAGGAGCTCTCTTGTGATCAATTACAAACACACAAAGAGATTTAAAGCTCTTATTGTAGTCCATGGATATATATCAATCGATAATTATGATGAATACAATGGTGAACGCTAGTTACTATGTTTATAGTGTCACAGGAAATAACTTTTTGTATCAAGGGAAATGTTCTACATTGCTTTTTTTTTCTATCTTGTTATTATAATGTAGGAAACGTATGCTGCTTCTGCTCAAGAATCCATAAAACTGTAACCATAACTTTAGTAAACTGTGTTGGTTATGTATGTTTTGGGAATGTTCTCAGTATGTCCACTTCAAACTCATTTCGTTAGGAAAAATAAAGTCTTACTGACTTCAATGGGCTTTTACTTGTGGATTCTGCCAGAAGAATATGTCCTACCTTCTGGCAGAATACAATGCCTCATCAGAAATTTTTCCTCTGAAATATCTCAGTGTGAACAGGTTGGTGGTAAGATCATTGAAGTAAATGGAATGTTCATTTAAGGCAGAATTGGAGCTGAATACGTGCACAGAATTATGCAAGTAAATTCCTCAGTGTGAACATACCCTAAAGCATACCTGTCTTTTCAGAATAAGCGGCCCTGTGTGTGTATAAAAGGGGCAGCACTATTTCTCGCCATTATATAACCTGTTTATGGTATTTTTCAGCACTATTTGTAATTTGTAGTTCTCTCAGAGCTGGTGAGAAAAGCTCCCTCCTTTCCCTTTCATAGACTTTTATTGCTTGTCTTGTAGACACAGGACAAAGATGAGCTGACTTGATTTGAGCACCAGGTGGGGGAAAATTTTACAACAGGAGAAAGGCATTTTTGTCTAATGAGATATATTACAAAGTTTATTCGCTTGTACTATTGATCTATGCAAAGTTTGTTTAAATACCTATTTAAAGGGAATATGTCAGCTTCATATCATGCTTTAAAGCTGCAGACTTGGGCAGATAGGGAGATGGCTGAGCTGAGACCAAGCTGAACTGCAGTATGCATGTCTTCTCCCTTCCCCACCCCTCTCTGCTTGGCTATCAGCGCTGAGTCCTATACATCATTCATGCAGGGCAGAGAGGGGTGGTGGAGGGAGAAGGCATGCATACAGCAGCTCAGCCTGTCCTCTTTGACTCCTAAGGTTAAAAGAAAACCATTATTTTATCACTTTGCAAACAGCCATCAGCTAAGAGACAGTTATCATTTGTTTTATCTATCTGCTTTCTGCTCATGTCTGCCGTTCTGAGCATGTTATATAGCTGACAGATTCCCTTTCAAAGGGATATCCCCATTACAAGAGGTGGCATAGTGCCATCCTTGAAAAAAATATTTTCTTTTTTAGGCATGCACTGTCCCAGATTCATCAATCCGCCTGAGGACAAGAACTGCCAGCTTTGGTTTCAGGCAGAATGATAAATCTTGGCATGTTTATAAAACCATGCTAAGGCAAGGTTCACACAGTGTAAAATGTTTAAAGTGCCCATCCACACAAGCTGACATGCCACACATTTGCATGTTCTGCTGGTGCTAGGACCACTCGGAAATGCATCTCCATAGACGACAATGTATTTCCAAACAAAATCCGCAAAAATAATGAACCTGTTCATTGTTTCTGCAAATGCCGATATCAGGATTTTTACCACAGAAATTCTGCTGTGTGTGCAAAGTGCACTAGAATCCCATTGAAATCAATGGGACTCTGATGCAAAGGAATTTCCCAGCAGATTTTTTTTTTAATTAAAAGGCTGCATGTAATAGTTATGGCTTTTTTTCCTGGAATTTTTCTCTATTTCAATAGAATGTAAAAAATAAAATAAAAAAAAGTGTAAAAAAAATGAGTAAAAACTTGTCTCTAAAATGTAGTTTGCAATACAAACTATGCAAAAATTCAGAGAGAACAGAGGGAATTTTTTGATCCACATTTTCTGCAAGGCTCCATAAGACTTACATTTATAATTCCCTAAAACTTTCCAGCTACCCTTTAGCACAATACAAACTGCTTTTACCACAGCCAGTAAACCACTAAAGACTACTGTGTAATCCACTGAAAGACTCTTTGGAAAATTGCTACTCCTATGTTACTTTTTGAGCAGAAGATGTCACTAAAGCTGATTGCTTCTCCATTGTAACAAAACACACATGCATTGCTAGGACTCATTGTTTATACCAGATCATTGTAAATGGAAAGAATCTTTAAAAGTATATTGTATATCATTCATAATCACTGCATTAAACTGTTGGAGATCTAGATTACACAGGTAATCTTTTGCTAGAGAAGAGCACAATACAATACAGTGGTCCCTCAAGTTACAATATTAATTGGTTCCAGGACGACCTTTGTATGTTGAAACCATTGTATGTTGAGACCAGAACTCTATGGAAACCTGGTAATTTTGAAAAAGTGAGGATTAAAGAAAAATAAGTAGATAATTAATATAGATAAAGCAAATCCTTACATATAAAAGTAAGAAAGATCTGCTGGGAGCTGTAAATCACTGTCTATGTCAGTGTTTCGCAAGCAGGGAGCCTCCAGCTGTTGCAAAACTACAACTCCCAGCATGCCCGGACAGCCAAATTCATCTTGTACCATACATGTTGCAGCTTGAATGCAATTTTTGGGCTGCTTTAACAAGTTGTTTATTAAAGGGGTATTCTGGGGAGTCATTTATTGTATTATTGTACTCAAACAGGTATTAAAAAAAAATATATATAAAAAAACTATTCCTAAATAGGCAAAGAAAAAATATAGAGAAGGGGGTTACAGAGCAACCTGCAATGATTGGATGAAGAGACCCAGCACTGTACAGCAGACTCAGGGATGAAGCTGAGTTATGCAGAGTTAGGACACACCACCTCTAAAGCACAGAATGACAAAGAAAAGTGTGAGAGGATTTAGGTGCTAAACACATAAAAAATATATGTAAATGATCAGGATTAAGTACTAAGTAACATATAACATTTTGTGTGTGTGTGTGGATATGATAGGTACTTTCTTGCTTCCGGGCTGCTGCTGTTTTCATAGAGCTCCACAGCACTTGAGGGTTAAGGGTCAGCATGAGAAATTGCCCGCTCAGCCAATTAGTGGCCAAAGCAGTGTCCCGCCCCAGTCACTGAGTGGGCAAGTCCTTGTGCTGACCTTGATCCTGTGCTGCGTGAGGGAGCGAGAAAGGTAAGTTTAATTATTTTATTTTGTTATTTTTAAGCACAATATTACATAAAAATTATATATTAACCCCTACAGGACCCATGACGTAACGGTACGTCCCGACACCCTGGGTCTTAAGGACCAAGGACGTACATTTATGTCATGGGCAGTTCTGGTCCCCGCCGGGCGGGGATCGGACCGGGATGCCTGCTGAAATCATTCAGCAGGCATCCCGTGCAAATGCCCAGGGGGGTCACACATGCGATTTGCGGCTATTCCGGCGATGCGGGTCACGTGCGACCCGCTGACCCGGAGATACAAGGTGATCGGGGGTGTATGATACACCCCCTATCACCCACTGTATCTATGGGGAGGTGTCGATTTCGCAACCCCCCCAGGATCTCTGCTATTGGCTGGACGATCGTTCAGTCAGCGGTCAGAGCTGCTGGAGGAAGACCGGGACCCCCCCTCTGCCAAGATCGGAGCCCCCAGAGAAGAAAAGAAGCCCCCCATAGATCAGGGAAAGCATACAGCCCAGGGAAAGGAAGGGTAAATAGTAAAAAATAAAGTTAAAAAAAAGTTTAAAAAAATTCCCCCCCCCTGACCCCCTTATAGGTCCCCAAGGGTCTTGGTGCAGTTTTCCAGTGTGATCCGGGCCCTATTAGGGGTTCAGGGCGCTGCATTAGAGCCCCCCCATTTTTTTTTGGGCTGCAGCATTTTTTCCCCCCCATATAATATATATATATATATTTCTAATCACACACCGTTATATATAGTATACACCAAGCACACACACAGTACATAACCCCCCCCACACACACACTACCCTCCCCCCCCCCCCCCGCACCACCACTGTAGAAAAAAGGCGATGGCTCGCCGGGCATTTTCGGTAGCGGAGGCATACGCTTTTCTTGCCTCCGACTCCGAATCTGTCAGTGAGGACGATGAAGATCCAACATTTCTGTGTTCTTCATTGTCCTCCTCATCATCTAGTACTGATGATGAGCCCCCTGCACGGCGGCGGAGACGCCGCCAGGCGAGGCCACGCACCCCCCATGATAGTGGCCCAGTGGCCGGCACTAGTGCGAGTGGTGATGCCGCTCATACTAGGAGTCCGACCCCCCAGACAAGCTTACCGGAGCCCCCTTCCGGTGAACCTGTCTGGAGACCCCCAGAGGGTTATCAGCCACGGGTTCCGGAGCTTGTTGGCGACTCCAGAATCCGGATTGACAATTCTGGATTCACTGAAATTGACTATTTCAGTTATTTTTTCAGTGACAGTTTTGTCAATCACATGGTGGAGCAGACGAATCTGTACGCCAGGCAGTTCATCGCCCACCACCCTGATTCTTTTTTGGCCAGGTCCAATGAATGGTGCGCCATTGATGCAGCAGAAATGAGGACATTTTGGGGCCTCTTGCTGCATATGGGCCTGGTCAAAAAGCCAAGTGTCAGACAGTACTGGATCGGGGACGTCCTCTACCAGACCCCGCTTTACAGTATGGTCATGACACGGAGGCGGTTCGAGGCCATTTGGAAATGCCTGCATTATGCAGATAATGCGGCATGTCCACCCCGAGGTGATCCCGCCTATGACCGGCTTTACAAAGTGAGGCCGGTCATCGATCACTTAGGGGCCAAATTTTTGGAGGCCTATGTACCCCTCAGGGAGCTCTCGGTTGATGAGTCTCTTATCAGTTTTAAGGGGAGACTAATCTTCCGCCAGTATATTCCCTCGAAGCGGGCGCGGTATGGCGTGAAGCTCTATAAACTTTGTGAGAGTACCTCCGGGTACACTCTCAAGTTTAGAGTGTATGAGGGACGAGATTCCCGTATTGAACCCCCAGATTGTTCCCCCACTCTTGGTGTTAGCGGGAAAATCGTTTGGGAGCTTGTGCACCTATTGCTGGATAAGGGTTACCACGTGTACGTGGACAACTTTTATACCAGCATCCCTCTCTTCACATCCCTTGCTGCCAGATCCACATCCGCTTGTGGGACCGTGCGGAAAAACCAGAGAGGCCTCCCTCTAAATTTTGTTAAGACACCTGTTCCCAAGGGTGAGTCCCGTGCACTTGCCCATGAAAACCTGTTGCTGGTCAAGTATAAGGATAAGAGGGATGTCCTTATGCTGACCACTATTCATGGCAACGGCAGCTAACCTGTCCCTGTGCGAGGTACCACAACACCGGTCCTCAAGCCCGATTGCATTCTGGACTACAATCGGTATATGGGGGGAGTTGATCTTTTTGATCAAGTCCTCAAGCCATATAACCCCATGCGGAAAACATGGGTATGGTACAAGAAAGTTGCGGTCTACATGGTACAGGTTGCCATGTACAACTCTTTTGTACTGTCCCAGTACGCTGGCAACACAGGGACATTCCTCCAGTTCCAAGAAGAAGTCCTAAAGGTCCTGATCTTTGGCGACCGGGAAAGAGCAGGCCGGACTTCCCAAGGAACTGAAGTAATAGGTGCCAGGATCGTCCCAGGCCAACACTTTCCAGGTGAGGTCCCCCACACTGGAAAGAAGGGACGAGCCCAGAAAAGATGCAGAGTGTGTTACAAGAGGGGGATACGGAAGGATACCACCACTCAATGTGACACTTGCCCAGATAATCCGGGCCTCTGCATTAAGGATTGCTTCAGGGAGTATCACACTTCCATGGAGTTCTAAATTTTCCCTCTTCATTTAAATTTTCCACAATTTGACCCAAATGTACCAAGTCCAGAGTACATTCCAAGTTTTAACCCCATAAAACCACTAAATTGCCCAAAAAAAATATTTAATCCCAAAAAAAAAAAAAAATCTGATAGGACCTCTGGGGGTATTTTTTTTTATAAAAAAAAATGGGTCATGGGTCACTGAGTCACTATCATCGGGGACTTTTTATGTTGCCTCAAATGCGGAGGCATAGTCGTGAAACCCCTGTGGGGTATTAAGGCTCACTTTATTCCTTGTTACGTTCCTCAAGGGGTCTAATTTCCAATATAGTATGCCATGTTTTTGTTTTTTTTTTGCTGTTCTGGCACCCTAGGGGCTCCCTAAATGCGACATGCTCCCCAAGCAAAATTTGCTCTCAAAAAGCCAAATATGACTCCTTCTCTTCTGAGCATTGTAGTTCGCCCATAGGGCACTTCAGGTCAACTTATGGGGTACCTCCATACTCAGAAGAGATGGGGTTACAAATTTTGGGGGGTATTTTCTGCTATTTACCCTTGCAAAAATGTGACATTTGGGGGGAAACACACATTTTAGTGAAAAAAATTTTTTTTTTACATATGCAAAAGTCGTGAAACCCCAGTAGGGCATTAAGGCTCACTTTATTCCTTGTTACGTTCCTCAAGGGGTCTAGTTTCCAAAATGGTATGCCATGTGTTTTTTTTTTTTGTTGTTCTGGCACCATAGGGGCTCCCTAAATGCGACATGCCCCCCGAGCAAAATTTGCTCTCAAAAAGCCAAATATGACTTCTTCTCTTCTGAGCATTGTAGTTCGCCCATAGTGCACTTCAGGTCAACTTATGGGGTACCTCCATACTCAGAAGAGATGGGGTTACAAATTTTGGGGGGTATTTTCTGCTATTAACCCTTGCAAAAATGTGAAATTTGGGGGGAAACACACATTTTAGTGAAATTTTTTTTTTTTACATATGCAAAAGTCGTGAAACCCCTGTGGGGTATTAAGGCTCACTTTATTCCTTGTTACGTTCCTCAAGGGGTCTAATTTCCAATATAGTATGCCATGTTTTTTTTTTTTTTTTTGCTGTTCTGGCACCCTAGGGGCTCCCTAAATGCGACATGCTCCCCAAGCAAAATTTGCTCTCAAAAAGCCAAATATGACTCCTTCTCTTCTGAGCATTGTAGTTCGCCCATAGGGCACTTCAGGTCAACTTATGGGGTACCTCCATACTCAGAAGAGATGGGGTTACAAATTTTGGGGGGTATTTTCTGCTATTAACCCTTGCAAAAATTTGACATTTGGGGGGAAACACACATTTTAGTGAAAACATTTTTTTTTTTACATATGCAAAAGTCGTGAAACCCTGTAGGGCATTAAGGCTCACTTTATTCCTTGTTACGTTCCTCAAGGGGTCTAGTTTCCAAAATGGTATGCCATGTGTTTTTTTTTTTGTTGTTCTGGCACCATAGGGGCTCCCTAAATGCGACATGCCCCCCGAGCAAAATTTGCTCTCAAAAAGCCAAATATGACTTCTTCTCTTCTGAGCATTGTAGTTCGCCCATAGTGCACTTCAGGTCAACTTATGGGGTACCTCCATACTCAGAAGAGATGGGGTTACAAATTTTGGGGGGTATTTTCTGCTATTAACCCTTGCAAAAATGTGAAATTTGGGGGGAAACACACATTTTAGTGAAATTTTTTTTTTTTTACATATGCAAAAGTCGTGAAACCCCTGTGGGGTATTAAGACTCACTTTATTCCTTGTTACGTTCCTCAAGGGGTCTAGTTTCCAAAATGGTATGCCATGTGTTTTTTTTTGCTGTTTTGGCCCCATAGGGGCTTCCTAAATGCGACATGCCCCCCAAAAATCATTTCAGAAAAACATACTCTCCAAAATCCCCTTGTCGCTCCTTCGCTTCTGAGCCCTCTACTGCGCCCGCCGAACACTTTACATAGACATATGAGGTATGTGCTTACTCGAGAGAAATTGGGCTACAAAAAGAAGTATAAATTTTCTCCTTTTACCCCTTGTAAAAATTCAAAAATTGGGTCTACAAGAACATGCGAGTGTAAAAAATGAAGATTGTGAATTTTCTCCTTCACTTTGCTGCTATTCCTGTGAAACACCTAAAGGGTTAAAACGCTGACTGAATGTCATTTTGAATACTTTGGGGGGTGCAGTTTTTATAATGGGGTAATTTGTGGGGTATTTCTAATATGAAGACCCTTCAAATCCACTTCAAACCTGAACTGTCCCTGAAAAATAGTGAGTTTTAAAATTTTGTGAAAAATTGGAAAATTGCTGCTGAAATTTGAAGCCCTCTTGTTACGCCAAGCGCTCCGGGTCCCTGCTCCTCCCCAGACCCACTGACCGGGAGCGCTGCACTGACATTGCCGGCGGGGATGCGATTCGCATAGCGGGACGCGCCCGCTCGCGAATCGCATCCCAAGTCACTTACCCGTCCCGGTCCCTGGCTGTCATGTGCTGGCACGCGCGGCTCCGCTCTCTAGGGCGCGCGCGCGCCAGCTCTCTGAGACTTAAAGGGCCAGTGCACCAATGATTGGTGCCTGGCCCAATTAGCTTAATTAGCTTCCACCTGCTCCCTGGCTATATCTACTCACTTCCCCTGCACTTCCTTGCCGGATCTTGTTGCCTTGTGCCAGTGAAAGTGTTTAGTGTTGTCCAAGCCTGTGTTACCTGATCTCCTGCTATCCATATTGACTACGAACCTTGCCGCCTGCCCCGACCTTCTGCTACGTCTGACCTTGCCTCTGCCTAGTCCTTCTGTCCCACGCCTTCTCAGCAGTCAGCGAGGTTGAGCCGTTGCTAGTGGATACGACCTGGTTGCTACTGCCGCAGCAAGACCATCCCGCTTTGCGGCGGGCTCTGGTGAACACCAGTAGCCTCTTAGAACCGGTCCACCAGCACGGTCCACGCCAATCCCTCGCTGACACAGTGGATCCACAACCTGTAAGCCGAATCGTGACACCTCTGGTGTCTTCCAAAAGTAAAAACACACCAATTTTATGATGTAAACATAAAGTAGACATATTGGAAATGTGAATAAAATTTTTTTTTATTTGGAATATCCATTTACCTTACAAGCAGAGAGCTTCAAAGTTAGAAAAATACAAAATTTTCAATTTTTTCATCAAATTTTGGGATTTTTCACCAAGAAAGGATGCAAGTTACCATAAAATTTTATCACTATGTTAAAGTAGAATATGTCACGAAAAAACAATCTCGGAATCAGAATGATAACTAAAAGCATTCCAGAGTTATTAATGTTTAAAGTGACAGTGGTCAGATGTGCAAAAAACGCTCTGGTCCTGAGGTGTAAAATGGCCTGGTCCTTAAGGGGTTAAAGGGGTACTCTGGTGAAAAACTTTTTTTTTTTATTTTTTTTTAAATCAACTGGTGCCAGAAAGTTAAACAGATTTGTAAATTACTTCTATTAAAAAATCTTGATCCTTCCAGTACTTATTAGCTGCTGAATACTACAAAGGAAATTCTTTTCTTTTTGGAACACAGTGCTCTCTGCTGACATCTCTGTCCATTTTAGGAACGGTCCAGAGCAGCATATGTTTGCCATGGGGATTTTCACCTACTCTGGACAGTTCTTAAAATGGACAGAGATGTCAACAGAGAGCACTGTGGTCAAGATTCAGCAGAGAGCTCTGTGTTCCAAAAAGAAAAGAATTTCCTCTGTAGTATTCATCAGCTAATAGGTACTGGAAGGATTAAGATTTTTTAATAGAAGTAATTTACAAATCTGTTTAACTTTCTGGCACCAGTGGATTTAAAAAAAAAAAAAAAAAAAAAAAGTTTTCCACCGGAGTACCCCTTTAAATGTATGTCACATTGCCCATATTGAGGGAGATTTATCAAAACCTGTGCAGAGGAAAACGTGCCCAGTTGCCCATAGCAACCAATCAGATTGCTTCTTTCATTTTGCAGAGGCCTTATTAAAAATGAAAGAAGCGAGCTGATTGGTTGCTGTGGACAACTGGTTAACTTTTCCTCTGGACAGGTTTTGATAAATCTCTCCTATTGTGTTTATAAGAAAAATACTAAATTAGGTTGTCTACAGGCAAAATAGGAAAGGCGGTAGTTACAAAAGCCACTAGTTCAGTGTTTTTTCCAACCAGCGTGACTCTAGCTGTTGCAAAACTGCTACTCCCAGCATGCATGGGCATTCAAAAGCTGTCCCTGCATGCTGGGAGCTGTAGTTTTGCAACAGCTGGAGGCACACAGATTGTAAAACATTGCACTAGTTGTACGGATGATTGATTTTGTGGACTCCACCACCTAGATAATTTGAAACAATATTGGCTATTACTTAGATAATAGTGACATACATGCATGATCTTCTTGTGTAAGTAAAAAAAAAAAATATATATATAATGAAGAGATGTAACATTCTCAATTTACCTTTTTGGGTGGTATTTGAAAAACACTTTTAAAAAGGCAAACCAACACAACTCCAGCTAGTCTGGAGTAGGTTTTCACATGTTTACCTTGTTTTATTGCTTAGTACTCTTTGGTTCCTTAGTAAAAATCAACATTAAAATCGATGAAATGAGTGTTGAAAAGATGGTATTAATAAGTAACTATGCTAAGTGATAGAAATAAACTTCCCATCAAATCCTAAATATGAGCATAAGTTAGGCTGCTTTCACACTATGAAGTTCACTCGTTAATAAACGTGTGTTATTATGTATTATTAACAGACGTTTAATAACGGGTGAATTAGGGGATGCTACAAAACATCTGTCATGTACTGGACGTTTTTACACCTCTGGCTACAGACTCCCACAGCCAGGACTACTACTACTCCCATCATGGAACAGACTTGTTTCCACGATGGGAGTAGTAAATCCCTAGCAGCGGGAGTCTGCAGACAGCTGGGGAGGCTACATTAGTGTTTGTACTACTACTCCCATCATTAAACAGAGTCTGTTCCATGATGGGGGTTGTAGTACAGGGGCTGAGGGATTGATCGCACCGGGGTCTCACTTCTGACACCCGATGCGATCAGAAGTGATTAAGCAGGGGAGCGGGCGCATTGCTCCGCAACCCTGCTATCACGATGTATTTTTTACTTTAATTTTTAAATTCCCGCCCGCTCCCCTGCTTAATAACTTCTGATCTCATCGGGTGTCAGAAGTGAGACACGGTGAGATCAATCCCTCAGCCCCTGTACTACAACCCCCATCATGGAAGAGTCTGCAGTTGGGAATTACTACCCAGCATGGAAACAAGTCTGTTCCATGATGGGAGTAGTAGTAGTCCCTCAGCACTGCAGGAGTCTACTGATGTCACCTCTTCTGAGCATGCTCAGTAAAAATAATGTCCGTTATAATAATGGGCATTAACGGGTGTATTTTCTAACGTATGTCGGCCATAGACCTCAATGTTAAAAATAACATACGTTAATATACCCGTTTCTTGTGACCTGCGAAAAATTATCACGTTATTTCTCCCGTCACAACTAACGTACGTTAGTCATGATGGGCTATAACGTGTGACAAAGGGTAAACGAAAAAAACCATTGACTTGAATGGGGTTGTTTAACGTGTGTTAATAATTGTGTTACAAACGTACGTGTATTAGCGGGAGAACCTCATAGTGTGAAAGCAGCCTTAAGCTTCTAATTTAATAATAGTCTTGGAAATAACACTCAAATTAACAAATTGTGGTGCCAGTAGTCAGGGCAAAGAGGGTGGTAAAAAACACTTTTAAGACCGCCATTGTGTGAGGAGGAGCACGCCCCCTGCTGGGCTATGTTTTGATCACTCACACACTATAGCTCACATAAAAGATTCATGGGTGGAGAACAGCTCCTAAATTTAAACCAATGGTCCAATAGATTATTTATTCCAATGAAGCAACACTGGAATAAATAATAAATTGGATCATTGGTTTTGAGTGTAGTTTTGATCAGTTACACAATAGAAAGACACAACAGCACTCCCATGTAGTACATAATGTAAAATACTGATCTATTCACCCATATTTCAAAGGCAAGCTTTCAGCTCATTATTCTAGCTTAGAAAATGCTCTATAATAGAGATAAAATAATGCCTTAGCCACATGGGGGAATCAACCACTTTGGGGGAGATTTATTAAATCCTGTGCAGAGAAGGAATGGTGCAGTTGCCCATAGCAACCAATCAGATCGCTTCTTTCTTTTTTCACAGAAGAAATCTGCACAGGCTTCCTCTGCACAGGTTTTGATAAATCTCCCCATTTGTTTTTACTTTTACGCTACATTGGAGTGTTTCAGTTTACATTTACATTTAGATAAAGCCAAAACACTTCTGCAGGTCTAGCCATAACCAAACCCGCACACCTCTACTGTAAAGAATTATTGGGATTTCTCATCACATTTGTATAACCAAACCCGCACACCTCTACTGTAAAGAATTATTGGGATTTCTCATCACATTTGTATAACCAAACCCGCACACCTCTACTGTAAAGAATTATTGGGATTTCTCATCACATTTGTATAACCAAACCCGCACACCTCTACTGTAAAGAATTATTGGGATTTCTCATCACATTTGTATAACCAAACCCGCACACCTCTACTGTAAAGAATTATTGGGATTTCTCATCACATTTGTATAACCAAACCCGCACACCTCTACTGTAAAGAATTATTGGGATTTCTCATCACATTTGTATAACCAAACCCGCACACCTCTACTGTAAAGAATTATTGGGATTTCTCATCACATTTGTATAACCAAATCCGCACACCTCTACTGTAAAGAATTATTGGGATTTCTCATCACATTTGTATAACCAAACCCGCACACCTCTACTGTAAAGAATTATTGGGATTTCTCATCACATTTGTATAACCAAACCCGCACACCTCTACTGTAAAGAATTATTGGGATTTCTCATCACATTTGTATAACCAAACCCGCACACCTCTACTGTAAAGAATTATTGGGATTTCTCATCACATTTGTATAACCAAACCCGCACACCTCTACTGTAAAGAATTATTGGGATTTCTCATCACATTTGTATAACCAAACCCGCACACCTCTACTGTAAAGAATTATTGGGATTTCTCATCACATTTGTATAACCAAACCCGCACACCTCTACTGTAAAGAATTATTGGGATTTCTCATCACATTTGTATAACCAAACCCGCACACCTCTACTGTAAAGAATTATTGGGATTTCTCATCACATTTGTATAACCAAACCGGCACACCTCTACTGTAAAGAATTATTGGGATTTCTCATCACATTTGTATAACCAAACCCGCACACCTCTACTGTAAAGAATTATTGGGATTTCTCATCACATTTGTAGCAATCTAAATATCCTTTAGTCATTTGGCTGCTTGAACAGAAAATACGTTTATAGCTCCCAAAATAAATCTTTGCCCTTGTACTCTAGAATGAGCTTTCACTTATCTTCCAAAAGAGTAAAGAACAAAAAGAAAAAATGTGTTTGCACTAAAAAAGATGGAGCATTTTTACAGTCTGTGCCATGCTGTTCATTAAAGTGTTCACAGGAGAATAGAAGACTGTATTCTTCTGGTCACATTAATGGTACTCTAAGAAGACCCAAAACATTTTAACAGTCCTGCTAGGTTGAGGTTAAGAGAGAAGAGCAGGAAGAAAAATTAGAAGAGAGAAAATACTTCCAATAAATTACAATTTATTATACACTTAAAATACAATATAATGTCTTCTGCAGGGCCCTTGCATCAGACATAGGATAGTAAATGAAAAAATATAACAAAACAGTATTACTAAAAGTAAATTAAAAATTGTATGGAAGATTGCTTCCATTGGCATAATGTCTCACTAGGAGTGCTGGTGTTGTGAATTTAAAGTCCTTCCACCATATGTAGTAACAGGATGATTTATTTTCACTATAATGTTTGATGACTCGCGATGTGGCAGCGTTATTGCAATGCAATGGCTCGGTCAGCGTCAGTTGCATTGTTATATATATAGTTGCATCCCATCTCTGGCATAATCAGGAGGATATACACCACTTCAATCCCCACCGTGAAAGAAGAGGAGCGTGCCCTCCACAAAGCATCTTCTACTCCGCTGGCCAGCCAACATAGAAGCTTACCCCAGGAGACTTACTTGATGACGGCAATACTGGTAAGAGGCACTTGGTGCCACACTCCTACCCTACCTGGAACTATTGTCACAATATCCCTGTGCCACCAGGGTAAAAGTGGGACCGCAATAGGGGGACTCCAGTGCTGCATAGGCACCTGCCAGGCACTTACATCCGATCCCCATCCCACTCAAGATAGTGATTGTACACAGCCCTGCGCCATCAGGGTACAGTGGGACTAAATCAGGGGGACTACAGCACTGCTGAGCGCACCTGCTGGCACCCACTGACTTTAATCTCCTGTCTGTAATACGGCACGGCGCTGACCGAGCCATTGCATTGCAATAACGCTGCCACATCGCATGTAATCAAACATTATAGGGAAAAGACATCATCTGGTTACTACATGTGGTGGAAGGACTTCAAATTCACATCTCCAGCCCTCCTAGTGAGACCTTATTCCAATGGAAGCAATATTCCGTACAATTTATTTACTTTTAGTAATACTTTTTAGTAATATTTTTCATTTACGATCCTATGTCTGATGCAAGGGCCCTGCAGAAGACATTATATTGTATTTTAAGTGTATAATAAACTGTCATTTATTGGACATATTTTCTCTCTTCTCATTTTTCTTCCTGATCTAACCTCAACCTAGCAGGACTGTTACTTTTTAAATTTTTTTCTTGTATGTTTTTGACACATAGGGTAATGTGTATCCCAACCAACATTTTTTTCTCTGTCTTGATGGTACTCTAGTTGGGGTCAGAGTCACAGTGACATGCATCTAAGAAGACTTTATTGACTTTGTCCTGAAACATTTGTGGTTTTTACATAATTGTGTTGTCGGAATGGTCTGCTGCATTGTAAGTTACAGGGCATTCTCAGGTGGGTAGTCGATGATGTTTGTTTTCTATGTGTGAGTGATGAGTTTTATGTAATCCTATGTTGGTTTGGCTTAGCAGGAAGTTTTTGATATGGCTGGAATTATAAATAGTCAAAAATTGCCATTTTTCTGCACAAGCATTTACAATTCGCCTGCAATTCTACAAATATTAGTTACATTTAATAAGACATTGACACTTAATGAAATCCTTGCAGATATTCAATTGCTTGAAACAGACAAGAGCAATACACAGCAAACCCATCACCTCCTACTGCACACACAGCAAATATATCATAGTCTTTTCCTTTGTTAGCTGCAGCTGGGCCATTTTTATGCTGTCTATGCTGAGAAATGTTTCTGAAGCTATTTCATACATTTTAGGGATTTTTTTAGCACTTTTGCTTCCTTTCTCTATTAGCTCATTCTTAAAATGACAAAATGATATATTACAGTAAAATATACTAAGCTGTAATGGCTAGAGAAGCCTTGTGATATCAGCAGCCACTGGCTGACAGGCCGAATTGGCTAATGATCTCAGTTATAGAAAGCTTCATATACAAAGTAGCCCACATTGCATTGGCATGCCAAATTATACCTGCTCCCATAGCATTTATAATTTAAAAAAAAAAAGGGGCATATTCACACTGCAGAGTTTTACACTGGAATAGTTCAAGGCATAGCATTTGTTTTCTGCTGAAGATTTTCACAATGTATGCTGTGAATTTTGCTGTGATTCTAAATGCAGATTTCATTTAATTTCATTGGCCTAATCTGAGTCCTAGCTTGTTTGTTGTTTGCAGGGCCAGACTGGGCTAGCGGGATACTGGGAATATTCCCGTTAGGCCAACCGCACAGTGGGCCGGCAGGGGCCGGTTTTCTGCACTACACCGGCCCGCGTGCGGCCACACAGTGGCTGCTCACTCACACAAGGTGCTGACACTAAGTCAGCACCTTGTGTGAAGCGGCCACAGAGAGGCGCCGCAGGGGGGAGGGAAGTTTGTGTGCGCTGTAACAGGACCTGCGATGATGTCACCGTCATGTGATCAGTCACATGGAGGAGTCACATGATCAGGGGCTGCTGTACTAGGCCTCAACGTACCCCTACGTCCCCCAGCCTCCCTTAGCTTCCCCCTCCCACCTGCGGCCCAGAGAGGGGAAGTATGGGGAAGCTGCGCCGGGCCGGTGTAGTGACCTGTGACCCGTACCCCAGCGTCCCTCTCCCTCCTGCGGCCCAGTGAGTTCCCTGCCAGAGAGGGGAAGTGTGCGGAAGCTGTGCCGGGCCGGTGTAGTGACCCGTGCCCCAGAGTCCCCCTCCCCCCTGCGGTGCAGTGAATGAATGCCTTGCCGGTGCCCTGCCGGAGAGGGGAAGAAAAATGGCTTGCTTAAGGTACTGTACCATATCCACCCCCCCCCCCTCACCCATGTCCATCCCCCCCCTCCCTCACCCATGTCCATCCCCCCCCTCCCTCACCCATGTCCATCCCCCCTCCCTCCCTTACCCATGTCCATCCCCCCCTCCCTCCCTCCCTCACCCATGTCCATCCCCCCCTCCCTCCCTCACCCATGTCCATCCCCCCTCCCTCCCTCACTCATGTCCATCCCCCCCTCCCTCACCCATGTCCATCCCCCCTCCCTCACCCATGTTCATCCCCCCCTCCGTCACCCATGTCCATCCCCCCTCCCTCACCCATGTCCATCCCCCCCTCCCTCACCCATGTCCATCCCCCCCTCCCTCACCCATGTTCATCCCCCCTTCCCTCACCCATGTCCATCCCCCCCTCCCTCACCCATGTCCATCCCCCCCTCCCTCACCCATGTCCATCCCCCTCCCTCACCCATATCCATCCCCCCCCTCACCCATATCCATCCCCCCTCCCTCACCCATGTCCACCCCCCCCCTCACCCATGTCCACCCCCCTCCCCTCAACCATGTCCATCCCCCCTCCCCTCAACCATGTCCATCCCCCCTCCCTCACCCATGTCCATCCCCCCTCCCTCACCCAGGTCCTTTCCCCCTCCCTCACCCATGTCCTTCCTCCCCCTCACCCATGTCCATCCCCCCCCTCTCTCACCCATGTCCATCCCCCCTCTCTCACCCATATCTATCCTCCTGTCATTCATGTCCACCTTATCCACACCCTGTCCCTCCCTGTCACCCATGTTCACCCCCCAGTCTACCCCCTGTCACCCATGTCCACCCCCCTATTCACCCCTCTGTCCCCCCTCTTTTATCCCCCTTGTCATCCTTGTCCACCCTTCTGTCATCCCTGTTTACCCCCATATCTCCCGTGTCCACCCTCCTGTCATCCATGTCCACCTTGGCCATCCCTCTGTCACCCCTGTCCATCCCCCTGTCACCAATGTTCACCCCCCTGTCCATCCCTCTGACCATCCCCAAGTCTACACCTGTCACCTATGTCCACCCCCCATTCACCCCAGTCCACCCTTCTTTGTCACTTCTGTCCACCCCTCTTTTAACTGCTTGTCACCCTTGTCCACCCCTTGTCATCCCTGTCCATCCTCGTGTCACCCATGTTCACCCCCCATTTTCCACTCCTCTCACATACTTGTCACCAATGTACACCCCTCTGTCCCTGTCATCCCTGTCCATCCTCGTGTCACCCATGTTCACCCCCCATTGTCCACCCCTCTCACATACTTGTCACCAATGTACACCCCTCTGTTCCTTTGTCACCCGTTACCACCTTGTCACTCCTGTCCACCCCTGTCACCCCCGACGCCCCGTCACCCATGTACACTCCTCTGTCACCCATGTACACCCATGTACACCCCGGTCAGGGTGCCCCGCGAATTTTTTTTTCCGAAGGGGTGCCCCGAGCCGAAAAAGATTGGGAAACACTAGTATACAGGATTTGGTCAGTAACAGTATGATGGTAATATGTATGGTGATAATATTCCTCCTTGTATACTGGTATTATTGGTAATATTGGTCAGTATACAGGATTTGGCCAGTAACCATATGATGGTAATATGTATGGTGTTAATATTCCTCCTTTTATAGTGCCATTATTGTTAATATCAGTCTAAGTATAGAGGACTTGGTCAGTTACAGTGTGATGGTAATATTTCCTTTCCTCCCATACTATTGTTACTTGGTAAATGTATGACTTATATAGACATATACAGTATTATAATGCATGGAAAATTGACACATATAAATTGCGCCAACATAGTGAAATACAGTAGCAATTTATTTCTTTGAAATATATATCGTGGAGATATCGTGGAGATAAAAAAATATATATATTAGTGTACTGTAAAGGGATAAATCTAGGCATGGCTACCGATGGCTAACGCGATGCTGTGGGGCTGGTCTGCAATTATTTCCAGGGCTGGCTTTCATCCTCAGTTCGACCCTGGTTGTTAATGCACAGATTTCACATGCAAATCATGTTAATTAGTGACATGTTACTTGTTTTTTTTTCCCCAACAAGGATTTCATTTGAAAATTAATGGGACATGGTTTGCAGAGGGAATTCTGTTGTATCAAATGTGTTTATTTACACAGATTTAACAGTATGGTGCCCCGAGCCGAAAAAGGTTGGGAAACACTGGTATACAGGATTTGGTCAGTAACAGTATGATGGTAATATGTATGGTGATAATATTCCTCCTTGTATACTGGTATTATTGGTAATATTGGTCAGTATACAGGATTTGGCCAGTAACCATATGATGGTAATATGTATAGTGTTAATATTCCTCCTTTTATAGTGCCATTATTGTTAAGATCAGTCTAAGTATAGAGGACTTGGTCAGTTACAGTGTGATGGTAATATTTCCTTTCCTCCCATACTATTGTTACTTGGTAAATGTATGACTTATATAGACATATACAGTATTATAATGCATGGAATATTGACACATATATAAATTGCGCAAGCATAGTGAAATACAGTAGCAATTTATTTCTTTGAAATATATATTGTGGAAATAAAAAAATATATATATTAGTGTACTGTAAAGGGATAAATCTAGGCATAGCTACCGATGGCTAACACGATGCTGTTGGGCTGGTCTGCAATTATTTCCAGGGCTGGTTTTCATCCTCAGTCCGGCCCTGGTTGTTTATGCACAGATTTCACATGCAAATCATGTTAATTAGTGACATGTTACTTGTTTTTTTTCCCCCAACAAGGATTTCATTTGAAAATTAATGGGACATGGTTTGCAGAGGGAATTCTGTTGTATCAAATGTGTTTATTTACACAGATTTACAGTATGCCAAATAAGGCATTAGTCTTTTTTCACAGTATTTGAACTCCCTGGTGCCCATCAATATACTCACCAAGTATATGATCTTTGGTAAAGCCTCTTTAAATTTATTAACATTAGTACATTAGTAAAGGTTTGCAACAGTTAAAAACAGACAGTGATACTATGAATCAGAAGGAACATACTATGAAATTGCACTGGTTGAGTGGATATTAAAGGGAAACTGACAGCTGGTTTACCTGAACTGTAAACCTGTGTATTGGGTTCAGTGCTAGGTATGCCGGGTCCCATCTCCATTGCGCAAACCGGCTATTAGCAATAAAGGCTTATACAGCGGGTATCTCTGAAACCAGACCACTAATCCAAGTAAGGGATACCTCGTTGTAATCCTGTTCACCTGCACATTACTGTGTGTATTTGGTTTAGTTCGGGTTAACCGGATTTCAGTTTCCCTTAAAAGGGTTTGTCCGCTTTGTTTCAAAGCAAGCAGCAGGCAGCTAGGGCTGTAAAATAACTAGGCAATACCGTTGTGACATTCTGTTCCACCCCAGTGATTTACTTTACTTGTTTACTTACCTGGATAATGTGCTGTCCAACCTCTTCTCATGACATCCTGAACCCACTGGAGCTAATCTCTGAGACAGGTTAGGAAAATCATCAGTGCATCATCTAGGTTAGTAAATGAAAACACTGAGGTGGAACGGAGCACCACCACTGGGCATCTGGACTGCCTATATAGCTATTAATATGCAAGATAAATGGTGAATAAAAACTCTTAAGCTGGCCATACACATAAGATAGCTGTTAGCTGAATATTTCTTCAGCCAAGAACTCTCTCCCAATTGCCCCATATACATGTATACCTGCCTTGGTCAAACATTCATGTTTTCTTAGTAAGAGTGGGGGTGCTGCTTTCATACTCCTCTGGTAGCTTATCTCCCTGACAAAAGGATAAGGCAATTGACATCCAACATGCCAGATCCTTTTGCTGTAGAGAGTTTGGCGGTCCTCTGTAAAGATTGAATGGTAGGCTTCAGGTTCAGCTGACATAAACCTAATGTGTTAGCAGTGGCATATTAGAAGTACTCTGGGCTGTTGACATGCTGTATCTATATTCTGCAGCAAAAAGACCCTAAGATCACAAGCACCCAAAAGATTTCTCTGTAAATAATCAGCAGAAATCTAAGGCATGTATTTGTATTTCTCCTGCATTGTCTTTGTATACTACAGATTCTGAAGCAGTTTTGGACAAGGATTAGCCCCACTTAGAGAGGGTGGGGGGGTTGTGGGTGTTGCGCTGATCCATGTCCAGACTACCGAATGCTGTTTTCATATGAAATGTGAATTCACACACTTACAATTCTGCACTGTAAAAATCTGTGCTGTATTGAAGACAATGGCATGTGGTTTTCATGTCATTTCCATGCAGATTTTGAGTCAAAATCCAATAAAATTTTGAAGGGGTAGTTTGACATCAAGTTAAAAGAAAAAAAGGAAAGAAAAGTAAATACTGAAAATTTCCATAGTCTGTATCCTAATACATCTGATACCTGATGAAAAAGTCCTTGGGACCGAAACGTCCACAAAAAAGGTATCGCTATGTATTAGAAATTACCTGCATTAATTGGATGAATTATGTCCATATGTCCTTCTCTTCTTGATTATACAATATTGAATAAAAATGATAGTCCCATGGATATATTGAACATTGCAAATGGTTGTATGACACATGTTTGGAGAATTTGTGGTTGCAGCAAGACAGGAAGCTTGTGTACATTGGGGAAATATAGAAAGATTACTGGATGTGAGGAGCCAAACATGTCTGAAAAGCAAACTCTGCATAGATAGGTTGTGACTGAAAGAAGTTTTTATGGTGGTCTGACTGATGGTCATCATCATGTAGGGTGAGCCCTATGTGCCTTATACTATTCACACCATATTGTACCATAATATAAGTAATAATCATGGTCACTGGTTATTTGCAAAATTATGAACATCAAAGGCTTGTCATCTCTGCAGTGTTAGCCTAAGATAAAAAAAAATGTATTCCTAGATTTCAAATCTGATGGAAAATTTGGATAAAGGCTTTGTGTAGATCTCTTCTCCTTCCTCTACTATATGGTATTATAAAGATAATGAATTGCGATCAGATCTCTTAAGAAACTGTGCCCTAAGTGCAGAATAATAGGAATCAGTTTCAAGCTCCGGCTGTGCCACTAGTCAAGATGCAAACAGTGAAATGTTGCACACATGCCAAGTACAAAATACAACGTACTGAATACAACAGATAACTGAAGTACTGAATACAACGGATGATAACTGAAGTACTGAATACAACGGATGATAACTGACGTACTGAATACAACGGATGATAACTGACGTACTGAATACAAGGGATGATAACTGACGTACTGAATACAACGGATGATAACTGACGTACTGAATACAAGGGATGATAACTGACGTACTGAATACAACGGATGATAACTGAAGTACTGAATACAACGGATGATAACTGAAGTAGTGAATGCAACAGATGATAACTGACGTACTGAATACAAGGGATGATAACTGAAGTAGTGAATGCAACAGATGATTACTGAAGTACTGAATACAACGGATGATAACTGAAGTACTGAATATAACAGATGATAACTGAAGTAGTGAATGCAACGGATGATAACTGACGTACTGAATACAACAGATGATAACTGAAGTACTGAATACAATGGATGATAACTGAAGTACTGAATACAAGGGATGATAACTGAAGTAGTGAATACAACGGATGATAACTGACGTACTGAATACAAGGGATGATAACTGACGTACTGAATACAACGGATGATAACTGAAGTACTGAATACAACGGATGATAACTGAAGTAGTGAATGCAACAGATGATAACTGACGTACTGAATACAACGGATGATAACTGAAGTAGTGAATGCAACAGATGATTACTGAAGTACTGAATACAACGGATGATAACTGAAGTACTGAATATAACAGATGATAACTGAAGTAGTGAATGCAACGGATGATAACTGACGTACTGAATACAATGGATGATAACTGAAGTACTGAATACAATGGATGATAACTGAAGTACTGAATACAAGGGATGATAACTGAAGTAGTGAATACAACGGATGATAACTGAGGTACTGAATACAATGGATGATAACTAACATACTGAATACAACAGATGATAACTGAAGTACTGAATACAACAGATGATAACTGACGTACTGAATACAAGGGATGATAACTGAAGTAGTGAATACAACGGATGATAACTGAAGTACTGAATACAACGGATGATAACTGACGTACTGAATACAACGGATGATAACTGAAGTAGTGAATACAACGGATGATAACTGAGGTACTGAATACAACGGATGATAACTGAAGTAGTGAATACAACGGATGATAACTGAAGTACTGAATATAACAGATGATAACTGAAGTAGTGAATACAACGGATGATAACTGAAGTAGTAAATACAACGGATGATAACTGAAGTAGTGAATGCAACGGATGATAACTGACGTACTGAATACAATGGATGATAACTGAAGTACTGAATACAATGGATGATAACTAACGTACTGAATACAACAGATGATAACTGAAGTACTGAATACAACAGATGATAACTGACGTACTGAATACAACAGATGATAACTGACGTACTGAATACAACAGATGATAACTGACGTACTGAATACAACGGATGATAACTGAAGTAGTGAATGCAACGGATGATAACTGACGTACTGAATACAACAGATGATAACTGACGTACTGAATACAACAGATGATAACTGAAGTAGTGAATACAACAGATGATAACTGATGTACTGAATACAACAGATGATAACTGAAGTAGTGAATACAACGGATGATAACTGAAGTACTGAATACAACGGATGATAACTGACGTACTGAATACAACGGATGATAACTGACGTACTGAATACAACAGATGATAACTGACGTACTGAATACAACAGATGATAACTGACGTACTGAATACAAGGGATGATAACTGAAGTAGTGAATACAACGGATGATAACTGAAGTACTGAATACAATGGATGATAACTAACATACTGAATACAACAGATGATAACTGAAGTACTGAATACAACAGATGATAACTGACGTACTGAATACAAGGGATGATAACTGAAGTAGTGAATACAACGGATGATAACTGAGGTACTGAATACAACGGATGATAACTGAAGTAGTGAATACAACGGATGATAACTGAGGTACTGAATACAACGGATGATAACTGAAGTAGTGAATACAACGGATGATAACTGAAGTACTGAATATAACAGATGATAACTGAAGTAGTGAATACAACGGATGATAACTGAAGTAGTGAATACAACGGATGATAACTGAAGTAGTGAATGCAACGGATGATAACTGACGTACTGAATACAATGGATGATAACTGAAGTACTGAATACAACAGATGATAACTGACGTACTGAATACAAGGGATGATAACTGAAGTAGTGAATACAACGGATGATAACTGAAGTACTGAATACAATGGATGATAACTAACATACTGAATACAACAGATGAAAACTGAAGTACTGAATACAACAGATGATAACTGACGTACTGAATACAAGGGATGATAACTGAAGTACTGAATACAACGGATGATAACTGAAGTAGTGAATACAACGGATGATAACTGAGGTACTGAATACAACGGATGATAACTGAAGTAGTGAATACAACGGATGATAACTGAAGTACTGAATATAACAGATGATAACTGAAGTAGTGAATACAACGGATGATAACTGAAGTAGTGAATACAACGGATGATAACTGAAGTAGTGAATGCAACGGATGATAACTGACGTACTGAATACAATGGATGATAACTGAAGTACTGAATACAATGGATGATAACTAACGTACTGAATACAACAGATGATAACTGAAGTACTGAATACAACAGATGATAACTGACGTACTGAATACAACAGATGATAACTGACGTACTGAATACAACAGATGATAACTGACGTACTGAATACAACGGATGATAACTGAAGTAGTGAATGCAACGGATGATAACTGACGTACTGAATACAACAGATGATAACTGACGTACTGAATACAACAGATGATAACTGAAGTAGTGAATACAACAGATGATAACTGACGTACTGAATACAACAGATGATAACTGAAGTAGTGAATACAACGGATGATAACTGAAGTACTGAATACAACGGATGATAACTGACGTACTGAATACAACGGATGATAACTGACGTACTGAATACAACAGATGATAACTGACGTACTGAATACAACAGATGATAACTGACGTACTGAATACAAGGGATGATAACTGAAGTAGTGAATACAACGGATGATAACTGAAGTACTGAATACAATGGATGATAACTAACATACTGAATACAACAGATGATAACTGAAGTACTGAATACAACAGATGATAACTGACGTACTGAATACAAGGGATGATAACTGAAGTAGTGAATACAACGGATGATAACTGAGGTACTGAATACAACGGATGATAACTGAAGTAGTGAATACAACGGATGATAACTGAGGTACTGAATACAACGGATGATAACTGAAGTAGTGAATACAACGGATGATAACTGAAGTACTGAATATAACAGATGATAACTGAAGTAGTGAATACAACGGATGATAACTGAAGTAGTGAATACAACGGATGATAACTGAAGTAGTGAATGCAACGGATGATAACTGACGTACTGAATACAATGGATGATAACTGAAGTACTGAATACAATGGATGATAACTAACGTACTGAATACAACAGATGATAACTGAAGTACTGAATACAACAGATGATAACTGACGTACTGAATACAACAGATGATAACTGACGTACTGAATACAACAGATGATAACTGACGTACTGAATACAACGGATGATAACTGAAGTAGTGAATGCAACGGATGATAACTGACGTACTGAATACAACAGATGATAACTGACGTACTGAATACAACAGATGATAACTGAAGTAGTGAATACAACAGATGATAACTGACGTACTGAATACAACAGATGATAACTGAAGTAGGGAATACAACGGATGATAACTGAAGTACTGAATACAACGGATGATAACTGACGTACTGAATACAACGGATGATAACTGACGTACTGAATACAACAGATGATAACTGACGTACTGAATACAACAGATGATAACTGACGTACTGAATACAACGGATGATAACTGACGTACTGAATACAACAGATGATAACTGACGTACTGAATACAACAGATGATAACTGACGTACTGAATACAAGGGATGATAACTGACGTACTGAATACAAGGGATGATAACTGAAGTACTGAATACAACGGATGATAACTGACGTACTGAATACAACGGATGATAACTGACGTACTGAATACAACAGATGATAACTGACGTACTGAATACAACAGATGATAACTGACGTACTGAATACAAGGGATGATAACTGACGTACTGAATACAACGGATGATAACTGACGTACTGAATACAACAGATGATAACTGACGTACTGAATACAACAGATGATAACTGACGTACTGAATACAAGGGATGATAACTGACGTACTGAATACAACGGATGATAACTGAAGTACTGAATACAACGGATGATAACTGAAGTAGTGAATACAACGGATGATAACTGAAGTACTGAATATAACAGATGATAACTGAAGTAGTGAATACAACGGATGATAACTGAAGTAGTGAATACAACGGATGATAACTGAAGTAGTGAATGCAACGGATGATAACTGACGTACTGAATACAATGGATGATAACTGAAGTACTGAATACAATGGATGATAACTAACGTACTGATTACAACAGATGATAACTGAAGTACTGAATACAACAGATGATAACTGACGTACTGAATACAACAGATGATAACTGAAGTAGTGAATACAACAGATGATAACTGACGTACTGAATACAACAGATGATAACTGAAGTAGTGAATACAACGGATGATAACTGAAGTACTGAATACAACGGATGATAACTGACGTACTGAATACAACGGATGATAACTGACGTACTGAATACAACAGATGATAACTGACGTACTGAATACAACAGATGATAACTGACGTACTGAATACAACGGATGATAACTGAAGTAGTGAATGCAACGGATGATAACTGACGTACTGAATACAACAGATGATAACTGACGTACTGAATACAACAGATGATAATTGAAGTAGTGAATACAACAGATGATAACTGAAGTACTGAATACAACAGATGATTACTGAAGTACTGAATACAACAGATGATAACTGACGTACTGAATACAACGGATGATAACTGACGTACTGAATACAACAGATGATAACTGAAGTAGTGAATACAACAGATGATAACTGAAGTAGTGAATACAACGGATGATAACTGAAGTACTGAATACAACGGATGATAACTGACGTACTGAATACAACGGATGATAACTGACGTACTGAATACAACAGATGATAACTGACGTACTGAATACAACAGATGATAACTGACGTACTGAATACAACGGATGATAACTGACGTACTGAATACAACAGATGATAACTGATGGCCAATTTTGAAGTACATTCTGTCAAAATAACGGACATGTACCATCCTTTATCACCCATTATAGTCTGTTATTTTATTTCCATGTGACCTCCTGGTTGTAATGCTGTACTGAGCATGCTCAGTAGCAATAACGGAAAATAAAAAAAAAGGACAATAACGGATGTCATTTGTGAACATCCGACACCCATAGACTTTAATGTTAAACTTTAATGTCCGTAATTCCACCGTTTTTTTTAAAGGACCAAAAAGTATTTTGTGCCGTCAAAAATAACAGACGTTAATCATAACAGGACATAACTGATGCTAAAGGATGGTCAAAAATCCCATTGACATGAATGGGTTTTTTTGACGGCTGTTTTCAGGACTATCTGGCGGGAGTCCATGACGGAGGATAACAGTAGTGTGAAAGGGGCCTTACTTTGTCCATGGTCCATTTTGATGCTCCCATGCAGTCTGGTTAGTCTGTGGCTACACAGCCACACACACAGCAGACTGCAATGCAAAGTGTTTTATATGAATAGTTAAAGGGGTATTCCAGGAAAAAACTTTTTTTTATATATATCAACTGGTTCCAGAAAGTTAAACAGATTTGTAAATTAATTCTATTAAAAAATCTTAATCCTTTCAGTACTTATGAGCTTCTGAAGTTAAGGTTGTTCTTTTCTGTCTAAGTAATCTCTGATGACACGTGTCTCGGGAAACGCCCAGTATAGAAGCAAATTCCCATAGCAAACCTCTTCTAAACTGGGCGGTTCCCGAGACACGTGTCATCAGAGATTACTTAGACAGAAAAGAACAACCTAAACTTCAGAAGCTCATAAGTACTGAAAGGATTAAGATTTTTTAATAGAAGTAATTTACAAATCTGTTTAACTTTCTGGAGCCAGTTGATATATATAAAAAAAGTTTTTTCCTGGATAACCCCTTTAATTCTGTCACGACCAAAACTATAGGAGTTATCTGGCAAGCTAAAGTTTTTTTTAAAGGCTGGGTACAATCTCTTTCATTTCTTCAACAAAATGTATTACTGTACCCCTTTTGGGTGATTCACCAGACAGACTAGCCTTCCTTTCCCACACATCCCTTTATTACAGTAAAATTATTCCTTTTTACCCATTTTTGCAGGTACTAACCGCTGCATACCGAGAACACTCCACAAAACCTGCTATTTGGGAGATGCTCTAACCCAGTAGTCTAGCTATTCAAATATAGCGCTTTGCACTCAGATCCTTAAAAAAGAAAGAATGAATGGGGCCATGTATCGTGACATTTTGAGTGAAAACCTCCTTCCATCAGCAAGGGCATTGAAAATGAAACGTGGCTGGGTCTTTCAGCATGACAATGATCCCAAACACACCGCCCGGGCAATGAAGGAGTGGCTTCATAAGAAGTATTTCAAGGTCCTGGAGTGGCCTAGCCAGTCTCCAGATCTCAACCCCATTCAAAACCTTTGGAAGGAGTTGAAAGTCTGTGTTGCCCAGTGACAGCCCCAAAACATCACTGCTCTAGAGGAGATCTGCATGAAGGAATGGGCAAAACACCAGCAACAGTGTGTGAAAACCTTGTGAAGACTTAGAGAAAAGGTTTGACCTCTGTCATTGCTAGCAAAGGGTATATAACAAAGTATTGAGATGAACTTTTGTTATTGACCAAATACTTATTTTCCACCATAATCTGCAAATAAATTCTTTAAAAATCAGGCAATGTGATTTTATGGATTTTTTTTTCTCATTATGTCTATTTGACCCACTGTAATTATAGTCACCACCACAATTATATCACCTGTAAAAGACTAAGGAAATACTAAAAACAACACCTGTTAGGGGTACACTGGTCTATACTGTGACATAACTGTTTATTATTCTCTCCACTAAACCACTGAGAAAATAAACAGTACTATAATTTATATTTAAAGGGGTACTCCACTGGAAAACATTTTGTTTAAATCAACTGGTGCCAGAAAGTTAAACAGATTTGTAAATTACTTCTATTAAAAAAAATCTTAATCCTTCCAGTACTTATCAGCTGCTGTGTGAAGCACATGAAGTTTTTTTCTTTTTGAATTTGTTTTCTGTCTGACCACAGTGCTCTCTGCTGACACCTCTGTTCATGTCAGGAACTGTCCAGAGCACAATAGTTCTGCTATGGGGATGTGCTCCTGTTCTGGACAATTCCTGACATGGACATAGGTGTCAGAAGAGAGCACTGTGGTCAGACAGAAAGGAAATGCAAAAAGAAAAGAACTTCCTGTGGAGTATAAAGCAGCTGATAAGTACTGGAAGGATTAAGATTTTTAAATAAAAGTAATTTTCAAATATGTTGTAATCTTTCTGGCACCAGTTGATTAAATTTTTTTTCCAGTGGAGTACCCCTTTAACCCCTTTAGGGCCCGGGGTTTTTCCGTTTTTGCACTTTAGTTTTTTCCTCCTTACCTTTAAAAAAATAATTATTCTTTACATTTTGCACCTAAAAATCCATATGATGGCTTATTTTTTGTGCCACCAATTCTACTTTGTAATGACATCAGTCATTTTACCCAAAAATCTACGGTACAACGAAAAAAAAAGTGTGCGCCAAAATTGGAGAAAAAAATCAATTTTGTAAATTTTGGGGGCCTCCGTTTCTACGCAGTACATTTTTTCCATAAAAATGACACCTTCTCTTTCTTCTCTAGGTCCATACGATTACAATGATACCCTACTCATATAGGTTTGATTTTGTCGTACTTCTGAAAAAAAATCCTAACTACATTCAGGAAAATGTATACGTTAAAATTGTCAACTTCTGACCACTATAACTTTTTTAGTTTTCCGCATACAGGCTGGTATATGGCTATTATTTTTGCGCCGTGATCTTAAATTTTTTAGCTGTACCATTTTTGTATTGATCGGACTTATTGATCGCCTTTTATGAATTTTTTCATTATATAAAAAGTGATCAAAAATATGCGATTTTGGAATTTTTGCGCATACGCCATTGACGTGCGGTTTAATTAATTGTATATTTTTATAATTTGGAAATTTCCACACGCAGCGATACCACATATGTTTATTTTTATTTACACAGTTTTTTTCTTCAAATGGGGAAAAGGGGGTGATTCAAACTTTTATTAGGGAAGGGGTTAAATGATCTTTATTAACTTTTTTTTTGCAGTGTTATAGCTCCCATAAACTGCACACACTTATCTTTTACATTTATCAATGGTTTCTCATAGGAAACCATTGATCAATGATTCTGCCGCTTGACTGCTCATGTCTGGATCTCAGGCACTGAGCAGTCATTCGGAGATTGGGCAACAGGAGGCAAGGTAAGGGACCCTCCTGCTGTCCTACAGCTGTTCGGGTGGTTTCGAACAGCGCCCTGAGCTAACCGGCATTAGTTTACTTTCACTTTAGACGCGGCGATCAACTTTCAACGTTGCTTCTAAAGGGTTAATAGCACACAGCACCACGGTCAGTGCCGCGCACTATTAGCCATGGGTCCCAGCCGTTGTTAAGAGGCCCCGCGTTATAGAACGGGAGCGGTCTCAGGGCATACAGGTACGCCCTGGGCCCTTAAGAGGTTAAGATTAGGGGCCCCTACTGTAAAGTTTATATTAGGAACTAAGAACAGCAAGTTATGCCATTAAAATTTTCACCTATATTATTTGGGGGGATTGTAAAATACTATGTTTTTGGGAGCATTATAAACAAGTATATTGTATATGCAGCAAAATGAAACATTGTATCAAAAGAAATCTGGATGCATTACACAGTAGAATGCAATATCACAGTAGAAGGCCTACCTAGCATTATATAACAGTTCTATGATACATTTTACCATAACTCTTCTCTCCAATTTAATAAATTAAGGTTTTGTCATACATTTTATTTTTATCTTCCAGATAATTTACCTTCCTATATATACAAACATTCAAGAAGAAGAGCAAATGGCCTTGAATGGGTAAAAGACTTCAGAGAAAAAACCTCGGAGAACAGCACCTGCTCAGCAACACACAGCTGAGTACATAACTGCCCAGTGAACATTCAATTCCATGTAATAGCACTGGTAAGGAATGCCACAAAGATTAATATTCATGGGCACAAGTGTGTAAATATATGCTGCAGTGGCAAATAAAATTAGTTTTTTTCTATTCTACCAGAAAAGTAATATTCAGCTATTTTAAATGTAGTGTTAGATGACATTGAAGCCAGTAAACTGATGGACAATGTTGGTAAAACAAGAACCAACAACATTTACATGATCCAAGATTAAAAGCCTGGAATCTTCTTTTAGGCTAGATTGGTATGTAGATTTTTGGTCAGTATTCTGATAAAGTATTTTCATCCAAAACCAGAAATGGGTCCAAAACACAGAAAATGTGCAAATCTGTTTTGTTCTACTCCAGGTTTTGGCAAAAAATGCTGACCAAGATACTGACCGAACCATTATGGGGTTATTTTACTAAAACTGTCTAACTCTTAGACTGCAAACTCTAAGGGGGAGATTTATCAAAACCTGTGCAAAGAAAAAGTTGCCCATAACAACTGCTGCAGTGATGGGTTTTGGCTGGAAGAAGTCGTCATGGTGGTCCGAGCTAGAAGGCGAACAGAAAGAAAGAGGATGACGCTGACTGTAAAAGGCGTGAATTGCGTGTCAGTTAACGTAACTGTATGTATATTATTGCGCAACATGACTGGGGTCTGATCCTGGGGTCTGTATTATGGGGGGGGGGGGTATGTATTATGATGGCGTCTGATCCTGGGGTCTGTATTATGGGGGGGGGTATGTATTATGATGGCGTCTGATTCTGGGGTCTGTTATGTTGGGAGGGTCTGATTCTGGGGTCTGTATTATGTAGGGAGGTCTAATTCTGGGGTCTGTATTATGTAGGGAGGTCTGATTCTGGGGTCTGTATTTTGTAGGGAGGTCTGATTCTGGGGTCTGTATTATGGTGGAGCCTGATTCTGTGGTCTGTATTATGGTGGAGTTTGATTCTGGGGTCTGATCCTAGGGTCTGTATTATGGGGGGGGGGCTGTATTATGGTGGAGTCTGATTCTAAGATATGTATTATGTAGGGACGTCTGATTCTGGGGTCTGTGTTATGGTGGAGTTAGATTCTGGGGTCTGTATTACGGTGGAGTCTGATTCTGGGGTCTGTATTATGGTGGAGTCTGATTCTGGGGGTCAATATTATGGTGGAGTCTGATTCTGGGGTCTATGTTATGGTGGGGATTGATTCTGTGGTTTGTATTATAAAGGTCTGAGTTAAAAGCACAGTGAGAACAATATATAGGGACAATTCTGAAAAAAAAACACCCTGTGACAAGCCACACCCACAACAAGCCACACTCATATTGCCAGCACACCAAACGACATCGAAATCAATTTGGGCATAGCACTACCAAAAGGTTGCCTACCCCTGGTCTATACCTACTATTAGTTGGGTTACCTCAGGCATTGGGAATGTTCTGTAGATGATTCAGCACTATACATCATTGCTGTTACTGAAATATAAACCCAATCATTTATTAATTTTGCATACTCACCATGTGTTCACACACTCAGGACTTTAATTGTAATTATTGAATACAAAGCTAGGAAAAGATTACATATAAAAGAAAGGTTGAAACAGATTACATATAAAGGAAAGGTTCCCCTTTTCATTTCCATTCCTGGCTTCATAGTCAATAATTGCAATTAAAACCTTGAACTTGTGAACACAGCCTTGGTTTATCAGTTGAATTACACAGTTCTTGTTACATCAATTGTGTACTTGTCCCTTTGTAATGGGTTGTCTTTATAAGATTATGTAAGTACACATACAGAACATGGACTACACATGGTTTAAAGAATCTGTCAACATGAAAAGCGAGCTAGAACTGCCCATAACACATAATATGTATCCAAAAAAAAATTCTACCGTAAAATCTTGCACATGCAATATGTAAGTTAAGGCCTCAGTTACATCTGCGGCTTTGTTCAGCGTCTCTATCACAGGCTCCACTCTGGGCAAGAAAAGGGAGACGGGTCCATTGCACAATAGACACCAATGGATCCTTAAATGGGAACTGTCAGATACGAAAACGTTTGATATGTTGTAAAGCATGTATAACCAATAGGTTTTTGCAATTGCTTTAATTAGAAAATTTTCAGTATTTCATACTGAAAAAGCCAGTCAAACAACTGCCCCCCGTCTCTTGGACACATACTTGTTCTGCTGTGTCCATGCACCCATCACTTATGTCATGGACACACTTCCTTGATTGACAGCTGTGAGTGCAGGGCTCATAGCTGGAGGAAAAATCCTCCCACTGTCAGCTTGTGTCCCGCTACTGTCAATGAGGACAAGCTGGGAGTTGTAGTTTTGCTAATGCTAGGGGAGATGTGAGCAGACAGCATACTGAGGGAGGAATTCAGACTAGTGAGCTAATCTAAAAGTGTAATAATTTTTTTTTAATAAAGGTGCTAGACACATACAAATTTGATGTACATGGTCAGGATTAGGTACTGAGTGATATATATGAAATACATTTTTTTTATTGGAGCTGACGGGTACGCTTTAACCCCTTAAGGACCAAGCCCATTTTCACCTTAAGGACCACATCTGACCACTGTCACTTTAAGCATTAATAACTCTGGGATGCTTTGACTTTTCATTCTGATTCCGAGACTGTTTTATCGTAACATATTCTACTTTATATTAGTGGTAAATTGTTGTCGATACTTGCATCATTTCTTGGTGAAAAGTTCCAAAATTTGATGAAAAAATTGAAAATTTAGCATTTTTTGAAATTTGAAGCTCTCTGCTTGTAAGGAAAATGGACATTCCAAATAATTTATATATTGATTCACATATACAATATGTCTACTTTATGTTTGCATCATAAAGTTGACATGTTTTTACTTTTGGAAAACATCAGAGGGCTTCAATGTTCAGCAGCAATTTTCCAATTTATCTAAAAATTTTCAAAATCGGCATTTTTCAGGGACCAGTTCACATTTGAAGGGCCTTCATATAAGAAATACCCCATAAATGAGCCCATTATAAAAACTGCACCCCTCAAAGTATTCAAAATGACAGTCAGTAAGTTTGTTAACCCTTTAGGTGTCTCACAGGAATAGCAGCAAAGTAAAGGAGAAAATTCAAAATCTTAAAATTTTTAAATTCTTAAAATTTTTACAAGGGGTAATAGGAGAAACCACCCCCCCCCCCCCCCCCCCAAAAAAAAAAATTTATTTGAAACCCAATTTCTCATGAGTAAAGAAATACCTCATGTGTGTATGTCAAGTGTTCGTCGGGCGCAGTAGAGGGCTCAGAAGGGAAGGAGGAACAATGGGATTTTGGAGAGTGAGTTTTCTGAAATGGTTTTTGGGGGGCATGTTGTATTTAGGAAGCCCCTAAGGTTCCAGAACAGCAGAAAACCTCCCACATGGCATAACATTTTGGAAATTACACCCCTCAAGGCATGTAACAAGGGGTTCAGTGAGCCTTAACACCCTACAGGTGTTTGACGACTTTTCGTTAAAGTCGGATGTGTATATGAAAAAAATATATTTCACTAAAGTGCAGTTTTTTCCCCCCAATTTACCATTTTTACAAAGGGTAATGGGAGAAAATGCCCCCCAAAATTTGTAACCCAATCTTTTCTGAGTATGTAAATACTGCATGTTAGGACGTAAAATGCTCTGCGGGTGAACTACAATGCTTAGAAGAGAAGGAGTTACATTTGGCTTTTTTGGGGGCATGTCGCATTTAGGAAGCCCCTATGGTGCCAGAACAGCAAAAAAAAAACACATGGCATACTAATTTGGAAACTACACCCCTCAAGGAACGTAACAAGGTGTTTGATGACTTAAAGTTAAAGTTGGATGTGTAAATGAAAAAAATAATTTTTTCACTAAAATGCAGTTTTTTCCCCAAATGTTACATTTTTACAAGGGATAGTAGGAGAAAATGATCACCAAAATTTGTAACCCCATTTCTTCTGAATATGGAAATACCCCATATGTGGATGTAAAGTGCTCTGCTGGCACACTACAATGCTCAGAAGAGAAGGAGCGCCATTCAGCTTTTGGAGAGGGAATTTGTTTGGAATGGAAGTCAGGGGCCATGTGCGTTTACCAAGCCCCCCATGGTGCCAGACCAGTGAACCCCCCCAAATGTTACCCCATTTTGGAAACTACACCCCTCACAGAATTTAATAAGGGGTGCAGTGAGTATTTATACCCCACTAGCGTTTGACAGATCTTTGGAACAGTGGGCTGTGCAAATTAAAAATTAAATTTTTCATTTTCACGGACCACTGTTCAAAAAATCTGTCAGACACCTGTGGGGTGTAAATGCTCACTGTATTCCTTATTACATTACATGAGGGGTTTAGTTTCCAAAATGGGGTCACATGTGGCATTGTTCTGGCACTATGGGGGCTTTGTAAACACACGTGGCCTTCAATTCCGGAAAAATTTTCTCTCCAAAAGCCCAATGGCGCTCCTTCTCTTCTGAGCATTGTAGTGCGCTTGCAGAGCACTTTACATCCACATTTGGGGTATGTTCTTACTCAGAAGAAGTGGTGTTACAAATTTTGTGGGGCTTTTTTCCTATTTTCTCTTGTGAAAATGAAAAATTAAGGGTAACACCAGCATTTTAGTGGAAATGTTTTTTTTTTTTTTTCATTTTCCCATCCAACTTTAATGAAAATTCATAAAACACCTGTGGGGTGTTAAGGCGCAATATACCCCTTGTTACGTTCCATGAGGTGCTTAGTTTCCAAAATGGGGTCACATGTGGGTATTTATTTTTTTGTGTTTATGTCAGAACCGCTGTAAAATCGGCCTCAAATGTACATAGTGCGCTCTCACTCCTGAGCCTTGTTGTGCGTCCGCAGAGCATTTTACGCCCACATATTGGGTATTTCCGTACTCAGGAGAAATTGCCTTACAAATTTTTGGGGTCTTTTTTTTTGTTGAAAATAAAAAGTATGGGGCAACAACAGCATGTTAGTGTAAAAAAATTCTGAACATCCAATAGCAGGGATAGGAGGGGTGGCACTCCTGCCACCTCACTCCTATCCCTTAAGGGGGATTGGGGGTGTCTTGGACAACCCTGATCCCCCTTATTTTCCGGGTCACCGGAGACCCGTATGACCTAACATCACCGCAAATCTTTTGCGGCGATCGCCGACATGGGGGGTCTCAGGATGCCCCTGGGCATTTGCACAGGGTGCCTGCTGATAGATATCAGCAGTCACCCCGGTCCGGTCCCTGCCCGGCATGCGGCAGGGACCAAAATTCCCACGGGCCTATAGGTACGCCCTTTGTCCTTAAGTACCAGCGAGCAAGGGCGTACACATATGCCCGTGGTCCTTAAAGGGGTACTCCGCCCCTAGACATCTTGTCCCCTATACAAAGTATAGGGGATAAGATGTCAGATCGGCGGGGTCCAGCCACTGGGGACCCCCGCAATATAGCAAGCAGAACCCACCTGTAACTGCTTCTTGAAGCGCTGGAGGTTCTCTGGCTAATTCCTCCCAACCACGGGGACGGAAGATCGTGATGTCACGACTCCGCCCCCGTGTGACATAACACCCCGCCCCCTCAATGCAAGTCTATGGAAGGGGGCGTGGCGGCCGCTATAAGATAAAGGGATATGATTCTAGGGGTGGAGTACCCCTTTAAGGGGTTTAAGATCATATTGACTTTAAATAGGGTAATTCTGGTTTTATTTAGCAGGATCCAACTGAACAAAAAGGGAGTGCTTGCAGCATTTATTTGTACTTCTAATTTAAACAGATTCAGCTGAAGCACTCTGAACGAAGCTTGGATGTAGATGTGAACTCAGCATAAGGCAAATTAGTAATTGGGGTTGGCACCTCACCATAGCTAGTTACCTAATTATGGCTTCAACTCCTTAAGGACCCGGGCTTTTTCCGTTTTTTCATTTTCAATTTTTCCTCCTTAACTTTAACAAATCATAACATAACATAACCTAAAATTCTATATGATGGCTTATTTTTTGCGTCACTAATTCTACTTTGTAATGACAGTCATTTTACCCAAAAATTTACGGTGAAACGGGAAAAAAAATCAATGTGCGACAAAATTGATGAAAAAACACTATTTTGTAAGTTTTGGGGGCTTCCGTTTTTACGCAGTACATTTTTTGGCAAAAATGATACCTTACCTTTATTCTGTAGGTCCATACGGTTAAAATGATACCCTACTTGTATAGGTTTGATTTTGTATCACTTCAGAAAAAAAATCATGAATACATGCAGGAAAATGTATACGTTTAAAATGGTCATCTTCTGACCCCTATAACTTTTTTTATTTTTCTGTGTTCAGGGTGCTATGAGGGCTCATTTTTTGCGCCGTCATCTGAAGTTTTTAGCAGTACCATTCTTGTTCTGAACAGACTTTTTGATCACTTTTTATTCACTTTTTTTGTGGTATAAAAAGTGATCAAAAATGCGCTATTTTGGACTTTGGAATTTTTTTGCGCGTACGCCATTGAACGAGTGGTTCAAAAAGCAGTATATTTTTATAATATGGACATTTCCGCACGCGACCATACCACATATGTTTATTTTTATTATTATTTACACTGTGTTTTTTTTATTCTTGGAAATGCCGGGTGATTCAAACTTTTATTAGGGGAAGGGATAATTGAAAGGGTTAATTATTTTTTTACACTTTTCTTATGCAATATTATAGCTCCTATGGGGGGCTATAACATTGCATGTACTGATCTTTTACACTGATTGATCCATCTCCATAGGAATGGATCAATCAGTGTTTTTTCGGCTATTGAATGCTCAAGCCTGGATCTCAGGCTTGAAGCATTCATTCGGCGATCGGACAGCACAGGAGAAGGTAAGAAGACCTCCTCCTGCGCTACAGCTGTTAGGGATGCCGCGATTATACCGCGGCGATCCCGAACAGCTCCCTGAGCTAACCGGCAACTTTCACTTTCGTTTTTAGCCACGCGGTTCAGCTTTGAGCGCGCGGCTAAAGGGTTAATAGCGCGCGGCACAGCGATCAGTGCCGCGCGCTATTAGAGGCGGGTCCGGGCTTCACTATGACGCTGGGCCCGGCGCGATATGATGCGAGGTCACCGCGTGACCCCGCGTTATAACGCAGGACCGGGACCCAGGACGTACCCATACGTCCTGGGTCCTTAAGAGGTTAATAATGCCTCAATAGTTATGATTGGCCAAACTGTGTCTAAGCCATCTATCTCTCTCACAAAATGGTTAACTTTATTCTTTTGCTTGCCTACAGTGATACTAAATATATATAGTATGTTATGTTGTACCTTTTTTACAAAATAAAAAAAAGCAATGTTTTCTATTAAAAATTGCTTTGTTATATTTTGATGCCTATAAAGCTTTGTATTTTTCCATGTACAAAGCCATGTGAGTGTTAATTTGTTTGTAAAGTGAGCTGTAGTTTTTATCAGCACCATTTTGGAATAGGTGTGATTTTTTTTTATTGTATTTTAAGCCATGGATGGCAATACCAATTTTGTGGGGTTTTATTTTTATTTTTTTATATGGGACATTTTTTTTTTTATACTTGTGTTTTAATAACTTTTTTATAGTTTTTTTTGTATTACAAGTTGTCATGTCTGGGCAGGGAAGGAGTGCACACTATTCTCACCCACTCCCCTGTCCCTGCCTACTTACGTACCTGCCCTAGACGACAGGTCCCTAACCAGGGTGACAGTCCCTTCTTAAATAAGTGAGGGACAGTCAAAAAGTCAAAACAATAAACTACAAAACTGACAAAAGGTCAGGAAAGACTGGAGGCACACGAAGAAAACAAACCTAAACACGCACACACAAAAATAAGTAGTCAGAGGGCTGAGTCTAAACCTCGAGAGCACGAAGTACAGTAACAGAGTATCAAAGGGAAGTCAAAAGCCAAGCCAAAAGTCACAAAACCAGAATAAACAGAATGAGCACAGAGATAGCTAGGTAAGTTACTAAGAACTATCACAAGAAGAGAATGACTGAAAAGGGCTTCCTTATATATGACTGAGCTGCAACCAGGAGGACTCTAATTGGCTCAGCAAGCTTAACCACACCCAGGAGCACAGAGGCATCATCCCAGCAACCAAAAGAAACAACAGGGCTAGAAATCATTAACCCTATGGGTTCTGGCAGAACCTGTCATCACACAAGTGATCCCTTCGTCAAATGTTAAATACATTTTAAACGTGTACTCTGCTCCCTAGACATCTTATCCCCTATCCAGAGGATAGGGGATAAGATGTCTGATTGCGGGGTCCGGCCTCTGGGGCCCCCCATGATCTACGTGCAGCACCCGGCGTTCTGAACATTATGTTCACAACGCTTGCTGCAGGCGGCTGTGGTCGTGATGTCACGCCATGCCCCCTCCATTCATGTCCTTTGGATAGGGGATAAGATGTCTAGAGGCAGAGTACCCCTTTAATTCAGTGTATTGCAGTGTTGCTCTCTGACCACTCTATTAAGCCTTCATTAGGTCCTGGCTGCAATTGTTTTTAAAAATTTTCAAAGATATTTTACAGGTTTTTTTGTTTCAACATAGCCCATGTAGACTAATAACATGTAAACAATAATTTTAAACGTGGTTGCAGATTCTGTACTGGTCCAGCACAGAAGTACCAGCTGCTACACTGAATCGGGTTTTGGTGGCTGTGGTCTTGCAAGGTTTGCTGGTTAGTCAAAAGTGTTACATCTCTGTGTTTATTACATTACAAATGTATAAACAAATGTATTACAAATGACATGCATGCATATACAGAGTCTTAGGGGTTAATTGTTCCTACCCATAAGTCAAGTGCACTATGTAAGAGCAGTGATACTCTGTCAAATGCCTAACCCCTTAGCCATTTAATGCTAAGAACTGTCCTACTCCACCCCTATTCCCAGGATAAGGAGTGCAAACCCAAGATTTTAGCCAAAGTTGAGCTAGAGCTCCAAGGCTAACAAATGTTCTGCAGCTCTCTTACCACATAAGTGACTTGACCTACATCACAGCACTATTCCAGCCAAGCTTTCCTGTCTAGTGTGTGCTGCTAGAGAGGTACAAAAAAGTCTAGCATTCAGGAAAGACAAATTCTGCAGGGCTGATTGCAGCAAAGAACTAGGTGTGTTTATTCCTAAGGACCTGGCCTATTTGCGATAGCCTATCGCCTGGGGATAACCTTATGGATACACTTAAGAAGTCGTGTCACAGCATCACTCATACTCAAGTGGGAAGGAATCCTGGCAAACATTTTCCATGGACCACCAATGTAAAGACCTTTGATGGATGGATCAGTTAAATTGGACTTGTGGTTTGTGGAAAGCTTCATAGTTGGGGTGCATGCACACCACATTTTTGCTATACAATTCCTGTATACGGTTTCAAGTTAAAAACTGTACGGAACCGTATAGAAAACCGTATGCATTGACTTAACATTGTAAACCCTGTGTCAAACGCATCATCCGGTTTAGTCCGTTTTGCGTCTTTATTTTTTCACGGTTTTGTCTGTTTTTTTTACCCATACCCAGAACTGTAGACTACCACTTTTTTGGGTCTGGGTGAGAAACCGTATTAAACCGTATATGTTTTTTTTTTTTTTACATGGGAGTCAATGGGAACTGTACAGAACTGTATGTGCGTACGGTTCCATTCAGTTTGCACCATATGGTCTTTGACTTTGCACTGTTTTTTTTCCTTGGAATTTAAATCAAACAAGTGAAACTTTATTAAAAATGGAGTGAAAATTAAAAAACTTGAAAAAATATTTCTTAAAAAACGGATGCAAATGGACATAATTTTTCAAACCGTATACGTTTTTTTAACCGTATATGGGTTGAAATTTGTACACACGTTTTGATGCAGTTTAGACCAGTTTTGAGGAATCCGTTGTTCATCAAAAACCTGACACTGCTGGCCCGGAGATCGCCGGGTTCCCGCCGCTAAGGACCCCGGCGATCTCCGGCCCAGCAGTGGCGGCGTCTGGAACATAGAAGCTTGCAGCTTCCAATTTCGTGATGCAACGCCCCCTCCATTCATGTCTATGGGAGGGTGCATGACAACTAGTACATACATTTGTTTGGACAGGGGATAAGATAGGAAAGTAGCATTATGTATTATGTCCATATCTTACTATAGTGTAAGATTTGTTTAAAGTGTTACTGTCATTTAATTTAATCATTAAATCATTTAATCATTTAAAAAAATGGTTGACATGTCATTTTCCCATATCAAAAGTTAAGATTGCACCAAATCTTATTCCTGAGACATTCATGAGTTATAAACCAGTGAAGTGCACATTTTACTCCCTCTGTCAATCAAATCTGACTCTTGCTGCATTAGTCTGTGCTAGTGATTCCCAACCAGGGTGAGACGGCGCCCTGGGGTGCCGTTAAGGTCAGCCAGTTGTGCTGCGACAATCTGGTAGAAAAATGGTAGCAATGTTTTTTTTTTTTTTAGTTCCTGCCAGCGGGAACTTCATGATTCAACCTCATGAAGTTTCCGCTGGACTAAGCGTTCCCACTGGATGCCTGTATCAGGAACTGTCCAGAGCAGGAGAAAATCCTCATAGCAAACCTATGCTGCTCTGGACAGTTCCTGATACGGACAGAGGTGTCAGCAGAGAGCACTGTGGACAACACAAAAAAGAAATTCAAGAAGTAAAGAATTTCCTCTGTAGCATACAGCTGCTAAAAAGTACTAAAAGGATTAAGATTTTTAATAGAAGTAATTTACAAATCTGTTTAACTTTCTGGCACCAGTTCATTAAAAAAAAAAGTTTTCCCGCTGGAGTACCCCTTTAACCCCTTTCCCTCCTTACCTTTAAAAAATCATAACTCTTGAATTTTATACCTAAAAATCCATATGATGGCTTATTATTCTACTTTGTAATGACGTCAGTCATTTTACCCAAAACTCTACGGCGAAACAGAAAAAAAAAATCAATGTAAGACAAAATTGGAAAAAAAACGCCATTTTGTAACTTTTGGGGGCTTCCGTTTCTACACAGTACATTTTTCGGTAAAAATGACACATTTTCTTTATTCTGTAGGTCCATACGGTTAAAATGATACCCTACTTATATAGGTTTGATTTTGTCATACTTCTGGAAAAAATCAAAACTACATGCAGGAAAATTTATACGTTTAAAATTGTCATCTTCTGACCCCTATAACTTTTTTATTTTTCTGCATATGGGGCGTTATGAGGGTGCATTTTTTGCGCCGTGATCTGAAGTTTTTAGCGGTACCATTTTTGCATTGATAGGACTTATTGATTGCTTTTTATTCATTTTTTCATGATATAAAAAGTGACCAAAAATGCACTATTTTGGACTTTGAATTTTTTTGCACGTACGCCATTGACCGTGCGGTTTAAGTAACAATATATTTTTATAATTCGGACATTTCCGCACGCGGCGATACCACATATGTATATTTTTATTTACACTGTTTTTTTCATGGGAAAAGGGGGGTGATTCAAACTTTTAATAGGTGAGGGGTTAAATGATCTTTATTCACTTTTTTTCCCCCACTTTTTTTCTTTGCAGTGTTATAGCTCCCATAGGGACCTATAACACTGCACACACTGATCTTTTACATTGATCACTGGTTTCTCATAAGAAACCAGTGATCGATGATTCTGCCACTTGACTGCTCATGCCTGGATCTCAGGCACTGAGCAGTCATTCGTCGACCAGACAGCGAGGAGGCAGGAAGGGATCCTCCAGCTGTCATGTAAGCTGTTCGGAATGGCGCGATTTCGCCGCGGCTATCCCGAACAGCTCCCTGAGCTAACAGGCATGGTTTCACTTTTATTTTAGATGCGGCGTTCAACTTTGAACGCCGCGTCTAAAGGGTTAATAGTATGCGGCACCGCGATCAATGCCGCGCGCTATTAGCCACGGGTCCCTGCCGTTGTTAGAGGCCGGGCCCGACCCGCTATGACGCGTGGCCCCGCGTTATAGATCGGGAGCGGACTCAGGACGTACAGGTACGCCCTGGGTCCTTAACAGGTTAAGTACACAGGGAGAGTAAATAGTACTGAAAGCATGGAAAGATGGATCTCTGACAAACCAGAATAATCAGGCCCAGGATGTATAGAACTGAGGGTTAATATAAGGCAGCAATTACTGTGACTGACCACAAAGCAAGTGCAGCCCATTAACTAATCAATAAGTGCAGAAAACACAAAGCTAGAACAAGCTGATTCTTTTTAGAATGGTTAAAGCTGTAAAAAAATGACTGGGGATTCCATAGTCCAGGTAAGTTAAATTGTTGACATAATTGTTAATATATTTATCAGTGATATTGTAGAAGGTCTTGATGGTAAGATATTGGTCTTTTTGCTGATGACACAAAAATTTGTAACAGGGTTGATGTTTCTGGAGGTATACGCCAAATGGAAAAAGATTTGGGTAAACTAGAGGAGTGGTCAGAACTCTGACAACTAAAATTTAATGTGGATAGGTGCAAGATAATGCACCTGGGATGTGAAAACTCCAAGACAGAATATAGACTATGTGATACAGTCCTAACCTCAGTATCTGAACTTAGGGATTTAGGAGTAATTATTTCAGAAGACTTAAAGGTAGGAAGACAATGTAATAGAGCAGCAGGAAATGCTAGCAGAATGCTTGGATGTATAGGGAGAGGTATAAGCAGTAGAAAGAGAGAAGTGCTCATGCTGCTGTACAGAACACTGGTGAGACCTCATTTGGAGTATTGTGCGCAGTACTGGAGGTTACATCTCCAGAAGGATATAGATACTCTAGAGAGAGTTCAAAGAAGAGCTACTAAACTAGTACATTGATTGCAGGATAAAAACTTACCAGGAAAGGTTAAAGGACCTTAACATGTATAGCTTGGAAGAAAGAAGAGACAGAGGGGATATGATAGAGACTTTTAAATACATAAAGAAAATCAACACAGTAAAAGAAGGAGAGTATATTTAAAAGAAGAAAGATTACCACAAGAGGACATAGCTTTAAATTAGACGGGCAAAGGTTTAATAGTAATATGAGGAAGTATTACCTTACTGAGAGAGTAGGGGATGCAAGGAATAGCCTTCCTGCAGAAGTAGTAGCTGCAAATACAGTGAAGGAGTTTAAGCATGTATGGGATAGACATAAGGCTATCCTTCATATAAGATAGGGCCAGGGACTATTGATAGGATTCAGGATCAGACTGGCCTACCAGGATACCGGAAAATTTCCTGGTGGGCCGCTTTGAGATGTGGCTGCATTTTTTTCCCCTCCAGCGGCTGCCACGGCTGGATCATCATTTGCGCTCATGGAGCGCCTGCTCCGGGCACCGGGACACAAGGATGCCCCGGTTACCTCTCTGCTGCCCAGCGCTAACTTTAAAAACGCAGGGGCTGCCAGGAGGTAGCGCATGCAGGGACGTCACTGATGTCCCGTGCGTGCGCCCATAGTAACAGAGCAGAGTGGAGCAGTGAGGAGAACGCACGCATGGTAAGTGACCAGCGGCACGACATCTTCAGTGTTTCAACCACCCCACCTCCAGTCCCGGGATCTACTGCTATGGCCCATAGGCTATAGCAGTGGATCATAACCCCGGAGCGGTGGTTGGAATACTAAAGTGGGGAAGTAAACCGACATACAGCCTCCAGCCATACACTGTAACACTGTATATGGCTGATGGCTGTATGTCTGTGGGGGAACTGTACTGCACCTAATGTGGGGGACTATACTGCACCTAATGTGGGGGACTATACTGCACCTAATGTGGGGGGACTATACTGCACCTAATGTGGGGAAACTATACTGCACCTAATGTGGGGAAACTATACTGCACCTAATGTGGGGAAACTATACTGCACCTAATGTGGGGAACTATACTGCACCTAATTTGGGGAACTATACTGCACCTAATGTGGGGGAACTATACTGCACCTAATGTGGGGGAACTATACTGCCAACCTAATGTGGGGAACTATACTGCCCACCTAATGTGGGGGACTATACTGCACCTAATGTGGGGGAACTATACTGCACCTAATGTGGGGGAGCTATACTGCACCTAATGTGGGGGAGCTATACTGCACCTAATGTGGGGGAGCTATTCTGCACCTAATGTGGGGGACTATACTGCACGTAATATGGGGGAACTATACTGCACCTAATGTGGGGGAGCTATACTGCACCTAATGTGGGGGAGCTATACTGCACCTAATGTAGGGGAGCTATACTGAACCTAATGTGGGGGACTATATTGCACCTAATGTGGGGGAGCTATACTGCACCTAATGTGGGGGAGCTATACTGCATCTAATGTGGGGAATTATACAGCCAACCTAATGTGGGGGAACTGTACTGCACCTAATGTGGGGGAACTGTACTGCACCTAATGTGGGGGGAACTGTACTGCACCTAATGTGGGGGAACTATACTGCTCCTAATATGGGGGAACTGTACTGCACACCTAATGTGGGGGAACTGTACTGCACACCTAATGTGGGGAACTGTACTGCACACCTAATGTGGGAGAACTGTACTGCACACCTAATGTGGGGGAACTGTACTGCACACCTAATGTGGGGGAACTGTACTGCACACCTAATGTGGGGGAACTGTACCGCACACCTAATGTGGGGGAACTGTACTGCACACCTAATGTGCAGGGACTTGTATTGCCAACCTAATGTGCAGGGACTTGTACTGCCAACCTAATGTGCAGGGACTTGTACTGCCAACCTAATGTGCAGGGACTTGTACTGCCAACCTAATGTGCAGGGACTTGTACTGCCAACCTAATGTGCAGGGACTTATACTGCACCTAATCCGGGGGAACTACAACCTAATGTGAGGGAACTATACTGCACCTAATGTGGGGGAACTGTCGGGGGGGGGGGGGGGGGGCATCATAATGAAGTGCTCCGTCTTCCAGGCAGCCTTAATCTGGCCCTAGCGGCCGCCATGACTCCGGTCGCGGCCCAAGCGAGTGCAATGATTTGTGTTACTGCAGTCTGCAGCCGCCGGATGTGAGCATCATATGACGACATGATGTCATATGCAGCGGCTGCGCGGCGGCGGATAGAGTGACTGGCTGCTGGCTGCACAGCATGACAGCGGAATTCATTGGCATCGCTGAGCTGCCCTGCACTGTTGTAGTACAGATAAGAGTAAGGGGGATTGGGGGGACCTATTGTGTATTGCATTTGATTTGGGGCTATCAGAATTGTATTAGGGGCAAGGGAGGAATCAGCATTTAGCATTGTATTATGGGGAGAGGGCCAGGGGGGAATCAGCATTGTATTAAGAAGAGGGGGCCAGGGGGGGTACATAATTGTATTAGGGGGAGGGGGCCAGGGGGAATCAGCATTGTATTATGGGGAACATCAGCAGTATATTAGAGGGGAATGGGATGGGGGGGAATCAGCATTGTATTATGGGGAGGGGGCCTTGGGAGGGGGGGGGGAGCATTGTATTAAAGGCGGATGGCCTGGGGGAGCATTGTATTAAGGGGGGAAGAGCATTGTATTAAGTGGGGGGGGGGGGCAGGGGTGGGTTACAGCAGTGTATTAGGGGGGGGGCAGGGGGGGGACCGGCATTGTATTAGGGGGAGGGGTGGATCAGCATTGCATTAGGGGGGGATCAGCAGTGTATTAGGGGGGATGGGAGGGGGATCAGCACTGTATTAGGGGGGATGGCAGCAGTGTTTTGGGGGGATGGAAGGGGAGGGGGGGTCAGCATTGTATTAGGCGGCACAGGGTGATCAGTATTGTATTAGGGGATGGGGGAATCAGCATTGTATTAGGGGGATGGGAAAATCAGCATTGTATTAGGAGGATGGGGAATCAGCATTGTATTAGGGGGAGGGGGATCAGCATTGTATTAGGGGGAGAGGGGATCAGCATTGTATTAGGGGGAGGGGCGATCAGCATGGTATTTAACCCTTAACTACCCCCAGTTGTGAGGGTCGGGGTTTTTGTTTAAAGTCCCATGCAAATCAATGGGAAATGTATGTTCCCACATACCTTCTGTACGGCTGGAGATATTTCAATACCTGGTACACATATTACGGGTCGGGATAGGAGGTTTGGATGGGAGTTCGAGATAGGAGGTCGAGATAGGAGGACGGGATATGAGGACGGGATATGAGGACAGGATAGGAGGTCAGGATAGGAGGTCGAGATATGAGGACGGGATAGGAGGTCGGGATAGGAGGTCGGGATAGGAGGTCAAGATAGGAGGATGGGATAGGCGGTCGGGATAGGAGGTCGAGATTGGAGGTCGGGATTGGAGGTCGGGATTGGAGGTCGAGATAGGAGGACGGGATAGGAGGACAGGATATGAGGACGGGATATGGGGTTGGGATATGACAACAATATATGGGGATGGAATATGAAGTCAAAAGCTTCCTCCTTTGTTGATTTTCCTCCCCAACAAGGATTAGGGAGGAAAAACCGGGCAACGCCGGGTACTCAGCTAGTATTATATATATTTGTGGGGAAGGAAATGTAAATAGGTTGAGGGAGAAAGACTAGGGTGATGGAATTATATATTGCAATATGATATATTTTTGGTTTAGAGCAGGAGTAGGTAACCTTCGACTTTCCAGATGTTTTGGACTACATCTCCAATAAGGCTTGCAAAGCATCATGGGAGGTGTAGTCCACAACATCTGGAGTGGCAACAGGATGGGGCTGGTATGTAATTTTTTCCAGGGCTGGTTTTCACACCCAGTCCGGCCCTGATATGATTCAGAAATATTGGACATACTAGATGGACCAAATGGTTCTTATCTGCTGACACATGTTTCTAAAACACTTCCTTTTCTAAGAGCATCCTCTTCCCTTGACCAGCCTAGCAACAATGCCACTGTCTTACCAGCTGCAAAACTTGAATATCCCTCACAGGTTCCCATAAGTTGTCCTCAGGACCATAATCTAGCCCAGGGGTCTGCAACCTTTAAGACAAAAAGAGCCACTTAGACCCGTTTCCGAAGAAAAGAAAAAAAACTGGGAGCCGCAAAACCATTGCAACATTTAAAACAAATATAACACTGCATATATTGTTTCTTACCTTAATGCTATATATACAGGATCGTGCAGTCAGATGTCAATTTGAAGAAAAAAAGGACTTTCTCTTAATTTTTTTCTCATAATTTTTTGGGGCCCAGGCCTGGGGTGGGCTTTTTTTTTTAGGTCCAGGCCTAGGGTGGGCTTTCTTTTAGGCCCAGGCCTGGGGTGGGCTTTTTTTTTAGGCCCAGGCCTGGGGTGGACTTTTTTTTTAGGCCCAGGCCTGGGGTGGGCTTTTTCTTAGGCCCAGGCCTGGGGTGGGCTTTTTCTTAGGCCCAGGCCTGGGGTGGGCTTTTTTTTTTTTTTAGGCCCAGGGTGGGCTTTTTTTTAGGCCCAGGCCTGTGGTGGGCTTTTTTTTTTAGGCCCAGGCCTGGGGTGGGCTTTTTTTTTAGGCCCAGGCCTGGGGTGGGCTTTTTCTTAGGCCCAGGCCTGGGGTGGGCTTTTTTTTTTAGGCCCAGGCCTGGGGTGGGCTTTTTTTTTTAAGGCCCAGGCCTGGGGTGGGCTTTTTTTTTAGGCCCAGGCCTGGGGTGGGCTTTTTTTTTTAGGCCCAGGCCTGGGGTTGGCTGGGGAGAGGGGGGTTAATGCTGCCGTGGGGTGAGGGGTTAACCAACCGTTAACGCTGCCGCTGCCATGGAGTGAGGGGTTAAGTTACCCCTCACCACATGGCAGCGGTAGGCCTCTCACCCCGCGGCCGACGACGTCACTGTCATGTGACGTTACATTGTCACATGACAGTGAGGATCCGCACGGCCCCGGAAGAAGAGACTCCGCTCCAATGGCACCAGGGCAGGTGAGTAAATGTAAAGGTAAGGGGGACCGGGACAGACTCGCGGAGCCACAGCAAAGGCTTAAAAGAGCCGCATGCGGCTCCGGAGCCGCGGGTTGCCGACCCCTGATCTAGCCATTGAAAAAACTACTGTAGTTAACTGACTGTGAAACATCTTAAAATCCTGAATTATTTTTACTTCTCCCTGCATGTCTGGTGGGAGAAACTTAGAATGGACCCTCAAAAACAGCTTGAGAAGATAAGAGTGAAATACAGGTTGGACTCCTAAAAAGTCTGGAATGTTTAAAAGAGTTATCTGATATAAATAAATAAACAAACAAATGAAATGCCAAAGGTCTAGAGGACTCTGGATCAGGTTTTCATTAAGAATATCTCTGTACTTTGCTAAGTTCAGCTTTTCCTCAAACCTGACTAGTCTCCTTGTCTCAGCTGCTGAAACATACTCCCACAGCATAATGCTGCCACCACCATGCTTCACTGTAGGGATGGTATTAAGAAGGTTATAAGCAGTGCCTGGTTTCCTCCAGACAGGATGCTTAGAATTGAGGACAAGAAGTTCAACCTTGGTTTTATCAGACCAAACCTTAGATAGGCTTTTTATGTGTCTTTTACTGAGGAGAGGCTTCTTTCGGTCCACTCTTCTTTTAGCAGTTTCTCCTAGTGGTAAATGGCACCTGTGGTTCCTTCATAGACAGTTAACACTGCATGACGTAAATATGCATCATTTCACGTTAACATATGGCTGCCCATTATATAAATATATACATAAGTGCAGGAAGGGGTTAAAGGCACATATCCACCCACCAATGATCATCACAATTCTATAGTTTTTTTTAGCCCCTTAAGGACCACTGTTTTTTTTTTTCATTTTTGTACTTTCGTTTTTTCCTTCTCACCTTCTAAAAATCATAACCTTTTAAATGTCCCACCTACAGAGCCATATACCATCAATCCTTCCACCACAAAATCTATGGCAAAACCAGAAGAAAAAAATATTTCAAAATTGAAAAAAAATTAATAAGAAAATGCTATTTTTTTTTTTTTTTTTACTTTTGGGGGCTTCCAATTCTACACAGTGTACTTTTTGGTAAAAATGACACATTATCTTTATTCTGTTGGTCAATACAATTAGATTGATTTTGTTTTACTTGTTAAAAATAATTAACTTTTTGCACCAAATTAGTATGTTTAAAAATGTCCTCTGACCTCTAACTTTTTTATTTTCCATGTACAGGGATGTGTGAGGGCTCATTTTTTGCACCGTGATCTGTAGTTTTTATCAGTAACATTTTAGTTTTGATGGGACCTTTTGATTGATTTTTATAATTTTTTTTAGGGTATACAAAGTGACCAAAAATAGGCAGTTTTGGACTTGGATATTTTTTTGCGTAAATGTCATTGACTGTGCAATTAGATTAACATTATATTTTTATAGTTTGGACATTTACACACACATGCTTACACAATTTTTTAGTCCTCATAGAGGACTATTACATGCAACTTTCTGATTGCATACACTGTTCAATGCTATGCCATAGTATAGCATTGATCAGTGTTATTGGTGCTCTACTGCTCCTACCTGCCAGGAGCTTCAGAGCAAAGATCGGATGGCGAGGAGGCAGGTAAGGGCCCTCCAGCCATCCTCTAAGCTGATTGGGACACTGCGGTTTTACCGGGTGGTCCCGATCAGCTGGGACTGTTTTTTTATTTTGATTTTACATGCTGCAATTAACTTTGATTGTGGCGTCTAAGGGGTTAATGCGGAATCGGTGATGTCCGGTATTAACCACTGGTCCCGGCGGCTAATAGCCATAGGGACCACCCGGCTATGATGGTGGGTCAGCTCCTCAGCCCGCGTCATAAAAGGGGAGTGAGAGAGGGCGTACAAGTACCTCCCTTCGTCCTTAAGTAGTTAAGCAACCATATTGATTAACAGTCAACAGTAAATCAGCGGCACAACCACAAAGACTCACACAGATCAAAACAAGGGGAGCTATGTCCCCTGTTTGAATGATGCCGCAGCAGGACATGTTGTTGTCTATAGGTGGTAGCAGCTCTAGTCTGAAGCCTTTTTGAATGCATTGTATGCCCAGAATTGTGATGTAGGAGTTGTAGTCTGGACTGCAAGCAAGAAAAAATAATATTCAGGAGACAACAGGAGCTACAGGAGCTGGCAAAATCACATGAATAACTATAGGGGACACAGAACAGGTATTGTGGTGGCTTTGGGGCTTTTTTATTTTTATTAACTTTCCAGGAGCACCCCTTAAAATGGGTTATCCAGTGATATATATATATTTACAAATTGTTTCATGGCCTCTTTTGAGAAAGTATATGTGAACCCCAACACTCTTGCAGGGGACTGCCTCTATGACAGTCATGTGATTTAAAATGCACCTGAATAGGGTTTCTCTTCATGAAACATCTTTTTTTAAGGATGTTAGTTTTCCCTTGTTTTTCTGTTGAATCCACATCTATACATTGTATACAGCAACATTATACCAGCTATCTGCTACAGTATATCTGTCATTTACATTTTTATTGGTACATTGTATGGTATTTATATGAGCAGCATTTTTTGCAGTAATCATATGTTCACTAAATTATGTATGTTCTCATATTTATATACTATTCCAGCATACAATCATTACTGTCTGTAAGACAAGGTGCCACTTTCTTTATTTTATAAGTTTGCATGGTCTAGATGTGTGTTTGGCAAGGTTTTTATTAGTGTGCATGTCCTTTTTTTTATCTTCAGTATGTATATACAGTCAGGTGTTATAATTGATGGATTTTTTGTTGTTGCAGTGAACAAGGTTTAAAATGTTATTGTAATGTATCTAAAACTTTTTAATATTGCTTACCTATATTCTAAGTAAAACTCCCCCAAAAAAAAAACTATTTATTTTGGTGCTATTCCTTTTTTTACTATTACACTTTAACTTGGATTGTGTAATATATTTGAAAAACAAAGTAGAGAAGATCTAACACCAAGTACATAGGGAAAAGAACAGAAATACTTACAGCCAAAGAAAATTGTAATATTGTTTGAAGCCAGCAAATCATGAAGAAACAAGTATTTTCCTGCTACATTAGCTGGAGGATTGCTTGCCTCTTCTTTCTTCCTAGCAGTCAATTTAGTAATGAGAATGACTGTAACCAGTGTTATCCGTTAAAAAGAGCTTGAAAGCATTGATCAGTGCAAACCCAAGGGATTGTACAGCTAGAACATCAACTATACATTGCCCCTTGTGTCGATATTACTTTATTTTTTAGACTGCCTTCCATAGAACAAGTGGATCTTCAGTGTCATTTGATAGCAGATGTACTCATTATTTGAAGCAGGTGCTACTCACAGAAATATAGATCCTGAACTGTAACAATCACATCTGCGCTTGACATAATGGAAGAATTCAGGACATTTACTATAATGACTGCTGGATTACATACTCTTACATACATTTGTCAATACTTTTCTAAAAGGAACCTAGTAACAGAGATTAAATCATTTTCGATATATAAGTGACTCAAATATATCACTATTCATTTTTACATAATGGTACACATACAAAGGTCAATTATAACAGAGCAGACAACTTAACCTATGCGCTTTTTTCTTCCAGCATCAGTCTGTTTTTCATTCCTTCTTTTTTCTTCTTGTAGCTGGCTTCAGAAAGGAGCTATGCTATACAATCTGTTTTTAGCCTAGCATCTATGGTGTTCTAATATTGCCAAAGAGTCACTCAGGCTTCATAATAATACAGATCCCCTTCTATCTCTTTCCACTTCCTCCAGTTCTCTCCATAGTTTTTCCTGTTTTAGGGTGCATTTACACCACTATTTGAGCGTACGGCAGCCAGTCCTGGCAGGAGAATTTAAAAATCAGCTGCTTCTGTACCCCAGCTGGACCCCAGAGTCAGCTAATGACTCCAGTCAGCTCATTTTTGGACTGTATCAAGTTTTGTTGCTGGACTGGAACCACAGCAGACCACGGATTTCAGAGGCAGGGAGATGTGGACAGCCTGCCCTGCGAAGAGATCGCTGCGTGGGACCATGTTGAGGTAAGCTTAAGTTATTTTAATTTTTTTTCTCTTTATTCTGTGATCTTGCAAAGGGAAAGGGAGGGAGGAAGCTGGCTGGCTACCTACCTATACCGAAGTAACAATACTACCTACCTGCCTACCTATACCTAAGCAATAATACTACCTATCGGCCTACCTATACCTAAGAAACAATACTACCTACCTGAATATCTATACCTAACCAACAATACTACCTACCTGCCTACCTATACCTAAGCAATAATACTACCTATCGGCCTACCTATACCTAAGCAACAATACTACCTACCTTAATACCTATACCTAACCAACAATACTACTTACCTGGAGCAGTTGATAAACTGTTGAGTTGTGTACAACCTTGTTATGAATAACTACAGATTGTCCCATATGGGGGAAAATTGGGTTAAACCCGCCACTCCTCTGAGTTGTCTGATCTAAAGACAAGTATTATGGATTAAATGGGCACTGTCATGAAATCTAAAAATTGATATGTTGTAGTACTTAAGTACTACAACATATCTCTAATATACTTTAATTAAAAAAAGTGATTTTAAACAAGTTTAAAATCACTTTTAAATTCTGCCACTAGGGGTCGCCCTCCTAGTGGCCGAATGCATTCTGCAGTGACGTCACTACTGGATTTCGACTCATTTCAGCCGGGCAATGAGTCGAAATCCAGTCACTGCGGTGCTCGCTCGCGCCTGTCAATCAGACAGGCGAGAGCGAGCACGCTGATAGCTGGGGCTGCGCGCATTGGCCAGCTCCACTGGCCTCGCCCCCCCCCCCCCGTTACCCTGTCCGGAGGCCGTTACCCTGTCCGGAGGCAGCTCATTGATCCTCCGGTAAGTCTTCACCACTGGAGGAATGGGGTGGGGGAAGCGGGGTTCGGGGGAGCGCCACCGCTCAGCACTAGAGGTATGGGGGTGGGGAGCGGGGTTCGGGAGAGCGCCGCCGCCGCTGCTGCTGCTGCTCCCGAAGTAGCACTGCTGCGCTAATAAAGTTATTGTTTTGACCACAGGGTGCCTCCAGCTGTTTCACCACTACAACTCCCAGAATGCCCTGACAGCCAGTAGATGTCAGGGCAAGCTGGGAGTTGTAGTGGTGAAACAGCTGGAGGCACCCTTTATAGTGAGCTAAGGGCGGAAGTGCCGGCCCCAGCAGGCATCAGTGACGTGGTGCCTGCTGGGGAAGTCTGCCTGGTAGTGAGCACACTACCAGGCAGACAAAAAGGGATTTTAATATAGAAAAAAAAAATGTAAAGGGAGGGAGGGGGTTAGGGAGAGATGGGCAATAGGCAGGGACAGAAAGAAAGAAAAAATGGATGGTGGGAGCTACCCTTTAACAAGAGAATTCAACATTTTTATGTTCCCGTGTTAATTGTTTTATCTCCAAAGTGGCCATAAGATCAGAAACCTTAAGATGATGCTAAAACACCACAAAATACCGCCAAGGATTTGCCCATTGTGAATTAAGATCACTAAAATGACTCATTGAGTTTGTGAAAACAGTTAATAGAAAGGGAAATAGCTATCTTATTCCGATCATAAAATTCATTTTTAAAGTTTTCAGACCTTTTCACTATATTCACATTTTATGTTGCGACCTTGTGCTTAAATAAAAAAAAAAAACAATACCGTATAATGAGAATATCAAAACAGAATGATGGAAATTTTAAAACTAGAAAAGTAAAAACTAAAATTTCTTATAGACATAAGTATTCAGACTCTTTACAATGACACTTGAAATTAAAGGAGTACTCCGGCGCGCACTTTTCTCATTTTATCCCGTCTGGGCAGCAAAATAAAAGAAAACACACTTTCTCTTACCTGCCAACGAGCCCCCGGAGCTCCGGTACAGGTGTTCGGTCGCCGGGCTGTATTCTTCTTACTTCCTGTTAGCCCGGCACGTCATACGGAGCTTCAGCCTATCACTGGCCGCAGCGATGTCCCGCCTCAGCTGGTGATAGGCTGAAGTTCCATGTGATGTACCGGGCTAACAGGAAGTAAGAAGAATACAGCCCGGGGACCGAACACCTGTACCGGAGCTCCGGGGGCTCATTGGCAGGTAAGAGAAAGTGTGTTTTCTTTTATTTTGCAGCCCGGACGGGATAAAATGAGAAAAGTGCACGCCGGAGTACTCCTTTAAGCTCCGGCGGCCTTACACTTCTGTTGATCATCATGAGATGTTTCTACACCTTGATTGGAATCATCTGTAGTAAATTCAGCTGATTTGACAGGATTTAGAAAGACACAACCTGTCTGTATAAGTTCTCTTTGCTGACAATGCATATCAAAGCAAAAACCTAATTATTTGGAGGCACAAACCTGAAGAAGATTTCTGCTGACCTTAAGGCTCCCTAAAGCACAGTGGCCTCTACAATTCTTAAATGGAGATCAACCAGGACTCTTCCCAGAGCTGGCTGTCCCACCAAACTAAGCAATCAAGGGAGAAGAACCTTGGTTAGGGATGTGATCAAAAACTCAATGGTCACTTCAGGAATGTCAACCATCAATGGAGCACTCCACCAATCTGGGCTTTATGACAGAGTGGCAAGAAACTTAGTAAAAGATACATGAAAGCCTGTCTTGACTTAGTCTAAAAGTCCTTTAAGGTGCTTTTTTTACAGTGAGAAATAAGATTCTCTAGTCTAGTGAAACAAAGTTTGAACTTTATGGCCTCAATTCAAAGCCTCTTGTCTGGAGGAAAGCAGGGAAGGCTCATTACCTGTCCCATACCATCCCTACAGTAAAGCGTAATGGTGGCAGCATCATACTGTTGGTGTATGTTTCAGCAAATGGGACAGGGAGACAGGTCAGTTTTGAGAGGAAGCTGAACAGAGCAAAGTCTTATGATATTCCTAAGGAAAATTTGATCAGGTTTGAGGGAAAACTGAATGGAACAAAGCACTTCTTAACCCGTTCAGGACCCATGACATAACGGTACGCCGGGCGGGGATCGGAGCAGGCAGCAGGCATCCCGTGCAAATGCCCAGGGGGGTCATTAGACCCCCCCCCATGTCGGCGATCGTGGCAAATCGCAAGTGAATTCACACTTGAGATTTGAGCGATTCCGGGTCATTACGGGTCTATAGTGACCCGGTGACCCGGAATATAAGGGGGATCGCGGGTGTCTAAGACACCCAAGATCCCCCTGAAGCGATAGGAGTGAGGTGGCACGGGTGCCACCCCTCCTATCCCTGCTATTGGTGGTCTAGACGCGACCACCAATAGCAGATCGGGGGCGGGGGGGGGGTTTACTTTCGTTTTCCCTGTCCTGCCCTCCCACAATAGGCGGGGCAGGATGGGGAAACGATGGGGATCGGCGCCGAAGATCCACTTACCGATCCGGGCGGGTGACGGAGGCTGCAGGCGACGGAGATCGGCGGGCGGCGATGACGTGCGGCTGGATCCGACGGAAGCCGGTGAGTTGCCTAGCAACATCTGGAGGGTACAGTTTGAGACCATTATACAGTGGTCTCTAACTGTAGCCCTCCAGATGTTGCAAAACTACAACTCCCAGCATGCCCAGACAGCTGTTTGGGCATGCTGGAATATGTAGTTTTGCAACAGCTGGAGGGCTACAGTTTGAGACCACTATATAGTGGTCCCTAAACTGTAGCCCTCCAGATCTTGCAAAACTACAACTCCTAGCATTCCCAAACAACTGTTTGCTGTCAGGGCATGCTGGGAATTGTAGTTTTGGAACAGCTGGAGGACCACAGTTTGGAGATCACTTTGCAGTGTTCTCTAAAACTGTAGCCCTCCAGATGTTGCAAAACTGCAAATCCCAGCATGTCCAAAGAGCAATCAGCTGTCTCGGCATGCTGGGAGTTGTAGTTGCGTACCTCCAGCTATTGCATAACTACTTCTCCCAGCATGCCCCTCGGCGATCAGTACATGCTGGGAGTTGTAGTTTTGCAACAGCTGGAGGCACACTGATTAGAAAATGCTGAGTTAGGTAACAGAACCTAACTGAAGGTTTTTCAACCAGTGTGCCTCCAGCTGTTGCAAAAGTACAACTCCCAGCATGCACAGTCTGTCAGTACTTGCTGGGAGTTGTAGTTTTGAAACAGCTGGAGGTTTGCCCCCCCCTCCCATGTGAACGTACAGGGTACATTCACACGGGCAGGCTTACAGTAAGTTTCCTGCTTCAAGTTTGGGCTGCGGCAAATTTTTCGCTGCAGCTCAAACTTCTAGCGAGAAACTCACCGTAACACGCCAGTGCGAATGTACCCTAAAAACACTACACTACACTAACACATAATAAAGAGTAAAACACTACAAACCTTACACTGTCCCCCCAATAAAAATGAAAACCGTATTGTATGGCAGTGTTTCCAAAACGGAGCCTCCAGCTGGTGCAAAACAACAACTCCCAGCATTTCCGGACAGCCACTGACTGTCCAGGCATGCTGGGAATTTAGCAACAGCTGGAGGCACCCTGTTTGGGAATCACTGGCGTAGAATACCCCTATGTCCACCCCTATGCGATCCCTAATTTAGTCCTCAAATGCGCATGGCCCTCTCTCACTTCAGAGCCCTGTCGTATTTCAAGGAAACAGTTTAGGGCCACATATGGGGTAACTCCGAACTCGGGAGAAATTGCACTACAAATATTGGGGGCTTTTTCTCCTTTTACCCCTTATGAAAAGGAAAAGTTGGGGCTACACCAGCCTGTTAGTGTAAAAAAAAAATTACACTAACATGCTGGTGTTGCCCCATACTTTTTATTTTCACAAGCGTTAAAAGGAAAAAAAGACCCCCAAAATTTGTAACGCAATTTCTCCTGAGTACCGAAATACCCCATATGTGAGCATAAAATCTCTGTGGACGCACAACAAGGCTCAGGAGTGAAAGCGCACCATGTACATTTGAGGCCTAAATTGGTGATTTGCACAGGGGTGGAGGATTTTACAGCGGTTCTGACATAAACGCAAAAATATAAATACCCACATGTGACCCAATTTTGGAAACTACACCCCTCATGTAATGTAATAAGGGGTACAGTGAGCATTTACGCCCCACAGGTGTCTCACAGATTTTTGGAACAGTGGTCCGTGAAAATGAAAAATTAAATTTTTCATTTGCACAGCCCACTGTTCCAAAAATCTGTCAAACGCCAGTGGGGTGTAAATACTCACTGCACCCCTTATTAAATTCTGTGAGGGGTGTAGTTTCCAAAATAGGGTCACATGTGGGGGGGGTCCACTGTTCTGGCACCACGGGGGGCTTTGTAAACTCACATGGCCCCTGACTTCCATTCCAAAAAAATTTTTCCCAAAAGCTCAATGGCGCTCCTTCTCTTCTGAGCACTGTAGTGCGCCAGCAGAGCACTTGACGTCCACACATGGGGTATTTCCATACTCAGAAGAGATGGGGTTACAAATTTTGGGGGGTCCTTTCTGCTATTAACCCTTGCAAAAATGTGAAATTTGGGGAGAAGCGCACATTTTTGTGAAAAAATTATAATTTTTTTTTTACATATGCAAAAGTCGTGAAACCCCTGTGGGGTATTGAGGCTCACTTTATTCCTTGTTACGTTCCTCAAGGGGTCTAGTTTCCAAAATGGTATGCCATGTTTTTTTTTTGCTGTTGTGGCACCATAGGGGCTTCCTATAAGCGACATGCCCCCCAAGCAAAATTTGCTCTCAAAAAGCCAAATATGACTCCTTCTCTTCTGAGCATTGTAGTTCACCCGTAGTGCACTTCAGGTCAACTTATGGGGTACCTCCATACTCAGAAGAGATGGGGTTCCAAATTTTGGGAGGTCTTTTCTGCTATTAACCCTTGCAAAAAAAGTGAAATTTGGGGGGGAAACACACATTTTAGTGAAAAATTTTTTTTTTTTTTTACATATGCAAAAGTCGTGAAACACCTGTGGGGTATTAAGGCTCACTTTATTCCTTGTTACATTCCTCAAGAGGTCTAGTTTCCAAAATGGTATGGCATGTATTTTTTTTTTTTGCTGTTCTGGCACCATAGGGCTTCCTAAAGGCACCCCACAAACCATTTCAGAAAAACGTACTCTCCAAAATCCCCTTGTCGCTCCTTCGCTTCGGAGCCCTTTACTGCGCCCGCCGAACACTTTGCATAGACATATGAGGTATGTGCTTACTCGAGATAAATTGGGCTACAAATATAAGTATACATTTTTACCCCTTTTACCCCTTGTAAAAATTCAAAAATTGGGTCTACAAGAACATGCGAGTGTAAAAAATGAAGATTTAGAATTTTCTCCTTCACTTTGCTGCTATTCCTGTGAAATACCTAAAGGGTTAAAACACTTACTGAATGTCATTTTGAATACTTTGGGGGGTGCAGTTTTTATAATGGGGTCATTTGTGGGGTATTTCTAATATGAAGACCCTTCAAATCCACTTCAAACAACTGGTCCCTGCAAAATTGTGAGTTTGAAAATTTTGTGATAAATTGGAAAATTGCTGCTGAACTTTGAAGCCCTCTGGTGTCTTCCAAAAGTAAAAACTTGTCAATTTTATGATGCAAACATAAAGTAGACATATTGTATATGTGAATCAAAATTTTTTTGATTTGGAATATCCATTTTCCTTACAAGCAGATCGCTTCAAAGTTAGAAAAATGCAAAATTTTCCAATTTTTCATCAAATTTTGGGATTTTTCACCAAGAAATGATGCACGTTACCACAAAATTTTACCACTATGTTAAAGTAGAATATGTCACGAAAAAACTATCTCAGAATCAGAATGATAACTAAAAGCATTCCAGAGTTATTAATGTTTAAAGTGACAGTGGTCAGATGTTCAAAAAATGGCTGGGTCCTACAGTGAAAATTGGCTGGGTCCTTAAAGGGTTAAAGGGGTACTCCAGTGAAAACTTTTTTTTTTTTTTTTTAAACAACTGGTGCCAGAAAGTTAAACAGATTTGTAAATTACTTCTATTAAAAAATCTTAATTCTTCCTGTACTTATTAGCTGCTGAATACTACAGTGGAAATTCTTTTCCGTTTGAAACACAGAGCTGTCTGCTGACATCACGAGCACAGTGCTCTCTGCTGACATCTCTGTCCATTTCAGGAACTGTCAAAGTAAAAGGAAATACCCATAGTAAACATATGCTGTTCTGGGCAGTTCCTAAAATGGACAGAGATGTCAGCAGAGACCACTGTGCTCGTGATGTCAGCAGACAGCTCGGTGTTTCAAAAAGAAAATAATTTCCGCTGTAGTATTCAGCAGCTAATAAGTACAGGGAGGATTAAGATTTTTTAATAGAAGTAATTTACAAATCTGTTTAACTTTCTGGCACCAGTTGATAAAAAAAAAAAAAAAAAAAAAAAAAAAAAAGTTTTTCACTGGAGTACCCCTTTAAGAAATTGATCAGGACTGGGCCAAATGGTAACTCTCCAAAAGTCAATAACCCTAAGCACACAATCAAGACAACTCAGTAATGGCTTAGGGACAACTCTGTGAATGTTCTTTAGTGTCCTTGAATTCAGGTGTGCTAACCTTGTGGCATCATACCTAAGAAGACAGGAAGCTGAAATTGCTGCCAAATGTGCTTTAACTAAGAGTCTGAATACTTTATAATGTTCTTTTTTCACTTTGTTATTATGGGGATTGAGTGCAGAATGATGGACGAAATTATTATTTTTTTTTTAATTTAGGATAAGGCTGCAACATAAAATTGAAAAAAAGAAAGTGTGAAAACTTTCCAAATGTATTGTATATTAGTTGTCCCATAAAACTTTTCTCACCAAGTTTACCCTGCCAACCACCTTACAGTAAAATCTTGCACCAGGCATACAGGGGTGTATATTGAGAGGGGTGGTATATTGAGAGTCTCATAGTCAGACACTCTGGAGGAAACCATTATCTCTAAATATTTAAACTGTGTCACACAAGGAATCTGCATGCCTGTAACTTGTAAAGAGTCTACTGAGTGATTAAAGAGCATTGTAAATCCAGAGTCTGGTGCCTCTAAAAAGTAAAAAATGATTGAAAAGACTTTATTTGAAGAGTGGTCATGACCAGAACCCTGCATCTCCTGTCACACAAATTTTATGACCACATAATATTTTACCAGTGTATCTATACTAGTTTTGTAAACTGAAGATCAACATGATCATTTCAAGACATTAAATATTCAATAATCTACATGATTTGACTAGGTATTTTCATTATCAGAATTTCAATACTTATTTAGTGCAGGTATTTTAATTACCCCTTATTGACCACCCATACAGGTTTTTTACGTCAGATGGGCAGTTACTGCATATGGAGTGAGCTCATGACCTGAACCCACTTCATATGCGGTGGATGCCAGCTGTATCTTACAGCTGACACTCTCCGGCAACAGCCAGGATGAGACTGAAGTTTAACCCTCTTAATGCCATAGTAAATAGCAATTGCAGCATGTACAGGGTGACTTGACAGGTTCAGCCACTGTCAAGTCTCCGATAGCATTTTGCAATGCAATCAGTAGGGCAGCTGGGGGCCTTTTTCTGCAGGCCTCTGTGCCTGCTATACAGAAACATTTCTATGGAGGTTAAAAATGTGGGCAAAATATTTTAAAAATAAAAAAATATATACCTAAATTATTGATCCTGTATGGTGAAAGGTGTAAACAAAACCGATTGTACTTTGTAAGTACTTTGTAATGGCATTACTTATTTCATAATAACAAAATATGCGGCGAAACAAAACAAAAAAATTTGTGGGGTGAGAAAAAGATAAAAATATGCCATTTTGTAACTTTTCAGGGATTCCGTTTCTATGCAGTGCACTTTTTGGTAAAAATGACACCTTATCTTTATTCTGTAGGTCCATACGTTTACAGGGATACCCATGGATTTATGTAGGTTTTCTTTTCTTTTACTACTTAAAAAAATGATAACTACATGCACCAAAATTTGTATGTTTAAAATTGTCATTACCCCTATAACCTTTTATTTTTCTTCATACGGGGCTATATGAGGGCTCATTTTTTGTGCCATGGTCTGCAGTTTTTATTGGTACCATTTTTGTTTTGATGGGACTTTTTGATCGCTTTTTATGAATTTTTTATGGTATATGAAGTGACCAAAAATGCACAGTTTTGGACTTTGGTATTTTTTTTACGTTTACTCCATCGACCATGCTTTAACTAGCCTTATATTTTATTAGTTCGGACATTTACACACGCGGCTGTACCACATATAAGTTTACATTTTTATTACATTATTTTATTTAAAAAATGGGAAAAGGGGAGATTCAAACTATGAGGAAGGGGATTAATTCACTTTTATAAACTTTTTTTAACACTATTTTTTTTTTTTTTGTCCCCATAGGTGGCTATACCATGCAATCTTTTGATTGTATACTGATCAAGGCTATGTTATAGCAAAGCATTGATCAGTGTTATCAGTGCTCTGCTGCTGAGCTGCCGGGATCATATTACTTTCGTTTTAGACGCCGCAATCAACTTTGATCGCAGCGTCTAAAGGGTTAATTCCTGGCATAAAAATAAAAAATAAATTTGTAAAACATAAATAGTACAGTTGCATGGACCTGAATAATCAAGATACCATCTTAGTTTTACCGCATGGTGAACAACATGTAAATGTAGATCAAATTTTAATTTTAATAAAATTTCACCTTACAAAAATTTTTTTAGTTTTGCGCTATTTTATGGTAAAATTAAGGATGTCATTACAAATTACAGTTGGTCCTGGAAAAGTTGAAAAAAATTGTAGATGTAAAAATAAAACCAACCAAAGAAACTGCAAAAATGGGTTAAAGTAAAAAAAAAAAAAAAAAAAAAAAAGTGGGTAATCCATAAAAAGACACTTACCCCTACTCTATTTTATTTTTTACCTGAAAAGAGAATATATTATACTAAAAAAAAAAAAAGAGTTTGGGCTTTGTTCTACCCCTGAAAGGAATGCCTTAGTGGGGTGAATTCACACATCAGATGTTAGAGATGAGCGAATCGAAGCTGACGAACCCGAATTCATTACGAATTTCAGGAAATATTCGATTCACAACGAATGCGAATATCGCCGCAATTCTATCGCACAAATTGCTTTATTAAACTCCATTTACTGTGGTGCAAGCTCCAGGGCAAATGGTGAATCCACATGTCAGTACGTGGGGAAAGGAACGCTGGGAAGGCAAGGTGGAAGGGAAGTAGGCGGGATGACCCTGAATCACATGCAGGATGCAGCCTATCAGCAGCCAGTCACCCCCGTGATGTCACAGCCCTATATAATCGGCAGCCATCTTGCAGCCAGTCACTTCATCACAATACACTGCAGAAGGATCATAGGACGCAGAGCCTGTGTGTGTGTGTTACAGCAGAGAAGAGCGCAGTCCAGCAGCGTTTAACATCCTCCTAGTCACATCAGCGTTCTCGTGGACAGAGAGCATTGTTTTTTTTCACTGAAAAGGATTTTTACTGCAGCTGCAGGCATTAACCTCCCAGTCACTTTCTTCGGCATAGTATTAAAGACAGGGGCAGATAGCTGTACATTTCAACAAGCTGCCTCAACTGCATAAACCTTAGCAGAGGAGACAGGAATAATTTTTCAGCGCAATTCAGTGTCTTTGTTCCACAAAAAATAATTTGCCGGTTATACTAGTCTGTAGACAGTATAATACCCAGCAGTCCATTCCTAATAGTCTTTGACTTCTGTGTATTATACCATCTACAGACTTTGAGTGCAATTTTGTGTTTAGTACACAGCTTATTTTTGTAAAACACCAGCAGTACACAACAGCGCTGAAGCCCAAAAAAGTTTTTTTAAAGGGTACTGTAGCGCATTTTTCTGCCCTCATCAGTGCATACCGCATACATACATCTAAGTAGTGTACCATTTTGTACCTGTTAATCTGTCAAGGGCCTATATACTGTGAAAGGACATTCAAAAGTAATCACCGGCTGGTGTTTTACAAAAATACTGAGTTTTTAGGCGTACTGTAGCACATTTTTCTACCCTCATAAGTGCATACTATATACCTACATCTAAGTAGTGTACTATTTTGTACCTGTTAATCTGTCAAGGGCCTACATACTGTGAAAGGCCAGCCAAAAGTGCACACCTGCTGCTGTTCTAGACAAATACTTTTTTAAGCATAGTGAAGCGTATTGTACTCCCCTCATATACGCACTAAGTATGTCAGGCAGAGAAGTGCCAGGAGATGCACAGAGGAGTGGCAAAGGCCTAAATCCTTCAGGAAGAGGTCGCAGCAGACTAGAGGCAAGTGGCAGCAGGAGTCGCAGCGAGAGGCCTGAGCTCCCGTTATCAGCTAGCGGTCGTGTCTCAACCAGCAACCCATCTGCCGTCGTCGATTGGTTAACACGGTCATCCACCTCATCACAAGTGGCATCTGACATCCCCAGTCAACAGTCGGTGGGTTCCTCAGACAAAACCCTCAGTTGGCATAGCCCGGGAGCAGTCCCTGTCCTCCCATTGCCTCTGTCCTATGCTGTTCCCTCCCCTACAGAAGTATCTTATGCTGTGGGTTCAGCTCCACTATTCACTGAGGATGATCTAATAGAGGACAGTCAGCATCTACTGCCTAGCCAAAAAGTGGAGGAGACATCAGTGACGTGCAGACATGTGTTGATGATGATGAAGCCGATAGTAATTGGGAGCCGGGTGCAGAAGGGGCTTCATCATCACCAGGAGAAGAGAGTTGCAGGTTGCCTGTGAGGCAGCAGCTGAGCCAGCAAGGCGGTAGCATGGTTGGCAGTCAGTGTGTTGGCAGAAGTGGAAATTTTGGAGCCAAATGTGCCCTGGGGAGACCACCTTCTTCGCGGCAGCCTACCTTCCCGGGAGGTAGTGTAAGAGGGGTTCCTGGAGATGGCAGCAGTAGCAGTCAGTTAGTGCGGACTGTTAGTGGGAAAATCAGCTACTTGGCGGTGTGGCAGTTTTTCATCAAGCATCCGGAGGAGGTTCACATAGCCATATGCAAGATATGTCGGCAGAAGGGGAAGAGTGGCCAGGGTCCCAATGTTGGCACCACGGCCCTGCGTCAACATATGCTTCGCCACCATAAAGCGGCCTGGGAGAGCCGTGGCTCCGATGTAGTGGTCCAGCCTGCTGTATCACCCAGTGGCATGCCGCTCCTTCTTTCAGCCAGCCAAGGCTCCACCACCTCAGCCGAAGGGAGCTGTGTGTCATACCCTCCTTCTGTCACTACAGATGCTCCTGCTCCTCCTACTTTTAGTCAGCCATTCCGCCAACAATCCATTTGCGAAGCCATGTCCAAGAGACAACAGTATGCGCCCACTCATCCAACGGCGCAGAAGCTGAATCTGCTCCTGTCTAAGTTGCTGGTGCTGCAGTCCCTCCCTTTTCAAGTGGTGGGCTCTGCACCTTTCAGAGAACTGATGCCTTGTGCCGAGCAGAGGTGGAGGGTGCCAAGCCGTCATTTCTTTGTGAAGAAGGCAGTACTAGCCCTGCACAATTTTGTGGAAGAGAAGGTGGTCCAGTCCTTGAGCCTGACAGCGTGTACCAAAGTGCACGGCAGCAACGACATCTGGAGCTGTAACTAGAGTCAGGGACAATACATGTCCTTTACGGCTCACTGAATGAATATGGTTCCTGCAAAGCCATAACGTCCTCCTCCACGCTCTCAGCGCTTACATCTCATGTCCTCATTAGCCCTGTGGGGGCTGAATTGGAGGAGGGGGAGGGGCACAGTGGAGCACAGTTTAGGTTTTGCCAAATGGGCATTTTTTCTAGTAATCTGACAGGAGAGGGGGAGCAGGAGCAGTCAGAGGAGCTAGAGTGTTATGAGGAAGGCGAGTCAGAGGGCCCAGACACACCGTGGCAGTATGCGCTGTGGAGATCAAGGCAGGGAGTCCCTCTGAGTCACTTGCACAAATGGCACGATGCATGCTCACCTGCTTGAGTAGTGACAGCTGAATTGTCACAATTCGGCAGCGGGATGACTTCTGGATCTCCACCTTATTGGACCCTCACTACCCACACAAAATAGGGGCCTTTTTTACACCCACTGAGAGGGAAGACAAAAGGACCTACTACAGAGGCATCCTATGTAGTCAGTTGGCCGATGCCTATCAGCGCTATCGTCCATCCTCTCGCAGGTCTGAACCGGGGGGGCCCCATGCGCTCACCCTCCACTGCCATGGCTGCTGGGGCGGGGTAGGGTGGCAGGAGCAGTACCAACTCCATCAGCAGCAGCCTGAGTCTACAGTCGCTGATGAGTAGCTTTCTTCACCCGCATAGTGAAGCAACTCATCAACAGCAGGTACACCTGGAGCTGGACCTGAACCAGCAGGCGGTGGCATACCTTGACATGCCCATTCCAACACACCTTGAAGATCCGCTGGACTTATGGGCAGCCAACTTGATTTGTGGCAGCAACTAGTAGAGTTTTCCCTGGAAAAGCTGTCCTGCCCGGCCAGTAGTGTGCCATCAGAGCGGGTGTTTAGTGCGGCGGGGGCCATAGTCAGCCCAAGGAGAACTTGTCTGTCCACGAAAAATGTGGAGAGACTGGTCTTTGTGAAGATGAATCAGGCATGGATGCTGCTTCCACCTCCAGGCTGTCTCATTCAGCCACTATATGGTCTCTTCTCATGCTTCAGCCAACTCCAGGCTGTGTCATTCAGCCACTATATGGTTTACTTATGCTTCAGCCAGCTCCAGTCTGTGTCATTCAGCAACTAAATGGTTTAGTGATGCTGCTGGGCCTAGAACATTACCTATTTATGTTTATGTTAGGACTAGGAACCATACATCTTCAATGGAAATTTCAAAATTCATCTTTTATTCTTAGAGATTGTGAAGCCCTATTGTCTCCTCATCTGCCGCCAACTCCAGGCTGTGCCATTCAGACACTATATGGTCTCCCCATACTGCCACAAACTCCAGGCAGTCATTCAGCCAATATATGGTCTCCTCATACTGATGCCACCTCCAGGCTGTCTCATTCAGCCACTGTAGGGTCTCTTCTCATGCTTCAGCCAACTCCAGGCTGTGCCATTCAGCCACCATATGGTCTCCTCCTACTGATGCCACCTCCAGGCTCTGTCATTGTGCTGCCATGTGACATGTGAGTCCTTGTTAGATTTGGTCCTTTGTACCCACACCTTGGGCCCCGGGACACAAAAACTTGGGAGTTAAAAATTCAATTTCAAAACCCTCAATTTCAATTTAAAAATCTTAAATTTAAATTTAAAAAATCATAAATTTCTCCTCATGCTTCTGCCAACTCCAGGCTGTGCCATTCAGACACTATATGGCCTCCTCATGCTTCAGCCAACTCTACATTCAGGCAATATCTGGTTTATTGATGCTGCTGGGCCTGGGAATAAAAATGTTGTTATGGTAGCACTAGCTACCCAAAATCTTTGGTTTAAATTTCAGAATTCATCTTTTAACCTTAGGGATTGTGAAGCCCTAGTGTCTACTCATGCTGCTACCAACTCCTGTCTGTGCCATTCAGACACACTATGGTCTCCTCATGCTTCAGCCAACTCCAGGCTGTGTCATTCAGGCAATATATGGTTTACTGATGCTGTGGGCCTGGGTATACAAATTTTGTTATGGTAGCACTAGCTATGCCAAATCTTCAGTTTAAATTTCAGAATTAATCTTTAAATTTTAGGGATTGTGAAGCCCTAGTGTCTACTCATGCTTCTGCCAACTCCTGGCTGTGCCATTCAGACACTATATGGTTTCCTCATGCTTCAGCCAACTCCAGGCTGTGTCATTCAGGCAATATCTGGTTTACTGATGCTGCTGGGCCTGGGAATAAAATTTTTGTTATGGTAGCACTAGCTACCCAAAATCTCCGGTTTAAATTTCTGAATTCATCTTTTCATTTTAGAGATTGTGAAGCCCTAGTGTCTACTCATGCTGCTGCCAACTCCTGGCTGTGCCATTAAGACACTAAACGGTCTCCTTATGCTTCAGCCAACTCCAGGCTGTGTCATTCAGGCAATATATGGTTTATTGATGCTGCTGGGCCTGGATCTGGGAAAAGAAATGTTGTTATGGTAGCACTAGCTACCCCAAAATCTTTGGTTTAAATTTCAGAATTCATCTTTTAATTTTAGGGATTGTGAAGTCCTAGTGTCTACTCATGCTGCTGCAAGCTCCAGGATGTGTCATTCAGCCACTATATGGTCTCCTCATGCTGCCAACACCTCCACGCTGTGTCATTCAGCCACTATATGGTCTCCTCATGCTTCAGCCTCATCCAAGCTGTGTCATTCAGCCACTATATGGTCTCCTCATGCTGGCAACACCTCCACGCTGTGTCATTCAGCCACTATATGGTCTCCTCATGCTTCAGCCTCATCCAAGCTGTGTCATTCAGCCACTATATGGTCTCCTCATGCTGCCAACGCCTCCACACTGTGTCATTCAGCCACTATATGGTCTCCTCATGCTGGCAACACCTCCACGCTGTGTCATTCAGCCACTATATGGGTTTTCTCATACTGATGCCACCTCCAGGCTCTGTCATTGTTCCGCTCTGTGGCAGTGATTCTAAAAGCGGTGCCTGTAATCTGCATGTTATTCTGAATAACAGTATTATTTCACTACCCCAGAACACTCCATATGCATGTTAGAACATAGCAAAGTGTTCTACACCACCCCTATTGAGGCTCTCTGTAGGCCTGAAATAGCAGTTTTTAATATAGATTTGCCGCAAATAAATTTGGATCGAACCAAATTTTTTCGAAAAATTCTGCAAATTTTTCAAAAGTTCGCTCATCTCTATCAGATATGTTAAAGGCATTTTTGCTACTGTCCCATTCATCTAAATATGAATGGCAGAAATCCATATGCTTGTTGCAAAGCAACCCATTCAGATGTATGGCACTGCTTCTCATTTGCAGAAATGTCTGCAACACATCAGGGGCATAGGGTACACCTATGCTCCAGAACTGCATTCAAAATTCAGTACTTTTTTAGAGCTAAAATTTACCAGCATTCCTTTCTGGGTCAATATCTGCTTAGACCTTTTTCTGTTGATTTGCAGAAACACTCTTCATACTAGATATTTTACAGTAATATAAAAACAAATAACTGTCCTACTGCATTATAGAAAATTATCTGTGTTGTTATGGGTCATGTTTTCCAGTACCAACCAGAATTTTGCAGATACAGTTCTGAGCAATCTCTATAACTAAGGAGCAGTACAAGTAATGTAAAGTAATTACAATGTTACTCAACCTTTTATGTAGATTATGTCTATGTATAAGCTGGAAATAGTGCTAAATGGTAAACATACAGAATTCAGGTTTTTAATAGTCATGTTCCCGGAGGACTTGGTGAAAAGCAACCTATAATGGAAAATCAGACTTTATGGCACCCATTATAACATTCTACATGTGCTGCCGCTATGACATTTGCCACTCTTGATTTTTCCATTTTTTTGTCACTTGTTCAACAAGATTTTTTCCAAAGCAGTGCTTTCCTTCACTGACATTGGTGGAGGAGTGCCATGCACAATCCTTGTTCTTCTAAGGGAGAGAAGGAGAGATATGTTGTCAAGGCGACTGAAAGATAGAAGGCCAGTTTTATTAAGAAGACTTCCAGGATTCCATTCTTATTCAAGGCCAGATAAATAAGTGCATGAGTCATCAATGCTATGAAAGCTTTTAACCCTTTGAGTACAAACCAATCAGGTTTCAAGTACTTTGTAAGTAAGAAAAACTAACCTTTGTGTAATGTGATAAATCTCTTTAAGGACGGTGCACACTTTGGCCTTAAGCACCAAGCGATTTTTCCTTTTTTACACTTTCATTTTTTCCTCCTCCCCTCTAAAAATCATAACGCTTTAAATTTTGCACCTACAGACCCATATGAGGGCTTGTTTTTTGTGTCACCAATTGTACTTTGTAATGAATTCACTTACCCTATAACAAAATCTGCAGCAAAACAAAAAAGACTTATTAGTGGGGTGAAACAAAAAAAGGCCATTTTGTAACTTTTGGGGGCTTCCCTTTCTATGCACTTTTCGGTAAAAATGACACCTAATCTTTATTCCGTAGGTCCATTCTGTAGGTTTTATTTTATTTTACTACTTTAGAAAAATCCTAACTGCATGCACCAAAATTAGTATGTTTAAAATTATCATTTCTGACCCTTATAACTTTTTTTATTTTTCCATATACGGGGCCGGATGAGTACAAATTTTTTAGCACCGTGGTCTGTAGTTTTTATCGGAACCATTTTTGTTTTGAGGGGACTTTTTGATCGCTTTTTATACATTTTCTTATGGGATATGAAGTGACCAAAAATGCCGTACGCCATCGACCGTGCAGTTTAACTAACCTTATATTTTAATAGTTCAGACATTTATGCACGCTGTGGTAACACATATGTTTATGTTTATTTTTCATTACATTATTTCATTTAAAAAATTGGAAAAGGCGGGGGGTTCAAACTTTTATAAGGGGAGGGGCTTATTCACATTTATAAAAAAAAAAAAATTGTTTTAATACACATTTAACTTTTTTATTTTTTTTCCCTATAGGGGCTATAACATGCATACTTGTGATTGCATACACTGTTCAATGCTGAGCTTTGGCTCAGCATTGAGCAGTGTTATCAGTGCTCTGCTGCTCCAGCCCGTGGAGGCTGGTGACAGCAGAGGATCACCGATCTGATGGCGAGGAGGCAGGTAATGGCCCTCCCGCCGTCCTTTCAGCTTATCAGGATATTGTGATGGTCCTGATCAGCTCCGCTCAGCTAACAGGATAGTTTTACTTCTGTTTTAGACGCAGTGATCAAAGTTGATCACGTGTCTAAAATAAAAGTAAAATGATTAACTAAAGGGTTAATGCCTGACATTAACCCTAGGTACTGGCTGCTGATAGCAGTCGGGACCCACCGGGTTTAAAGCATGCTCAGCCTGTGAGCATGCTTTAAACACCGGTAAAGGGACCAGGGCATACAGGTACGCCCCTGGTCCTTAAGTACCAGGATGCAAGGGTGTACCCATACGCCCTTCATCCTTAAAGGGTTAAATTTTAATAATAATTTTACTTGATGAAATATAATATTATACTTTTAAATATTTTAAAATTTTTCAATATTAAATTTTTTTCTCAAAATAAAAAGGATGTGATCCAACCATGACTGTTTAGATCAATCAAAATTATAAAGAAAAAAGTGTGAAGAATTTGTTGTGTCTTTGTGCAAGAACATTCTATTTACTTCCTACATGGACGCTTTCCTTTTTTCCCATCCGTTGGCTTTTGTGATAAGTGTTTAGAGGCTCAAAGAAAAATATATATCAGTCTAAAAAACAAAAACATAGCTCCCAAGTCGCATCGTTTATATCTTTGTTATAGATAAAGTCAAGGCTTGTTTAACTTTATGGGACACGGTCTATTTTGGCATTCAGGACACAGTGATTTTGTGTTTTGTTTTTTGAAGCCATAACTATTTAATCTACCTGTTGATGTAGCTGTAAAAGGGCTGTTAAAAAATATATATTTTGTACCATCTTGGGGTGTATACAATGTGTTAAAAACTAGATATTTTTTTGTGGAAGGATTGAAAAAAAATAAGATTTTGCATGGTTTGGAGGTTTGACAATTTTAATTTGTTCTGTGGTAAGATTAGTTTTTGTTATGTTTTACTACTTCTGAATAAAAAAATTTCATGTGTTGGGTTATTTTTCTGTTGATAAATATATAAATGAAAACATACATGTACAGTATGAGATGTATCCACTTATAATCGTAAATATTGTCTGATAAGGATTATCCAATTACAAATCCTGAATTTGGATATCAGATAGATATTTGAACCCCTTAAGGACATAGCGTGTTTCCATTTTTGCACTTTCGTTTTTTCCTCCTTACATTTTAAAAATCATAACCCTTTAAATTTTGTACCTAAAAATCCATATGATGGCTTATTTTTTGCGCCACCAATTCTACTTTGTAATGACATCAGTCATTTTACCCAAAAATCGATGGTGAAATGGAAAAAAAATCATTGTGCGACAAAATGGAAGAAAAAACGCCATTTTGTAACTTTCTACGTAGTACATATTTTGGTAAAAATGACACCTTATCTTTATTCTGTAGGTCCATACAATTAAAATGATATCCTACTTATATAGGTATGATTTTGTAATACTTCTGAAAAAAATCATAACTACATGCAGGAAAATGTATACGTTTAAAATTGTCCTGATTGTCTGGTATGGGGGCTCATTTTTTGCGCCGTGATCTGAAGATTTTATCGGTATCATTTTTGTTTTGATTGGACTTTTTGATCGCTTTTTATTAATTTTTTTATGGTATAAAAAGTGACCAAAAAGACGCTATTTGGGACTTTTGAATTTTTTTGCATGTATGCCATTGACAGTGTGGTTTAACTAACAATATATTTTCATAGTTCGGACATTTACGTATGCGGCGATACCACATATGATTATTTTAATTCTTATTTACACAGTTGTTTTTTTTATGGGAAAAGAGGGGTGATTCAAACTTTTATTAGGGAAGGGGTTAAATCATCTTTATTAACTTTTTTCTTTTTTTTTTGCAATGTTATAGCCCCCATAGGGAACTATAACATGCAGTACATTGATTCAATACACTGAACAATGCCTTTGCATTGCAATGCATTGATCAGTGTTATCGGCGGTTGATTGCTCAAGCCTGGATTTCTGGCTTGGAGCAATCAATCGCCGATCGGGCACGCAGGAGGAAGGTAAGGCACCCTCCTGCTGCGTCATAGCTGATCGGGATATCGCGATGTTACGTGATGGTCCCGATCAGCCCAACTGAGCAGCCGGGAAGTTTTCACTTTAGACCCGGCGATCAATTTTGATCGCCGCGTCTAAAGAGTTAATTCCGGACATCTGCCGGAACGGCAATGTCCGGCATTAGCCACGGGTCCTGGCTGCTGATAATAGCCGGGACCATGTGGGTATGATGTGAGCTCAGCTCCTGAGCTCGCTTCATAACCATGCCATGCCGCAGCTTCAAATAAACCCGGCGTTTTGCGGCAAGGGGTTAAATAGCTATTTAAATTATTCCTTTTACAGTTAATGTTATTAACCCCTTGATGACCACAATATGTCTTTTCCTCAGTATCTGAGGGAAGGGATTTAGGGGTCATTACTTTAAAGGTAGGCAGACAGATCGCGAGGCTCACGCGACGACAGGATGTGAGGTCATCAGCTCCTGCTCCGGACCTCCTGCTCTATGGTTCCGTAGCCCTGAATCTGCAGTGTACCTGGAGGCCGTAGGATGTGGCCTGTTCTGGATGGTTGGTGTGGATGAACAGTGATGTCAGTTTCACATCCTTCTTTATTTTTCTTCTTCCAGCTAAATATAGGCCCGGAATTGGGCTGCAGTGTACCATAGACACCACATAATAACTTCTACTCTCCTCTGAAAGAAGGCCGCAGCAATGCCCAAAAGTAAGGTGTCGCTAAATGCGTTTAATCACAACAGATCTTATCTAAAGGTATGAAAAGTGGGGCATTACACATCATACATCGGATATGACAAGGATGGAGAATTAAGAACTAGATTTTAATAATATCTTACATAATATTAATTAGAGGGGTGCACCAATCAGAAAGATGCTGCCAAAAATGAACATGAGGAAATCTAATGAGGGAGGAGCAGATTCCACACACAACATTAGGATGGAAAAATATTTAAAATCCCCACATGAGACAATTAAAACATGGACACAAAAACAAACAGTACAAGATTTTAATAGCATAAGCGGCTCAAGGTATACAGTACTCCAAGTAGAGGAGGGCCTAGAGGAGTTAGAAAGAGAAGGGATAACTCCTCAAGTGTTGAGTTCAATTTTGGCAGGTGTTGAGAGGTGCAGCAAGGCATTTGTGGATCTTACAGTGAAGTTTAAATCAGGGTGCAGACGTTAGCCTTATCCGGGAGGATCCGAATAAAATAAAGCACAGAGTGAAACAGATAGAGAAAGCAGTCCCTCGGATAGAGAAGGACATTGAGGAGATGAAGAAGGAATGGGAGGAAATTAAGGAGGATAACAAACAACTTAAAGGGAAAATTGCGTATTTGGAAGACCATTCACGACATAACAATGTTCGGATAGTAGGTCTCCCAGAAGGTGAAGAGACGGAAAAAACAGTCATGTTCATAGAAAAATGGTTGAAAGAAATGTTTGGCGTAGAGGGATTCACACCACTCTTTCATGTGGAAAAAGCTCATAGAATTCCAGCAAGGAAACCATTACCTGGACTGCCACCGAGAACGCTATTGATCAAGATGTTATGCTCCCAGGACAGTGATAAGCTGCAGAGACTCTCGGGGAAAAGGGGCTGTAGTGATGGGGAATTCAAATGTATATTTGTATCCTGATTTCTCTTGGGTCACACAGGTGAAAAAAATTTCATTTTCTTTGGTAAAAAAGAGGCTGTATCAGGCTGGCATTCAATTTTCTCTCCTATTCCCTGCAAGACTGAGAATTATGTATGAGGGCAAGACCCTCTTTATTGATTCGGTGGCAGATGTGACTAAATGGATGGAGGGACAGGGTATAAGATAATTTATAGTGGTTAGAGTGGGCGGGGAGGAAAAAGGATGGAGGGAAAAGGGTAGGAGCAAGTGAAGATAAGAGATTTGTGTAAATGGCATGGATCAATAAGGGGGAGGAAGGAGGGATGGGGTGGGAGGAGATGGCGGGAGCCAGTTAGGAAGTTCTTTTAGTCTCCACATAGAGATAAGGGGAGAAAGGTTGAGAGGAAGGAAAGCGGAGGAAGTAATTAGGATAAAAATGAGTGTGTTAAAAGAAACATAATAATGTGGAATATTAGAGGGGTTAAGGACAAGAGGAAACGGGTAGCAATGTTTGATAGGATAAATAAATATCTCCCCGCAATTATATGTGTTATTGAGACCCATCTTACAAAAGAAACAGTTGGATTACTGGGAAGAAGGTGGTGTAAGGAGGCATATCGTTCAACTTTCTCTAATTATTCATCCGAGGTGTCAGTTATAATACACAGGGGTGGTTGATATCCTTGTATTAAAGTCAGCAATAGATGGAAGGGGAAGATACAGTGCATAGTGAAAGTATTTGGCCCCCTAAAACTTTTCGACCTTTTGTCACATTTCAGGCTTCAAACATAAAGATATAAAACTGTAATTTTTTGAGAAGAATCAACAACAAGTAGGACACAATCATGAAGTGGAACAAAATTTATTGGATATTTTATCCAAAAATCTACGGCGAAACGGGAAAGAAAAAATCGTGTGACAAAATTGAAAAAATACAGCCATTTTGTAAATTTTGGGGGCTTCCGTTTCTACGTAGTAAATTTTTTGGTAAAAATGACACCTTATCTTTCTTCTCTAGGTCCATACGGTTAAAATAATACCCTACTTGTATAGGTTTGATTTTGTATTACTTCAGAAAAAAATCATAACTACATGCAGGAAAATTTATACGTTTAAAATTGTCATCTTCTGACCCCTATTTTTTATTTTTCCGTGTTCAGGGCGCTCTGAAGTTTTTGTCGGTACTATTTTTGCATTGATCTGACTTTTTGATCGCTTTTTATTAATCTTTTCATGATATAAAAAGTGACTAAAAATACGCTATTTTGGACTTTGGAATTTTTTTGCGCGTATGCCATTGACCGTGCGGTTTAATTAGCAGTATATTTTTTTAATTCGGACATTTCCGCACGCGGCGATACCACATATGTTTATTTTTGTTTTTATTTACCCTGGTTTTTTTTTATTATTGGAAATGCCGGGTGATTCAAACTTTTATTAGGGGAAGGGATAATTCAAAGGGTTCATGATTCTTGTACACTTTTCTTTTGCAATATTATAGCCCCGATAGGGGGCTATAACATAGCATTTACTGATCTTTAACAGTGTTCAATGCATCTCCATAGGGATGCAATGATCAGTGTTTTCGGCGATTGATTGCTCAAGCCTGGATCTCAGGCTTGAAGCATTCAATCGGCAATTGGACTGCAGTAAGGAAAGTAAGAGACCTTACTCCTGTAGTACAGCTGTTCGGGATGCCGCGATTTCACCGCGGCATCCCGCGCTATTAGCGGCTGGTCCCGGCTTCACTATGACGCCGGGCCCGCCGTGATATGATGCGGGGTCACCGTGGGACCCCGCGTTATATCACGGGAGCGGGACCAAGGACGTACTCATACGTCCTTGGTCATTAAGGAGTTAAAGCCGTATTTGGATACAAAAAGATTTCCCAAGCTTTAAACATCCCAAGGAGCACTGTGCAAGAGATAATATTGAAATGGAAGGAGTATCAGACCACTGCAAATCTACAAAGACCTGGCCGTTCCTCTAAACTTTCCGCTCATACAAGGAGAAGACTGATCAGAGAGGCAGCCAAGAGGCCCATGATCACTCTGGATGAAATGCAGAGATCTTCAGCTGAGGTAGGAGACTCTGTCCATAGGACAACAATCAGTCGTATACTGCACAAATCTGGCCTTTATGGAAGAGTGGCAAGAAGAAAGCCATTTCTTAAAGATATCCATAAAAAGTGTTGTTTAAAGTTTGCCACAAGCCACCTGGGAGACACACCAAACATGTGGAAGGAGGAGCTCTGGTCAGATGAAACCAAAATCGAACTCTTTGGCAACAATGCAAAACGTTATGTTTGGCGTAAAAGCAACACAGCTCATCACCCTGAACACACCATCCCCACTGTCAAACATGGTGGTGGCAGCATCACGGTTTGGGCCTGCTTTTCTTCAGCAGGGACAGGGAAAGTGGTTAAAATTGATGGGAAGATGGATGGAGCCAAATACAGGACCATTCTGGAAGACAACCTGATGGAGTCTGCAAAAGACCTGAGACTGGGACGGAGATTTGTCTTCCAACAAGACAATGATCCAAAACATAAAGCAAAATCTACAATGGAATGGTTCACAAATAAACATATCCAGGTGTTAGAATGGCCAAGTCAAAGTCCAGACCTGAATCCAATCGAGAATCTGTGGAAAGAACTGAGAATTGCTGTTCAAAAACGCTCTCCATTCAACTTCACTGAGCTCAAGCTGTTTTGCAAGGAGGAATGGGCAAAAATTTCAGTCTTTCGATGTGCAAAACTGATAGAGACATACCCCAAGCGACTTACAGCTGTAATCACAGCAAAAAATGGCGCTACAAAGTATTAATTTAAGGGGGCTGAATAATTTTGCACGCCCAATTTTTCAGTTTTTTATTTGTTAAAAAAGTTTGAAATATCCAATAAATTTCGTTCCACTTCATGATTGTGTCCCACTTGTTGTTGATTCTTTATCTTCACAAAAAATTACAGTTTTATATCTTGATGTTTGAAGCCTGAAATGTGACAAATGGTCGAAAAGTTCAAGGGGGCCGAATACTTTCACTATGCACTGTATGTCTTCTTGCATTCTATTTGGGAGGGAAGAAAAACTATTCTGGCCTTTATACATATTCCTCCTCCGTTCACAGTTGAGGTCTTGAGGATATTAATGGATATTAAAGGACAAAGAATATCAGGAATTATATGTCCTTGGGGACCTCAACTGTGTAATGGATATGGAATTGGATTGGCAAGGGAAGAAAGTAGAAGGGAGTAGGACGTTACTACAGAAATGGTGTCAAGAGGTGGTATGGGTAGATGCGTGGCGCAAACTCCACCCTGAGAAAAAGTCTATTATTGTTTTAAAGGGTACCTCTCATCAAAAAATCTTTTGATATATTATAGATTAATGTATTCAGAATAACTTTACAATTGCATGTTATTAAAAAATATGCTTCTTTCTATTTAATTTTCCCCTTTGAAGAAATGACCACTAGGGGTCGCCTTACCAGTCCTGGCAGCAAGCATTTCAGACTCATGCTGGAGTCCTAAACATTACGAGCTGCCAGTCTGCTTTGTTCACAAAGGAGAACACGCAAAGCTGCCAGCCTGCTTTGTTCATAGCCTGTTTGGCTGTGAACAAAGCAGGCTGGCAGCTCTGAGTGTTTAGGACTCCAGCATGAGTCAGAAATGCTTGCTGACAGGACTGATCGGGAAAAATACAATAGAAAGAAGCATATTTTTCATTAACATGCTATTGGAAAGTTATTCAACATTCATTAATCTAAAATATATCACAAGTTTATTTGATGAGAGGTACCCTTTAACTCCTTACATAAAACTGCATCCAGAATAGATCATGTACTCATTAATCAATCCATGCAAGAAGAAATTAGTGAAGTGACATGAACCCAGGTATTTATCAGACCACGCCATGCTTGTGTGCTCCATATTTAGAAGGGTAAAAGAAACAGGGGGTGTAAGGAGTATGTATATTAACCCTCACTGGTTGACAATTGAGGAAGTGGTAAAAGGGGTAAAGGAATAAATTAATAGCTTTTGGGAAATTAGTAAAGGTTCCACTAACCTGCTTATTGTATGGGACACACTCAAAGCCTTTGTGAGGGGAATATTGTGTAGAAATATTGCAAGAATTGTAAAGCAAAAACATTTTTTTTTAGAATAGCTGAGGAGGAATATGGGAGAGTTCCAACAATAGAAAAATTTAATAAATTAACACACTTACAAGAAACATATCAAAAACTGATAATAGAAAAAGCACAACATGCAATGTTTTTTTGGGGACAAAAACAACATACAGAAGCAGGGAAACCAAATAAATTATTAACAAGTATGAATAAAAATCTAAAACATAATAAGAAAATCACTATACTTAAAAATTGAAACAGGGAAGAGGTGAGAGACCCACAAGAGATAGAATAAATAGCGCTAGATTACTATCAAAAATTGTATACGAAAGAATGTGAGGTGGAGGGGAAAAAAATTGAAGAATACCTTCAAAATCTCAGTCTGCCAGTTCTAGATGAACTTGAAAATAGAGAATGAAATAGAGATATCAGTCTGGAGGAAATTAAAACAGCCTTAGTGTCATTTCCACATAATTTGGTGCCAGGATCAGATGGGTTGGTATTCGAAATCTACTAAATATTCAGTGATCCTTTACTGTCCTTCCTTTATGAAGTAAGTAATTAATCCTTGGTAAGAGTGGTTATGCCCCCATCAATGTTGGAAGCCATAATTACCCTGATACCAAAAAAGGGGAAGGGCAATATTGATATGGAGGCATTTAGACCAAGTTCTCTTCTAAACACAGATCAGAAGATATTTGCCAAAATATGGGCAAGACGTTTACAGGGAGACTTGGCCTCTTTCTGCCTAGTCTTGTAGATTTCCCTATCTTCATTGCTCTGGGTTGTTTTATAATTACTAAATGCTAGCTTTTTGTTTTTTATGATTTTGGCCACTTCTGCTGAGTACCACAGTGGTCTCTTCCTTTTTCTGCCTTTACTGACAAGTCTAATGCAATTTTCTGTTGCCTTCAATAATGCGTCTTTTAGGTAGTCCCATTTCTCCTGGACTCCATGTAATCTCTTCCAGTATGATAGTGACTCATACATGACTAATCTCATTTTTGAAAAGTCTGTTTTTCTAAAATCTAAAACTTTTGTTTTTGTGTGGTGTGACTCCTTCACTGTTCTTATATTAAACCACACTGATTGGTGATCACTAGAGCTTTCGCCTACAATAACATAATATACCAAATCCCCATTTGTGAATACCAAATGCAAAATGGCCTCCCTCCGGGTTGGCTCCTCAACCACTTGTTGTAGAGAGAATCCCAGTAGAGAATTTAGAATATCTGTACTCCTGGCAGAACTAGCTATTTTGGTTTTTCAGTTTATATCGGAAAGATTGAAGTCTCCCATAATGATAACTTCTCCTATCATTATCAATTTAGCTATTTCTTCAGCTAGTAGATCATCTAATTCTTTAAAGGGGTTCTCCGGTGCTTAAACATCTTATCCCCTATCCAAAGGATAGGGGATAAGATGCCTGATCGTGGGGGTCCCGCTGCTGGGGACCCCCGGGATCATGCACGCGGCACCCCGTTCCTAATCAGTCCCCGGAGCGTGATCCCGGGGGTGCCCAGCGGCGGGACTCCCGCAATCAGGCATCTTATCCCCTATCCTTTGAATAGGGGATAAGATGTTTAAGCACCGGAGAACCCCTTTAACTTGGCCAGGTGGTCTATGTATCACACCGACACGAGTAACTGTCTGATTACCAAACTTTCACATATAGGGCCACTCCTCCTCCTTTCTTGCCTTCTCTGTCTCTTCTGTATAAAGAGTACCCTGGTATGGATATGTCCCAGTCATTACTTTCATTAAACCATGTCTCAGTAACAGCCACTAAATCTACATTCTCAGATGCCATTATTGACCCAAGTTCATTGATTTTAATACCTAAACTGCGGGCATTTGTAGACAAGAATCTGAGCTTGGACATGTTCTGGCAATGTTTTGGGGGGCAATTGGACTCATGGATTTTCACTCTTTCACCCCTCCCCCTTCCTAGTTTAAATACTCCTTAGCAAATTCTTGGAATTGTTCACTGAGTACATTTGTTCCTTTGAGAGAAAGATGCAAACCATCTTTTTTGTACAGTTCCTTTCTATTCCAAGTAGAGCTATCATGAGACACAAAGCCAAATCCTTGCTCTTGACACTATTTACTAAGCCATAAGTTGAACTGCTTAATGTGCCTCTGCCTATCATTCTGAATGTTATGCACAGGCAGAACTTCAGAAAATGAAACAATGGTGCAAAATCCTGTACATCAATACCAAATGTGATAAAAGATTCCTTCACCTCTGAAACTTCATTGCAAGCCAAGTCATTTGTCCCTAGATGGACAAGAACATCCACTTCCCCTTCCTGCTTTGCTTGCTTAACAATATTAAGAATACATCTTCTATCTCTTCTAGCAGTAGCACGCAGGAGACACCTCACAAAATAATTTTCCTTAAGCTCCACACTTCTTCTGATTGAATCACCCAGCAACAGCTGCTTCCTTTCAAATTTTACTTTATCTTTTTTGTCCTTGGCTGCAGTCTTGCATACATTAGACATAGGAGTCAATGGTTCCTCACCTTCTGTGCTTGAGCCAATATCCATGTTGCCCTTACATTCTGAGAGTGCTGCAAATGAATTATGGAAACCCACAGACTGTGGGAAATGTCTTCTATCCACAACTCTAAGTCTTCCAGAACCTACAGAAATCCATCTGCCATTTCTAAGGGTCCTCTGTGGCAGTGTCATTGCAGCAGTCCCAGTCTGAGTTTGTTTAACAGATAATTTAAATTCTCAGATTTCAAAAATGCAATTTCCTGCTGCAGTAAGGAGAATTGTCTACAGATCTGACAGCATCGAAACCTCCAAAGAGTGTAACCTGAAATGCCGAAGTGAGGGATTGACCCACTCCATCCTGTCGCTAGATGTGCACAAAGCGTTCGACAGAGTGGAGTGGGGATTCCCCTATAAAGTTATTCAACATATGAATCTGGGGAGAAGGTTTTAAGAGCAGTGACAACTATGTATAATGGCCCAAAAGCAAAAATACATTTTAACAATAGAGTGACAAGAGTAGTGATGTCGCGAACATAAAATTTTCCGGGCGAACCGCCATTGACTTCAATGGGCAGGCGAATTTTAAAACCCACAGGGACTCTTTCTGGCCACAATAGTGATTTAAAAGTTGTTTCAAGGGGACTAACACCTGGACTTTGGCGTGCCGGAGTGGGATCCATGGCAAAACTCCCATGGAAAATTACATAGTTGATGCAGAGTCTGGTTTTAATCCATAAAGGGCATAAATCACCTATTATTCCTAAATGGTTTGGAATAACGTGCTTTAGCCCCCTTTAGGCAGCACATAGAGCACCCCTTTAGGCATCACATAGTTAGATTCCCCCCTTTAGACAGCACATAGATTCCCCCATATTAGGCAGCACATAGTTAGATCCCCCCTTTAGGCATCACATAGTTAGATTCCCCCTTTAGGCAGCACAAGGCAGCAGTGCTAACCTCTGAGCCACCATGCTACCCTTAGCATACATCTAATATCCACGGTTGCAAAAATGGACAGAGATGTCAGCAGAGAGTACCTGAAAAATTAGACATGTACACATGCCTGAAAAATGTGGTATTGTTGCAGCCGCTTCTGTAGCAGCGGCCATAAAAATTGCAGCACCATAACAATTGCAGCAGCATAGACCAGAAAAATTAGGCATGTACACATGGATGAAAATTTGGGTATTGTCGCAGCCGCATCTGTAGCAGCAGCCAGAAAAATTGCAGTAGCAGAGGACAGAAAAATTAGGCATGTACACCTGGCTGGAAAATTTGGTATTGTCGCAGCTGTAGCAGCGGCCATAAAAATTGCAGCACCATAACAAGCGCAGCAGCAGAGGCCAGAAAAATTAGGCATGTACACATGGATGAAAAATTGGGTATTGTCGCAGCCGCAGCTGTAGCAGCGGCCATAAAAATTGCAGCACCATAACAAGTGCAGCAGCAGAGGCCAGAAAAATTAGGCATGTACACATGGATGAAAAATGTGGTATTGTAGCAGCGGCCTGAAAAATTTCTGTTTGTTTTGCCAGGCAGAAAGTGCCCTAAAACATTGCGGCTTGAACCCTAGTTGGTGGCGGATAAGTCACGCAAGTCATCCGGCATTCAGAGTTCAAATACAGCAGTGTGTGGACCATTTTTAGGCCAAGGCAGCTCATCTGATCAGGCCTTGTTCAGTCAAATTTATCACCCAGTGTCAGTCCCTTCGGGATCCATCCTTCATTCATCTTAAGAAAGGTGAGGTAATCCAGACTTTTTTGACCAAGGCGACTCCTCTTCTCAGTGACAATACCTCCTGCTGCACTGAAGGTCCTTTCTGACAGGACACTTGAAGCGGGACAGGCCAGAAGTTAAAGCGCAAATTGGGATAGCTCAGGCCACAGGTCAAGCCGGCACACCCAGTAGTCAAGGGGTTCATCGCTCCTCAGTGTCGATATCTGCGGTTAAGTCCAGGTAGTCTGCTACCTGTCGGTCAGGTCGTTCTCTGATGGTGGACCCCGAAGGGCTGTGGCGATGCGTAGGACTTAAAAAGCTCTGCATGTCCTCCATCAACAGCATGTCTGTACAGCTTCCTGTCCTTGCCGGCGTGTTTGTGGGAGGAGGAGGATTACTTTCACCTCTTCCCCTGTTAGATCCCTGTTGTGCTGTGACATGACCCTTATATGCTGTGTACAGCATACTTCTTAATTTATTTTGGACCTGCTGAATCCTTTCCGCCTTGCTGTAATGCGTTAACATGTCAGGCACTTTATGTTTATACCGGTGTAGCGTGGACACCCAGTACAGGTCGTTCTCCTTCATCCTTTTTATACGAGGGTCCTTCAACAGGCACGACAGCATGAAAGACCCCATTTGCACAAGGACGGATGCCGAGCTACTCATGTCCCGTTCCTCGTCCTCAGTGATGTCAGCGAAGGTATAATCTTCTTCCCCCAGCCACGTACAACACCACGGGAACCAGATAGGGGACAAGGAGCACCCTGGGATGCCTGCTGTGGTTGGTCTTCCTCCTCCTCTTCAAAGCCACATTCCTCCTCTGATTCCTCTTCCTCACAATCCTCTTCCAGCGTTGCCGAAGGTCCAGGAAGCGATGCTGATAAGGCTGTTTCTGGTGGTGATGGTGTCCTCAACTCTTCCTCTTCACGCTCATCTACTGCCTGATCCAGCACTCTTCGAAGGGCACGCTCCAGGAAGAAAACAAACGGTATGATGTCGCTGATGGTGCCTTCGGTGCCACTGACCAGGTTTGTCACCTCCTCAAAAGGACGCATGAGCCTACAGGCATTGCGCATGAGCCTCCAGTAATGTGGCAAAAAAATTCCCAGCTCAGCAGATGATGTCCTAGCACCCCGGTCATACAAATATTCGTTGATGGCTTTTTCTTGTTGGAGCAGGCGGTCGAACATTAGGAGTGTTGAATTCCAACGTGTCGGGCTGTCGCAAATCAAGCGCCTCACTGGCATGTTGTTTCGCCACTGGATATCTGACAAGTGCACCATGGCCGTGTAGGAACGCCTGAAATGGCCACACACCTTCCTGGACTGCTTCGGAACATCCTGTAAGCCTGGGTACTTGAGCACAAAGCGTTGTACAATCAGATTACACACATGTGCCATGCACGGCACATGTGTCAACTTGCCCAACCTCAATGCCGATAAACAAATTTGTTCCATTGTCACAAACCACCTTGCCGATCTCCAGTTGGTGTGGAGTCAGCCACTGGTCCACCTGTGCGTTCAGGGCCAACAGGAGCGCTGGTGCGGTGTGACTCTCCGCTTTGAGGCAAGTCAACCCCAAGATGGCGTGACACTGCCGTATGCAGGATATGGAATAGCCAGTGATATGGAGCAAGACGCAGCAGTGGAAGAGGACTCGGCTGAGGATGTTATGGAAGAGGATGGAGTAGGAGGAGTAGAGGAGGTGGCAGCAGGCCTGCCTGCAAGTCATGGCGGTGTCACCAACTCCTCTGCAGAGCCACGCATTCCATGCTTGGCAGCCGTCACCAGGTTTACCCAATGAGCAGTGTAGGTGATATACCTGCCCTGACCATGCTTTGCAGACCAGGTATCAGTGGTCAGATGGACCCTTGCCCCTACACTGTGTGCCAGACATGCCATAATTTCCTTTTGCACAATGAAGTAAAGGTTGGGGATTGCCTTTTGTGCAAAAAAATTTTGTCCGGGTACCTTCCACTGCGGTGTCCCAATGGCTACAAATTTTTTAAAGGCCTCAGACTCCACCAGCTTGTATGGTAAAAGCTGGCGGGCTAGCAGTTCCGACAAGCCAGCTGTCAGACGCTGGGCTAGGGGGTAACTAAGAGACATTGTCTTCTTGCGCTCAAACATCTCCTTGACAGACACCTGACTGTGGGCAGATGAGCAGGAACTGCTCAAGGCGAGAGAAGGAGAGGCGGATGGTTGAGAGGGGGCAAGGAGGGCAGCAGTGGTTGACCTGGCTGAAGATGCTGGACCAGGAGGAGGATGGCGGCTTTGACTTTGTGTGCTGCTTGTACTGACGTGTTGATCCCATAGGCATTTGTGATGTGACATCATATGCCTTCGCAAAGCAGTTGTGCCTAGGTGGGTGTTGGACTTCCCACGACTCAGTTTCTTCTGGCACAGGTTCCAAATGGCCTCGCTGTTGTCAGAGGCAGACACACACAAAAAATGCCACACTGCTGAGCTCTGCGATGAGGGCATTCTGGTGGTGGCAACAGCATGCGTTGATTGGCGTCCTATCTGGCTGACCCCGGGTGCCGATGCATGCTGTCTGACTGTGCCACTAGCTCCTTGCGACGACCTCCCCCTGCTTCCAACTCGTCTCCTCCTCCTCTCTGTCTCCCCATCTGAACTTTCCCCCTCTTCTTCTCTTCTAGCGGGCACCCATGTGGCATCCACGGACACATCGTCATCATCAACACCTTCACCGCTATCTGACACCTCAAGAAAGGAAGCAGCAGCGGGTACAACATCATCATCACACCGTACGTCCATGTGTGTAATGCTGCCTGACTGAGACATATCCCTGTTAACTACCTCCTCTGGCAATAATGGTTGTGCATCACTCATGTCTTTAAACTGATGTGTAAATAACTCCTCTGACGGATCAAGTAAAGCTGCTTTGGTGCTAGTGTTGGTGGCAGGCGGGCAAGTGGTAGCATGAGAGGTGCCCGAAGCTAAGCTAGAGGAGGAGAAGGAGGGTGCGTCAAGGTTCCCGAGCGGAAGCTTTAGTAGTAGATTGGGTGTCTTGTGATAGCCAGTCAACTAAGTCCTCAGAACTTTGGGGGTTCAGGGTACGTGGCCTCTGAACACTGGCCATTCTATGGCCAAAGGGAATCCCAGCACCACGACGGCCCCTGCGGGGTGGCCTTCCTCTGCCTGTAATTTTTTTGGTTAAATTTGCACAAGTGTCACACCTAATGTGATTTGCACTAGGGTGACACAATTTGCCCTGCAGGCAAGAAAAATGGCAACTGTGATGTGAACTAACAGTGACGACTGATTTAACAGCCAAAAAAGGTATTTTTTTTTTATTTTCACAACTGTCACACCTAATGTGATTTGCACTAGGGTGACACAATTTGCCCTGCAGGCAGGAAAAATGGCATCTGTGACGTGAACTAACAGTTATGACCGATTTTATTTAACAGCCAAAAAAGGTTTTTTTTTTTATTTGCACAACTGTCACACCTAATGTGATTTGCACTAGGGTGACACAATTTTCCCTGCAGGCAGAAAAAAGGGCAACTGTGACGTAAACTAACAGTGACGACTGATTTTATTTAACAGCCAAAAAAGGTATTTTTTTTAAATTTGCACAACTGTCACAACTTATGTGATTTGCACTAGGGTGACACAATTTGCCCTGCAGGCAGGAAAAATGTCAACTGTGATGGGAACTAACAGTGGCGACTGATTTTATTTAACAGCCAAAAAAGGTATTTTTTTTTATTTGCACAACTGTCACACCTAATGTGATTTGCACTAGGGTGACACAATTGGCTCTGCAGGCAGGAAAAATGGCATCTGTGACGTGAACTAACTGTTACGACTGATTTTATTTAACAGCCAAAAAAGGTTTTTTTTTTTTTTTTTTTTTGCACAACTGGCTGCAGTGATTTGCACTAGGGTGACACAATTTTCCCTGCAGGCAGGAAAAATGGCAACTGCAACGTGAACTAACAGTGACGGCTGATTTTATTTAACAGCCAAAAAAGGTATTTTTTTTAATTTGCACAACTGTCACACCTAATGTGATTTGCACTAGGGTGACACAATTTGCCCTGCAGGCAGGAAAAATGGCAACTGTGACGGGAACTAACAGTGACGACTGATTTTATTTAACAGCCAAAAAAGGTACTGTCACACCTAATGTGATTTGCACTAGTGTCCCCAACCAGGGTGCCTCCAGCTGTTGCAAAACATACGGACTGATATATTTCAGCCCTTTCAATACTGTATTAGTTAGTTCCTTTAAAGAAAAAAGGCTTGCCAGCGGAGTTCCCCTTTTAAGCAATGGTCCCCAACCAGGGTGCCTACAGCTGTTGCAAAACACACGGACTGATATCTTTCAGCCCTTTGAATACTGTAGTAGATAGTTGCTTGAAGGAACTTAAGTTTGATTCTGTAGTACCCCTTTTCACCAGCGGTTCCCTCCCAACCAGGACTGATATCTTTTGGCCCTAAAAAGGGCTTTTTTGGGTGCTGTCCTTAAAGCAGATGTTACACTAGTGCTTTAGGAGTAAACTGGACCCTGAATACACCACCTAGCAGCAACCTAGCTATCGCTTTCCCTATACAGCAGGAGCAGCTTCTCTAACCCTCCACTTCCTAAGCCTACAGCATGCTGAATGAGGCTAAAATGGCGTCCGTGCAAGAGGTAGGAGGGTCTGGAAGGGAGGGACTGTTGCTGATTGGCTGTAATGTGTCTGCTGACTGACTCACAGGCTCAAAGTTTACTGCAATGTTAAAGTATAGGGGGCGGATCGAACTTCTCATATGTTCGCCCGGCGATGCGAACGCGAACATGCGAAATTCGCCAGGAACTGTTCGCCGGCGAACAATTCGCGACATCTCTAGACAAGAGGTACGGTGGAACTGGGGAGGAGAACAAGACAAGGATGTCTGCTATCCCCTCTGCTATTTGCCTTGTATGTGGAATCACTGTCACAGAACATAAGAGAAACTGATATATTTGAGGGATGTGGCATTAATGGGATATTGGAAAGGGTGTTGTTATATGCTGATGATATAGTGTTATTCATTAAAGACCCTGAAGATAAGATCCCAAAAATGGAAATAGAAGATTATGGTAATCTATCAAATAGAAGATTATGGTAATCTATCAGGATTTAAGATACATTGGGGTAAATCAGGAATATTGCCATTGGATGAAGGGAGGCAAGTGGACATTGTAGGGATACCAATAATCCAGAATGGAGAGAGTCTTTAATATTTGGGGATTAAACTCAATAGAAAAATTGAGGAATTTACAAAACTGAATGTAAAACCTCTTGTAAGGAAAATAAGGAATAAAATTATAATTTGGAATCAATATGGCGGATAGAGTATTATTGACAAAGATGATACTACTACCAATGTCACTTCACGTAACTAGAACAATTCATTTTCCCTATAGAGGGAAATAAACAAATTGGTATGGGGACGAAAACACACAAGCATGAGAGCCAAATTCCTGAGACCATCGCTAAAAGAAGGGGGAATTGGGATTCCAATGTTAAAATGGTACTACATGGAAGCATAAATCTTTTTATTCATTTTCAAACATATAGTTAATTAGGTAACATGTAATACATAGATAGATGAAGCTTCTTTATGAAGCGACAGTACACATTTTCTTTTTTGGATTTAGCATTTACAAATAAATGGATATTTCCATGTGTAGATGTATTATTATCATCTTATTATACAATGCATTACATACAAAGGGGATACAACAAGGTCCTAGATTGGACTAAATGCAGCTATAAAACCAAAATAGCTGAAAAAATTATAAAAAAAAATAAAATAAAATATAAAGGGTATAAACATTTCTCCAAGTAATTTCGATATTTGGTATGGTCCTTTATCTTTTGTAGGAATTAACTATGGGCCTTAAGAATGTGTTGTGGGTCTAAAGCTTGGTATTTGGGTACTTATTGCTTATCCTGAGATATTCCCAATGATGGAATCTATAGAACTCACATATGATCTATTAGTTTATGTGTTATGTAATTATGGAGGTTTACAGTGTTTTATCCATGAATTCCATAAAGAAATACATTCTTCCCTTTTGTCTTTTTGTCCAGCTAGAACCAGTTCGTAACTGTAGTTAGTTAGTAAGGTATTAGTCAGTTCTCTGACATGAGGAACCTCCTTCGTTTTCCATCTGGAGGCTAGTAGAGTTCTAAATGTTAAAGGGGTATTCCAGGAATTTTTTTTATTTAACTATTCTACAGGCGCTGTAAAGTTAGTGTAGTTCATAATATAGTGTCTGTACCTGTGTGTGACGGTTTTCTCACAATTCTTATGTGATTTTCTCTCCACTATTTATTTTTATCAGCATACAAAATGACTGTTGTCTCAGATTTTTCCCAGCTTGCAATGCGGCGGAGACCTGACTCACAAGTCAGCTGATGACAGGGAGCCTGTCTGCTTCAATGGGTGGAGCGATCGCTTGGTGGGAGAGAGATCAATCTGCAACTAATGCAACAGCTGTAGGCACCCTGATTGAAAACCACACTGATTTGAATTGATGCAGCTCATTTATGTTTCAATGGGTGCGGTGGCTGATGTGTGGGAGGGAGGAAGATGGAATTGTGGGATTTGCAGTCCAAAAAAGAAAATTCTAACAGGAAATACCAGTTCACAAAAAGCTAGCCACAGTGTTATGGTGATCTCACAGCATAGCCATTTAGCCCAAGACAAGCGCAGATCCTTCCTAAGCATGTCCATTACTGTCTGCCAGGTACATACTAAAATCACCTTATGGTGGATAACCCCTTTAAACATATGTACAATAGATACTTGAATATCTCTAGAGAAGTTCTCTATACCCATAAGTAGTAGGAGCAACTACTCATTAATTTGAGAGTTTTGAGGAATTAATTTTAATAACATATTTTTAACCTCTGAGATAAAGTGGAATATGATAGGACATGTGAGAAAAATATGTTTTAAGGAGCCTTGTTCTCCACATCCTCTCCAACACATAGGCGACAAATGAGGAAATATTAATGACAGTTTTTTAGGGGTGTAGTACCACCTGTCCACAATTTTACAATGATGTTCCCATATGTTTGCACATAGAGTTTATGGGTAAGGAAGTAGATATGTTGAAAATTTTCTTCACTAAATTTGATTGTAGGGAGGGGACCGTTTATGAATTAGTGGAAGGTGGTAGATTGATGCACAAAAGTGTGAAAAAAACTTTCGTAGGTATAATGTTTAATAAGACATGGGAATCTACAAGGAAAATTCTTGGTATTAAGGGAAGTTTAGCATATACACTGATATGGGAGAATTTTTACTTTCCGGAAATATATAAATTAAAGGATTACGAAAATTGGGAACAGAAGGGGATAAAAAGAGTACAGAATTTAGTCACAGACTGATCACTGGAAAATTGGAATACACTGGTAGAGAAATATAATTTAAGAGTGGGAAGCTTTTTTGAATATTTACAGGTTTGCAGTGCTTGGGATAAGGATAGAAATAACCCTAGATGGGAGATTTGCAATCATGAATTAATGGATTATATATTTACCATACATGGAAACACTAAAAAGATACTAGGAGGAATATATGAAGGTTTAGTGAAGGCCTTAATGGTAAAAGGATCGCAAAGGAAAAATAAGTGGTCACAGGAAGTTGGTCCCATAACTATTGAAGCTTGGGAAGAAGTGTTCAATAATATAAGTAAATCTTCGGTAAATGTTAACCATAAAATCTCATTAATAAAAATAATACATAGGCTCCCATATACACCAACATTTCTACAGAATATTGGTAAAAGAAAGGATGCAGATAGCCCTAAATGTCAGGCGGGAAACGCAGACTTAATTCATATGCTTTGGGGCTGCGTTCAGATCCAAAAATTGTGGTCAGAAATATATGGGAAGATAGAGCAACAACTAAAAGTGAAGGTAGATTATAATGCTAGAACCTCCATTTTGGGAATAGGATTGAAAAAATAAATTATCAAATAATTCTTAAATTGTTAGGTATAACTAAAATACTTATCCTTAAAAAGTGGTTTGCACCCTGGGCACCAAGTATAAGAGAATGGAGAAATGTGATCGAACAAATTAAAAGTCATGAACTAATAAGTAATAAGGGAACGAAAAGCACAAAAAAAAAATATGTCTAGAATGGAATAAATGGAAAGGGTGAGTTATTTGTGGGAACCGCTGGCAGAGTAGGTGGGGAAAGGAGGGAGGGAATAGGGAAAGGGGGAGGAGTCAAGTACAAAATGTGTAGGGTAGGTAGACATTGTAATACACAGGAAATGCTAGCAGAATTCTTCGTTGGATAGAGAGATGTATTAGTAGTAGAAAGAGAGAAGTGCTCATACTGCTGTACAGAGTAATGATGCGACCTCACTTGGAGTATTGTCCGCAGTACTGGAGGCCGTATCTCCAGAAGGATATAGATATTTTGGAGAGAGTTCAGAGAAGAGCTACTAAACTAGTACATGGATTGCAGGATAAAACTTACCAGGAAAGGTTAAAGGACCTTAACACGAATAATAGAATAATAATAATAATAGAAACATGAGGAGAGTATATTTAAAAGAAGAAAAACTACCACAAGAGGACTTAGTCTTAGATAGGATCTGAGTACAACCCCCAAAAATTTTGATTTTACTGTTGATAAATAGCATTTACAGTTTCTTGATACACTCTTTCTTTCCTGAGATATGTTGGTTAGTTTGTCTGACAATTCAGGGAATCAGTCAGATGGGCATGAACTTAATTGTAATAATAGGAGTGAATATTAGGTGATGGGCAAATTTATATAGTCAGGCGGTGTGAGTGGTGTAAATTGAGGGGCGTCTATGTCTAATACACACTCCCTGAATGTATAATCACGCCCATTACTTGATAGTCACTACTATTATTAAAATTAGGTTCATGTCCATCTGACTGATTCCCTGCATTGTCAGACAAAATATAGACCATCATATTTCGGAAAAGGAAGGTCGTATCAAGAAAGGGTGTGTGATAAGGGTACCTTAAGCTATTTAATGGCTATCTCATTTTTGGGGGTTGGCCACAGGTCCTCTTTAAATTAGTGGGGCAAAGGTTTATGCAGTAATATCAGGAAGTATTATTTTACTGAGTAAGTAGTAAGTGGTAGCTGAAAATATAGTAAAGGAGTTTAACCCCTTAACGACGCAGGACGTATATTTACGTCCTGCGCCGGCTCCCGCGATATGAAGCGGGATCGCGCCGCGATCCTGCATCATATCGCGTCGGTCCCGGCGCTCATCAACGGCCGGGACCCGCGGCTAATACCACACATCGCCGATCGCGGCGATGTGCGGTATTAACCCTTTAGAAGCGGCGGTCAAAGCTGACCGCCGCTTCTAAAGTGAAACAAAGTGACCCGGCTGCTCAGTCGGGCTGTTCGGGACCGCCGCGGTGAAATCGCGGCGTCCCGAACAGCTGACCAGACACCGGGAGGGCCCTTACCTGCCTCCTTGGTGTCCGATCGACGAATGACTGCTCCGTGCTTGAGATCCAGGCAGGAGCAGTCAAGCGCCGATAATGCTGATCACCGGCATATTAATACACGCCAGTGATCAGCATAGGAGATCAGTGTGTGCAGTGTTATAGGTCCCTATGGGACCTAGAACACTGCAAAAAAAATGTAAAAAAAAAGTGTTAATAAAGGTCATTTAACCCCTTCCCTAATAAAAGTTTGAATCACCCCCCTTTTCCCATAAAAAAAATAAAACAGTGTAAAAAAATTAATAAATAAACATATGTGGTATCGCCGCATGCGTAAATGTCCGAACTATAAAAATATATCATTAATTAAACCGCACGGTCAATGGCGTACGCGCAAAAAAATTCCAAAGTCCAAAAAAGCGTATTTTGGTAACTTTTTACACCATTAAAAAAATGAATAAAAAGTGATCAAAAAGTCCGATCAAAACAAAAATCATACCGATAAAAACTTCAGATCACGGCGCAAAAAATGAGTCCTCATATCGCCCTGTACATGGAAAAATAAAAAGTTATAGGGGTCAGAAGATGACATTTTTAAACGTATAAATTTTCCTGCACGTAGTTATGATTTTTTCCAGAAGTGCGACAAAATCAAACCTATATAAGTAGGGTATCATTTTAACCGTATGGACCTACAGAATAATGATACGGTGTAATTTTTACCGAAATATGCACTGCATAGAAACGGAAGCCCCCAAAAATTACAAAATGGCGTTTTTTTTTCGATTTTGTCGCACAATTATTTTTTTTTCATTTCGCCGTGCATTTTTGGGTAAAATGACTAATGTCACTGCAAAGTAGAATTGGCGATGCAAAAAATAAGCCATAATATGGATTTTTAGGTGGAAAATGGAAAGGGTTATGATTTTTAAAAGGCAAGGAGGAAAAAACGAAAGTGCAAAAACGGAAAAACCCTGAGTCCTTAAGGGGTTAAGCATGAATGGCATAAACATAAGGCTATCCTTCATATAAGATAATTCCAGGTACTATTGATAAAATTTAGAATATTGGGCAAACTTGATGGACTGAATGTTTTTCATCTGTTGACACATTATATGTTTCTATGTTTTGTCGGTGAGGCAGATGTAGGCCACCACTGGTCTACTGTGGAAAATATTGCATAAGCTTAGCAGATAGGATCCTGCTGTAACCTATAGAGCAGAGAAACCTCTTATCCTTGTAGTCAAACCCCTTAAAAGGCTTGTAAAATTGATAGATTGCATGTCCCCTTTTGGGACTATTAAAAAGTAAAGTTTTGTAAAATATAATTTTATTATATTAAAAATATTAAAAATAATTTCCCAAATCTCTCCCCCCCCCCCCCCCCCCCCCAAAAAAAAATATTTATCAATAACAAAATATTTATCAATAAAGGTTTTCCTTTTTTTTTTTTTTTTTTTTTTACAAAAAAAAATATTTTATATATATATATATATATATTGTAAGGATTCCTCCTTGGGGATTAGCTCGGGGATCGTCCTGGACCACGCCACAGGATGCGTTTGTTCTCAATAAACCAGCAAGCAAACGGTTCTAATGCAAATCTGGCACCTTGCCAGTTTTATTACACAGGTTGCAGGGAAAGAAATAAACAAAAAGCAGGAACAAACAAAATCCTAGACCGTCTGGTCACTGACTACACAGATCAGCTTGTCCTGACTAACAACCGCTGAGCTACCCTCAGCCGGTTAAACATATGTCCCCTGCAACCTTCTACTCACATTTCTTATCACTTTCTTTGAGCCCCTCATAGCTCGGGCTGTGTACTCCTCAGCAGACTCTGTCTCTTCCCTACAGCCCACATGCTGTCTCCTAGGAAGAGCCCCAACTATTCTGTTCCTTTTCCTTTTAAACACACACTTTCCCTTCCTGATACCTCATTAATCAGGCCACAGGTGGAGCATTCTGCAGAGATAGCAAGGGAAATACACCCTTTCCTTGCCACACTGCCACATATCCCCCCCCTCTGCTCAGACCACCGGGAAGGAGCACTTGTATTCAAAAGGCAGAGTCCAACTGCCTTTCCTTTTCCTTGAACAACTACGTCCAACAGATTTTGAGGCACTTGGCTTCCTTCATCAGTAGATTTTATCTGCACCACTTCAATGGTGCACCCTTCTTTCATTCGCACTTTCATCAGCCACCGAGCACAAGACTTTTGGTCACCTTTGACAAATTCCTTGTAAAAAGCTCCATTCATGTCACACCTTTCCAACACCAGGTTCTTCATCTTGGTCTGTGCAGTGCTCTGGACTCTAGGTGCGGACAAGGCAGATGCTCTAGGCCATTGTCTTCTTCTGTCACTGGTATGACCATTGCACGAACTTTGCTGGTGGCCAACCGAGCCTGTATCACCCATTTGCAGGTCTTCTAAGTCATCCTCCACAATTTCAGGAGGCTTCCCTTTAATGCACCTGTCCCTCTTCTCCTTGAGACGGACTCTTCTCCAAATTCTACTTCTGCGGACTTTCTTCCAGTGTTTTCTAATCCAGTGCCTCTCAGGGTTTCCACCACGACCCAGTCTTCTATCACAGTGACCTCTTTTTAAGGACTCTGCTTTCTTATTAGCCCTTTCTTTAGGGACACCGACTTTCACAGGCTCATTTTTAGGCTGAAAACTCTTGGCTCCTTTAGCCAGTTTTTCACCTGCACCTTCAGATGTGTCACTAACTTTACTTGCAGCTTCTGCAGTTATCTCTGGTTTAACTTCTACCTCAGAGAACTTCTCTGCCTCAGAATTTTCACCATGTAATGTTAATATCTCTGCAGCTTCAGAGGACTTCCCATATGGTTTCACCTCAGTCTCAGCTTCAGAGGACTTCCCATATGGTTTCACCTCAGTATCAGCTTCAGAGGACCTTTCATATGGCTTCTTCTCATGGTCTTCAGACTCTACTGTTTCTTGCGTCCATTGTTCAGACTCCGCCTTTTTTAGAGAAAGCATCCCTGTCTCCAGTAGCTTTTGCCTCACAAGCAGTTTTTCTTCTTTTACACGGACGGCTGTGGCTTTGGCCTCAATTTCCATCTGAGACACTTTTAACCTCTCGTTAGCCAGTTCTGCTATAACTTGGTCACGGCTTTCTTTTAGGACCTTCATATCCCCTTCCAGCTTTAAACATTTCTGCTGCTCACTCTTGAGCTTAGAAGAGTTCTTCTTCTCACTTTCCAGCAATTCTGTCAAGTTTTTGACAGTATCCTCCATGGACAACAGTTGTTCTCTCATCTGCTCATTGTCTTTATTCAGTTGCGCCATCTTGGACACTTTCTGCTCATAGACTTTTAGCTGAGCCTCTTGTTCAGAGAGCTGAGTACCCAGTGCATCCAAGGCAGCTGCGCGAGACTTAATATGCGTTTCGTTATGCGCCTCCAGGCTCTGCACCTTATGAGCCATTACCACTTTCTCCTTCTCCAGCTCTTCCATGGCTACCAACCTAGCCTTGTGATCACTTTGTAGAGCCAGATATGCCCCACACAGGACATTCACTTCTTCATCCTTGAATGAGATCTGCTTGGCCAGAATCTCCAATTCTCTCTCCTTGCTGGTCATAAGACCCTGGGAGCGGGACAGTTCATCCTGCAGAGCCGCAAACTCACTTTTGTGGCGCTCCATATCTTTCTGCAGCTGAAGCGTTGCTTCCTGCTCTTTATTCAAGTCTGCAAGCGTTTTTTCTTTCTCCTCTGTCAGGTGATGAACTACTTCTTCCTTTTGAGACAATTTAGCAGAAACCATCTGTAAGGTTTCTTCAAGGTTCTGGATCTGCTCCCTTTTTTTACCAAGACCAGCGCGTTTTTTCCGAGATCTCTTACTTACAGCGGTCTCCTTACTCTCGCTGCTGGACCTTGTGACATTCTCTTGTCCTCTGACAGCCACCTGTGCTTGGCCTGTCTCTTCCTTCAAGCAAACTCGTTCAGACTCTTTTCCACCTTTAGGAGTAGTCTCCCCCTTTTCAAGGGTCTTGGCCACTTGGGCTTCAGGGTAGTTCCTGGACAGTCTCTCTGGACTGTCTCTCTGCTCACTGGCAGACTTCTCTTTCACTTCAACACTGTCTCTCTGCTGCCCAGCAGAAAGGTCTAGGGCTCCTGGGTCTGCAACAACATCTGGTCCAGTGGTTCGACCTTCCTGGTAATGATCCATCTCTGGTCCAGACATCACATCTCCTTCACTCAGGACTCTGTCTATGACAGTAAGCGCAGCACCCAGCTCCACATGTACTCTCTTCAGTACTTCTGCATTATCCACAGACATCTCTGTAGCTTCTTTTCCAGTCACCTCTTCCAGATGACCGCGCAACTCTAGCCCCACCTTGGGCTCATCTTCAGCTGGCGGATGGAACCCATGTTCCTGTACCTGATCCGTTTCTGGTTTCACTGAAGATTCTGTTTCAGTCAGAGGCACACTTGTCACTTGAGTCGCTGGATCCTCTTGGACTTGACTCATGGTCTGGTCTTCAGCTCCCCCAGCAGTCTGGCAGACCCCTATCTGACCTACATCTAGTAACTGCTGACACTCCCCGTCCTCAGCCTCTGCTGAGTAACTCTCCTCTAATGTGTGATGCAAGTCAAGTGTTGTGGGCCTATCAGGTGTTCCTGCTCTAGTCACCTGACAGTCTTCCCATAATTGCTGAAAAAATTGAAAATCCGTCCCCAGTACTACATCATACTCCAAGGAGGGCTCTATTGCAACCTTATGACCTATAGTACCATAGGGAGTAGAAATACAGACATTAACCGTTTTATAACCCCAAATACCAGCCTGCATAGACACTATAGCAGGGTCTGGCTTTCTGCTGCTGGACTTTACCAGACTTATTACACATCTAGGGTCTAGCAAAACAGTCATCTTTTTCCCTTCTATTTCCAGCTCACACAGGTTTTCTTTTGTCCTGTCAGAGGTGGCAGCAGTTCTCTTTACATCTGAACACAACATAAGTTTTTCAACAAAAACATTATCAGATTGCACATGTTCAAAATTTACAGGACAGTTCATAGCACTAGGACCTAACTCAGGCAAAGTGTGTTTTAATACATTTTCTCCCAGTCCTGCATTTAACATTTTCTGTTCACCAGATTTTTTCAATCCGATCTGCACAGTGTGAACAGTCTCATCAGTCTTCATGAGGGGTTCCCCACCCTCACATGATTTTGCAACTGGACATAGGTTGGTACCACCTTGAACACTGTTCACACAGTCAACTAGGGAAACACCACCCTCCGACTCAGCTTTTTTATGCACAGTCTCATAGTCATTAAACATGGCCCCCATAACCCCTGGAACAGTCTTACCAGAATCTCTTGCCGTCCAATCAGTTAAGGGCTGGTGCTGGACACCTCTCACCAGCTTCTCTGCTGCAGAACATCGCTCCACTTGCTCTTTAAGTAGCTCTGCAACTTTAAACCCAGCATCACTGTTAGGCTGCAGTGCACACTGTAGTCTTGCAGCTTGGCTTACTCCCACTTTAGTCAGGATCTCTGTCTTGACTTTCTCATAGTCCCGTAAGATCTTTGGATCCAGTTCACAATGAACTTTTTGGGCATCTCCTCCAATGAATCCAAACACCAAGTTTCCCCAGTGTGTCTTGGGCCATGCCTCATGCATAGCAATCTTTTCAAACTCTGCAAAGCTTGCTTCCTCTTGTGCTGCAGCAGTCTGCAACAAAGCACTTATCAGGACATCCATCTTGCAACACTTCAAACGTTGCAAACACAGTATAGTCCTCTGCCGAAATGTCAGCCGCTTGCCAACAAAATGTTTCCGTTGCCCCTAGCAACGCCTTTATACACAGTCTCAAAACGTAATCTGCACTCTGCAGGTGGCCCGTCCACCTGTCTCCTTACTTGAGAAAGAGTGCCCACTCGCTTGATGCGATCTGTTGCCCCTAGCAACAACTTCACCACAGGCGCAGTCCTGCTCTTGTACTCCACAGCTGGGCTCGACCCACTGTCTCCTCTCTGAGAAAGAGTACACCCTTGCACCATGCACGGTAGTTTTCTCTTGGCAACAACTTCACTGCAACTCGACCACTGGTTGCTCCTAGCAACGTGTTTGCCCGCATCCGACACCAATTGTAAGGATTCCTCCTTGGGGATTAGCTCGGGGATCGTCCTGGACCACGCCACAGGATGCGTTTGTTCTCAATAAACCAGCAAGCAAACGGTTCTAATGCAAATCTGGCACCTTGCCAGTTTTATTACACAGGTTGCAGGGAAAGAAATAAACAAAAAGCAGGAACAAACAAAATCCTAGACCGTCTGGTCACTGACTACACAGATCAGCTTGTCCTGACTAACAACCGCTGAGCTACCCTCAGCCGGTTAAACATATGTCCCCTGCAACCTTCTACTCACATTTCTTATCACTTTCTTTGAGCCCCTCATAGCTCGGGCTGTGTACTCCTCAGCAGACTCTGTCTCTTCCCTACAGCCCACATGCTGTCTCCTAGGAAGAGCCCCAACTATTCTGTTCCTTTTCCTTTTAAACACACACTTTCCCTTCCTGATACCTCATTAATCAGGCCACAGGTGGAGCATTCTGCAGAGATAGCAAGGGAAATACACCCTTTCCTTGCCACACTGCCACAATATATATATATATATATATATATACTTGCCATTTTCATGTCTGTAAGACCTGATTATTTATCCCACATGATAAATACTGTAAAAATAACAGTATACCAGAATTGCCTCCCCCCCCCCCCCACAAAAAAAAAAAAAAAAAAAACTGAAAAGAAAGTGTTGAAAATTGGTGTTATTGAAAAAAACAAACCCCTCATATGGGTATGTCAAAGAAAAATGTAAGAAAAGTTAAAATGTTATTGCTTTTGCCCTAAACATTTCCCCTCCATCCCTTATAGAGAGAGGTCTAACATGTGGTACATATCATGTACCTAGTTTACCTCCCTATGGTGATGCGTTTACAGTTTTCATCATAGAGAATCAAAGAGATTTTCCCTTTTTTTTGCCCAGATTCATTAGTGGCAAGATTGGACATTGTTTTGTGTCTTTCCAATTATTATTTACCTGTTACTTTGTATAGTAATTTATCTATATATATAAAACTCAACATGTGTATGTATGTATGTGTGTGTGTATGTGTGTATGTTCCAGCATCACGTCCAAACGGCTAAAGATATTAACATGAAACTTGTCACACATGGTGATTTAACCCTTACTCACCCCCATTTGCCAGGGGAGGGGCTTATGTTTAAAGTCCTATACAAGTCAATGGGAAATATATGTTACTGCATAACTTCCAAACGGCTGGAGATATTTCCATAATACTTGGTCTCATGTTACTTATATGTCAACAACTAACATAGGATAGGTGATTTAACCCTTACTCACCCCCATTTGCCAGGGGTGGGGTTTATGTTTAAAGTCCCATACAAGTCTATGATAAATTTATGTTACTGCATAACTTCCGAACGGCTGGAGATATTTCGATAATACTTGGTCCCATGTTACTTATATGTCCACTTAAAATATAGGATAGTTAATTTAACCCTTAACTACCCCCATTTGTGAGGGTCAGGGTTTTCGTGTAAAGTCCCATGCAAATCAATGGGAAATGTATCTTCCCCCATAACTTCCGTACGGCTGGAGATATTTCAATACCTGGTATACATTACGGGTCGGGATATGAGGTCGAGATAGGAGGACGGGATAGGAGGTCGGGATAGGAGGATGGGATAGGAGGACGGGATAGGAGGACGGGATAGGAGGTCTGGATAGGAGGTCGGGATAGGAGGTCGGGATAGGAAGACTGGATAGGAGGTCGGGATAGGAGGACGTGATAGGAGGTCGGGATAGATGGACTGGATAGGAGGACGGGATAGGAGGTCAAGATTGGAGGTAGAGATAGGAGCATGGGATTTGAGGACAGGATAGGAGGTCAGGATAGGAGGTTTGAGATAGGAGGTTGGGATTAGATGGATTGGATAGGAGGACAGGATAGGAGGTTGGGATAGGAGGTCGGGATAGGAGGTCGAAATAGGAGGTCGAGATAGGAGGACGGGATAGGATGGGATAGGAGGTCGAGATAGGAGGACGGATAGGAGGTCAGGATAGGAGGACGGGATAGGAGGACGGGATAGGAGGTCGGGCTATAAGGTCGAGATATGATGACAGGATAGGAGGTCAGGATGTGAGGACAAGATATGGGGTTGGGATATGACAACAATATATGAGGACGGGATATGAAGTCAAAAGCTTCCTCCTTTGTTTATTTTCCTCCCCAACAAGGATTAGGAAGGAAAAACCAGGCAACGCCGGGTATTCAGCTAGTAAGTAATATAATACACAAACACAATGATAGTTGCGTTATTACTTTTTATTTGTTATTATGTAGTGCACCCTTTGTCATCATGGTTTTAAATTACCCAGATATTCAGTCTAAGAAGTAGGGTCACTCACATATTCTATTGTGTGTGCATAGAGCTAGATCAGTCACATGCGCATTAGAAGTGGCAGTCCAACATAGAATACTAAGTCTGTGTGCACCTCTCTGGTGCGTAGACCAGCCACGCAATCACAGTAGCGAGTTCTTGCTCACCAATTAAGCTAAGTGTTGGCACATCCCTGCTATGCGCAGCGTGTCAACTGATGTGTCGGGAGGCAATACATTATGCCCTATCCAATTTTCATAGAGATGAGCAAATTGAAGCTGAGGAACCTGAATTCCTTACCAATTTTGCGTGAATCACATCATTAACCCCTTCAGGATCAAGCATTTTTCTGTTTTTGCACTTTCGTTTTTTCATCCTCACCTTTTAAAAATCATAACCCTTTCAACTTTGCACCTAAAAATCCATATGAGGGCTTATTTTTTGCATCACCAATTCTACTTCGTAATGACATCAGTCATTTTACACAAAAAATCTATGGTGAAACGGGAAAAAAATCATTGTGCGACAAAATTGAAGAAAAAACACAATTTTGTAAATTTTGGGGGCTTCCTTTTTACGCAGTACATTTTTCGGTATCTTTATTCTGTAGGTCCATACGATTAGAATGATACCCTACTTATATAGGTTTGATTTTGTCCTACTTTTGGAAAAATCATCATCTTCATGCACGAAAATTAATGCAGTTAAAATTGTCTTCTTCTGACCCCTATAACTTTTTATTTTTCCGCGCACAGCTTAGTATGAGGGCTCATTTTTTTGAGCCGTGATCTGAAGTTTTAATCAGTACTATTTTTGTTTTGATCTGACTTTTTGATTCCTTTTTATTCCTTTTTTTATGGTATAAAAAGTGACCAAAAATACGCTATTTTGTACATTGGAATTTTTTTGTGCGTACACTATTGACTGTGCGGTTTAACAATATATTTTTATAGTTCGGACATTTACACACGCGGCGATACCACATATGTTTATTTTTATTATGTTTATATATTTTATATGGAATTTGGGAAAAGGGGGGTGATTTAAACTGTTAATAAGGAAGGGGTTAATGTGTGTGTTTTTAAGCTTTTTTTTTATTACACTTTTCATCCCCTAAGGGGACTTTTAGGAGGAATCATTTGATTCCTCATACAGATCAATGTGGTTGTATAAAACCACATTGATCTGTGTGCTCTGCGCTCAGGCTTTATCATTCTCACACAGGACATGAGGTAAGCCCCCCCCCCCCCCCCCCCGCGCACGCGATCGCGCTGCGGGGGGGGCATCCACACCACTGGACCACCAGGGATGGAATAATGGCAACTTTAGATGCCGCTGTCAGCTTTGACAGCGGCGTTCAAAAGGGTTGATCGCCGCATGTCGGCTATTAATGCCGGCCCCCAGCTACAAGAATCAGCTGGGGACCAGCCGGTATGAAGCAGGCTTGAGTCGGGAGCCCGCGCCATACCACCTTAACGGCACATGGACATGTATACACGCCCATGGTCGTTAAGGGGTTAAACTCCATATAGTGCCATCCAGGCTTCAGGGCATCTAAAATGGCGGATCCACATGTCAGTACATGGGGCAAGGAATGCTGGGAAGGCAGGAAGGCGGGATGACCCTGAATCACACGCAGAATGCAGCCTATCAGTAGCCAGTCACCCCTGTGATGTCACAGCCCTATATAATCAGCAGCCATATTGCGGCTCGTCACTTCATTCATTACACTGCAGAGAGATAGGACGGACAGCCTGTGTGTGTGTGTGTGTGTTACACAGAAAAGCTTATTACAGCAGTGTTTCACCGTTCTAGTGGACAGAGAGCAGTGCTTTTTTTTTTTTCACTGAAAAGGATTTTTACTGCAGCCGTTAACCACCCAGTCACTTTCTACAGCATTGTATTACAGAGAGGGGCAGAGAGCTGTGTGTTGCCTCATACATTTCAACAAGGTGGCTCATCTTTGATGAACCTTAAGAGGATGGAGGAATAATTTTTCAGTGCAATTCTGTGTCTTTTTTTTCCACAACTGGTCTGCTGGTTATACTAGTCTGTAGACGGTATAATACCCAGCAGTCCATTCCTAATAGTCTGTGAGAGAGTGCAATTTTGAGTTTAGTACACATCGACTGTGTACTGCTGGTGTGCAAAAATGCATATTTTTAAGAGTACTGTAGCGCATTTTTCTGCCCTCATAAGTGCATACCACATACCTACATCTAAGTAGTGTACTATTTTGTACCTGTTAATCTGTCAAGGGCCTACATACTGTGGAAGGACAGCCAAAAGTAATCACCGGCTGGTGTTTTACTCAACAGTGATTGTGTGCTGCAGCACTGTTGTGCACTGCTGGTGTTGTGCAAAAATAATTTTTTTAAGCGTACTGTAGCGCATTTTTCTGCCCTCATAAGTGCATACCACATACGTACATCTATGTAGTCTACTATTTTATTTTTTTACCTTTTAATCTGTCAAGGGCCTAGATACTGTGAAACTCCAGCCAAAAGTACTCACCGGCTGTTGTTTTTACTCAGATACTTTTTTAAGTGTACTGTAGTGCATTTTTCTGCCCTCATAATTGCATACCACATATGCACATCTAATTAGTGTACTATTTTGTGCCTGTTAATCTGTCAAGGGCCAAGATACTGTGAAAGTCCAGGCAAAAGTAATCACCGGCTGCTGTTTTACCCTAGTGCTTTTTTAAAGGGGTTCTCCGGTGCTTACACATCTTATCCCCTATCCAAAGGATAGGGGATAAGATGCTTGATCGCGGGGGTCCTGCCGCTGGGGACCCCCGTGAGCTTGCACACGGTACCCCGTTTGTAATCAGTCCCCGGAGCGTGTTTGCTCCAGGTCTGATTACCGACGACCACAATGCCGGTGGCGTGTGATGTCACCCTCCGCCCCTCAATGCAAGCCTACGGGAGGGGGCGTGATAGCTGTCACACGCCCTCCTGTAGGCTTGCATTTAGAGGCGGAGTGTGACATCACATGGGGCGGAGGCGTGACGTCACACGCTGCCGGCCTTGTGGTCGTCGGTAATCAGACCTGGAGCAAACAAGCTCTGGGGACTAATTACAAACGGGGTGCCGCATGCAAGATCCCGGGGGTCCCCAGCGGACTGTAAAGCATTTTTCTGCTCTCATAAGTGCATACCACATACCTACATCTAAGTAGTGTACTGTTTTGTAGCTGTTAATCTGTCAAGGGCCTAGATACTGTGAAAGGACAGCCAAAACTACACACCTGCTGCTGTTCTAGACAAATACTGTTTTAAGCGTAGTGAAGTGTATTGTACTCCCCTCATATACGCACTAAGTATGTCAGGCAGAGAAGTGCCAGGACATGCACAGAGGAGTGGCAGAGACCTAAATTCATCAGGCAGAGGACGCAGCAGACTAAGGGCGAGTGGCAGCAGGAGTCGCAGCGAGAGACCTGAGCTCCCGGTATCAGCTAGCGGTCGTGTCTCGATCAGCAACCCATCTGCCATCATCGATTGGTTAACACAGTCATCCACTTCATCACAAGTGACATCTGACACCCCCAGTCAACAGTTGGTGGGTTCCTCAGACACAACCCTCAGTTGGCATGGCCTGGGAGCAGTCCCTGTCCTCCCATTGCCTCTGTCCTATGCTGTTCCCTCTCCTACAGAATTATCTTACGCTGTGGGTTCAGCTCCACTATTCAGTGAGGACGATTTAATAGAGGACAGTCAGCAGCTACTGCCCAGCCAAGAAGTGGAGAAGACATCCGCCATTTCCCCCGCTAGGTGGGCAAGTAGTGATGAGGAGAGTGACGTGGGAGGCGGTGTTGCCAGCATTCAGGGTCCTGAAGCAGACACTGTTGAGGTTCCTGAGGAGGACATCAGTGACGTGCAGACACTTGATGATGAACCCGATCGCAATTGGGAGCCGGTTGCAGAACTCTCATTGCCCATGAGGCAGCAGCTGAGCCAGCAAGGTGGTAGCATGGTTGGCAGTCAGCATGGTGACAGATGTGGAAATTCTGGAACCAAACATGCCCGGGGGAGACCACCTGCTTCGTGGCAGCCTACCTTCCCGGTAGGCAGTGGAGCAGGGGTTCCTGGAGACGGCAGCAGTAGCAGTCAATTAGTGCGGACTGTTGGTGGGAAAATCAGCTACTCGGCAGTGTGGCAGTTTTTCATCAAGCATGCGGAGGAGGTTAATATAGCCACATGCATGATATGTCAGCATAAGGTGCAGCTTGGCCAGGGTCCCAATGTTGGCACCACGGCCCTGCGTCAACATATGCTTCGCCACCATAAAGTGGCCTGGGAGAACCGTGGCTCCAATGTAGTGGTCCAGCCTGCTGCATCACCCAGTGGCACGTGGCTCCCTCTTTCAGCCAGCCAAGGCTCCACCACCTCAGCCGAAGGAAGCTGTGTGTCATACCCTATTTCTGTTGCTCCAGATGCTCCTGCTCCTCCTACTTTTAGTCAGTCATTCCGCCAACAATCCATCTGCGAAGCCATGTCCAAGAGACAACAGTATGCGCCCACTCATCCAACGGCGCAGAAGCTGAATGTGCTCCTGTCCCAGTTGCTGGTGCTGAAGTCCCTCCCTTTTCAAGTGGTGGAGTCTGCACCTTTCAGAGAACTGATGGCTTTTGTTGAGCCGGAGAGTGCCAAGCCGTCATTTCTTTGCGAAGAAGGCAGTACCAGCCCTGCACAATTTTGTGGAAGAGAAGGTGAACCAGTCCTTGAGCCTGCCACACGGACTGTGCACAGCAGCACCGACGTCTGGAGCTGTAACTATGGTCAGGGACAATACATGTCCTTTACGGCTCACTGGGTGAATGTGGTTCCTGCACAAGTTGCATGCTGCCACAAACTCCAGGTGGTCATTCAGCCACTATATGGTCTCCTCATACTGATGCCACCTCCAGGCTCTGTCATTGTGCCGCCATGTGACTCCTTGTTAGATTTGGTCCTTTATAACCACACACTGGGGCCCGGGACACTAAAACTTGGGAGTGTTAGCTAAAATTTCAGTTTCAAACTCTTAAATTTCAATGGTCTCCTCATGCTTCTGCCAACTCCAGGCTGTGCCATTCAGCCACTATATCTTCTAATCATGCTTCAGCTACTTCCAGGCTGTGCCATTCAGCCAATATATGTTATCCTCATGCTTCAGCCAACTCAAAGCTGTGCCATTCAGCAACTATATGGTCTCCTCATACTGATGCCACCTCCAGGCTCTGTCATTGTGCCGCCATGTGACATGTGACTCCTTGTTAGATTTGGTCCTTTGTACCCACAGGCCAGGGGCCCAGGACACTAAAACTTGGGAGTGTTAGCTAAAATTTCAATTTTAAAATCTTGAATTTTAATGGTCTCCTTTTCTTCTGCCAACTCCAGGCTGTGCCATTCAGACACTATATGGTCTCCTCATGCTTTCGCCACCTCCAGGCTGTGTCATTCAGCCAATATATGGTTTACTGATGCTGCTGGGCCTGGGACATTGTCTACAAATATTTTATGGTAGCACTAGCTAACATAATTCTTCAATTTCAATTTTAAAATTGATCTTTTAGTCTTAGGGATTGTGAAGCCCTAGTGTCTACTCATGCTGCCGCCTGCTCCAAGCTGTTTCATTCAGCAACTATATGGATTAGTGATGCTGCTGAGCCTGGTACATTACCTTAAAATTCCAATTCCAGGCTGTATCATTCTGCCAGATTATGCTCTCCTCATGCTGCTGCCACCTTTAGGCTCTGTCATTGTGCCACCATGTGACTACTTGTTAGATTGGGGTTTTATAGTCATGCAGTATTAGTTCAAAGTAAACACCGGGACATTAAACTTTGGAACCTCATATAAATCTGAAATAAATAAAAAAATAGATGTAATCTTTTCAAGACTGAGGCGCTATGGTCGTCGATGTCATATTACCTGTGATATTATCACAAGAATCCAATGAAACAGCTTGGAGCGATAACAATTAACCATAACTGATTAAATGAAACATTTGCACTTCCATAGTCCGGGGAGGCACTGAGAGGCAGGGTCTGGAACAGGTGGTATCTCGCCTGGCAGAGTACCACCAGCTCGATGCTCACCAGAATGGGTACTCAAAAATTTTTTAAGAAATTCTAATTAAATTTTATAAAAATGACATGAAAAATTCTCTTTATCCTCTTCAATTTTGACACCATATGGTCTCCCTGTTGCCACATCAACGCTCTGCAGCAGTGATTCTAATAGCAATTCCTGTAATCTGCATGTCATACTGAATAACAGTATTATTTCACTAACACAGCACACTCCCTATGCGTGTTAGAACGAAGCAAACTGTTCTACACCCCTATTGAGGCTCTCTGTATGCAGAAATAGCTGTTTTTAATACAGATTCGCCACAAATAAATTCGACTGAAACTATTTTTTTCAGAAAATTCAGCGAATAGGCCAAATCGAATTTTTCAAAAGTACGCTCATCTCTAAACTTTGACACGTAGCTAGTTATAGTTAGCTCCTTGTGTAAAATATTTTGATTTGTGAATAGAGGTGCCAGTTTATAAGTTTACTAGTCTTAGATGGGCAGGCATTTCTAGTTGGTCCTCTCCTCTTGTCCTATTGGTTTATCTCAGATATGAGGTCATTGTGGGAGGTTATTTATCCCCCAGCACATTGTTCTTTTTGCTATAGTCAATATGCCTCTTGACAAAGCCACAGATGTGGTGAAACTTGAGAGAGGGGGGGCTGTGTCTTTGGTTTTAACATGTAGTGTGTTCGGACTACAGCGGATTGTGCTGGTGCCTGATTTTTCACATTGTTGCCCAGATTTATCAATCAGCCTGAAACCCTTTTTGTCTGTTTTTTTTTTTACCATAAGAACCAATCACAGGTCAACTTTCATATGTTAAAGGGGTGTTCCGGGTTTATACCTTTTATCGCCTATCTAAAGGATAGGGGATATAAGATGTATGATCGCAGGGGTCCCACCGCTGGGGACCTCGACGATCTCTGTGCAGTCCCTGGCATTCTCTGCCAGGTGCTGCCTCCAAGACGGGGACGTGATGTAACATCACGCCCCCTCCCGTAAACCTAAATGGAGGGGGCATGGCATGACATCACTAGGGACGTGGCAGATACATCACATCCACATCTCGGAGGCAGTGCCCAGCGGCTGGACCCCTGCGATGGGGGATAGGGGATAAGATGTATAAATCTGGAATACCCCCTTAACAAGATCTTGTAAAGTGAAAGTTGAGCTGTGATTAGGGTTTAAGGCTGATTGATGAATATGGGCTTGTTCTAATTTCAATAAATATTATTAGTGATTTATGTACATTTAGTATAGTGGTTGGGAAGATAGGATTTTACTAACCACCCTGGTGGTTTATTGTATTGATTTAACCCTCCAATCATAGGTCTCTTTTTGGTGACAATATCCATTAATCTGTACTCCATTGTGCTGTAAAACAAATATCTTTATTTGTATTAATTTCAAGCAAAAAAAAAAAAAACAGAGAATGTTATCTTGCAATAAGAGATACCTCCTTCACATTGCCAAAACATAGATTAGTTAATAGATGTGAATGTAGCCTTAGTGTACAAGATTTCTCATTAATGTATTACTTGTGATTAAGACTAACCAATCATGAGACAGCTACATAAAATGTGAAGTGACCTCTAGCCAAAGGCTTTCCCTCTCATGAATCCAGTTCTGACTGTAGAATCAACCCAATTGAATATTACAACACGTGGATAATGGGGAGTCCATCAAAACTGTCCTAAATCAGGTTAAAAGCAGTTCAGGGATTTTCTTGGGCTAACCATGTATAGTAAGAATTTATACTTAAATGGGCACTGTCATGAAAAATTATTTTTGATCTGTTGTAGTACTTAAGTACTACAACATATCTCTAATATACTTTTATTTAAAAAAAAAAATGCTTTTAAAACATTTTAAAAGCAATTTGAAATTCGGCCACTAGGGGTCGCCCTCCTAGTGGCCGAATGCAGTGCGGAGTGACGTCACTGCAAAATTCTGACTGATTCCAGCAGGGCATCAGTTGTAATTTTGCGCAGGCGCTGGAACATTCAGGGCTGTGCATCGGCTCCCCGCACTCGCCAAGTGCCCTGCTGCAAGGTACGGGGGGGTTGGGTGGTACTCACCGAGCGGCAGGAAGAGGCTCCCCTGCACCCGTCCCTCCTGCATCGGCTCCCGGCTCACTCCTTCCCCCATGAAGCTCCTGTCCTGGGTGCCTCCAGTTGTTTTACCACTACAACTCCCAGTATGCCCTGACAGCCAATAGATGTCAGGGCATGCTGGGAGTTGTAGTGGTGAAACAGCTGGAGGCACCCTGTTAGGAGAACTAAGGGCGGAAGTTGGCCCCCCCAGCAGGCATCAGTGACGTGGTGCCTGCTGGAGAAGTCAGCCTGGTAGTGAGCACACTACCAGGCAGACTAAATGCCATTTTTAAAATAGTAAAAAATAAAGGCAGGGAGGGTGTTAGGGATAGAAGGGCAATAGGCAGGGACAGAAAGAAAAAAAACATGATGGTGGGAGCTACCCTTTAATTATACTTTCCTATTCGTCCCTATAGCAGCTCAGAAAGAATATTCAGGTCCCCCTTTTTTTCCCTTTAGGACTACGCACCTAGCTAAAAATATTGATAGGATGATCCATTAGTGCAATTACCATCAAATATGCAAAAAGCCTGTTAATCCAACCCCTCACTGTGTAATGCTTAAAGATGAAGTTTCAAGATCTCCGGTGATGTTGTAATGAAGAGCCAATTATTTGAATACAGAATTATTCTTATTTCTGTAAGTTTTAGAGCTGCTACAAATACAATGGTGACCTTTGTAAATAGTTGGGGTGCCGGAGAGATGCTAGACGAAAGAGCTCTGAATTTAAAGTGTAAAATGTGTCCTGAATTTTGATGGCTACCTTGAGATATTCTTGATGCTATCACTTTTCTTGGATGCAGGATGCTGAGTACTGACCTTATAGTTACCATTTTCAACTTTGGTTTCTGAAGGTACAGTAATGATTGACATATGGCAGATCTATAGTTAAAGGGGTACTCTGGTGGAATTTTTTTTTTTAAATCAACTAGTGCCAGAAAGTTAAACAGATTTGTAAATTACTTCTATTAAAAAATATTTGTCCTTCCAGTACTTATTAGCAGCTGTATGCTACAGAGGAAATTATTTTCTTTTTGAATTTCTTTTTTGTCTTGTCCACAGTGCTCTCTGCTGACACCTGATGCCCATATCAGGAACTGTCCAGAGCAGGAGAAAATCCCCATAGCAAATCTATGCTGCTCTGGACAGTTCCTGAAACGGACAGAAGTGTCAGCAGAGAGCATAGCATACAGCTGCTAATAAGTACTGGAAGGATTAAGATTTTTAAACAGAAGTAATTTACAAATCTGTTTAACTTTCTGGCACCAGTTCATTTAAAAAAAAAAAAAAAGTTTTCCACTGGAGTACCCCTGTAAGCACCACTTATGATCCAATTTGGTGACTAGAAATACTCTGGAATATATTCTCTGGAATGGTTTGTCTGCAGGTGCTGCTTCTAAAGCTCTGCAAGTAACAACATCACTCTTGGTTCGCTGCTTGAGGCAAAAGAAACCCGTCTCTTGGTAAGTTGTGAACTCCAGAGTATATCGACCCCTTTAATTCTTAATATCCAGCTGTCTGTTGTAACGTTCCCATGCTGGCACAAAGCTCTTTATTCTTTCGGTCACAGGGACTGCAGAGCTGGCATCCGAACTCTTTTATTTTATTTTTTTTGACAGAAGAATCAGGTTGCTTTCTCTTCCCTTTTTCTTACAATCTGTCACAAACCCTTTTTTCTGGTTTCTCCTGCAGCTGACGTCTGTGAAAGGGTTGATGACTCTAGAGCTCTAGACTCTAGGTAAGATCTAGTCATATATCTGCCTTTTTCCATTCTTAATCCATCAAGGTTTTGAGCACTTTGTGCCTTGGTAATTTTTTTTTTTTTTTAAAGTAAAATAAACTTTCCACTAGACACCAGGGATTACCAGCATGGCATATTGATCATGGCATTTAATCATTTAGATGATGGACCTCGAAGCCAGCTCCGATGTCCGCCATTACCAGCATCTGTCGGTTTTGACGGGGACCTGATGCATGGGACTGCGTCATATTCCCCTCACCCGACCCATGGCGTACTGGTACATCATGAGTTGGAAAGGGGTTAAGCTTCTCCTTCCTATTGGATCAACTTATGACTTTGGCCCATAAACTGCAGTGCCAGTTTTCAAAAAACACCAGAAAAAAAACTGTGTGGAAACAGGGGCGGACACAGACAGCAGAGGGCCCCTCTGCAAAAAATGTGCCTGCCCCCCACCAACACAGATGAACATATAAATGCAAATAAGTCTATGCTGCCTAAAGGGGGGCTCTAAATCTATGCTGCCTAAAGGGGGGCTCTAAATCTATGCTGTAGATATAGGGCTCCCCTGTAGGCAGCATAGATTTAGATCCCCCTTTAGGCAGCATAGATTTAGATCCCCCTTTAGGCAGCAGTGGAAACCTAACCTTACTATGTATATGGCAAACATCCATTTATTCCACCTTGCATATAGGTTTTTATGATATGTTTTTCTCATCAGTGCAAGAAATTAGTGTGAAATGAATGAGGAACTATGGCTCTCTGTAGGCCCTGAGGAAAGGCCCAAGGAGGTAATCATGGTGATGTAGGCAAACAAAATAGCTCTTTACATATCTAAACCTCCCCCAACATATTTTACGAATAAAGCTAAGTTACAAGGGCAAACTATTTCACCTAGTAAAATGTTTTTCATTTAAAAGAATGTAATGCAAAATCACAACTTTTGTCATATGAATACGCAAATATACAAACTCATAAAAAATAAATTTTAAGCAAAACAATGCATACTATTTGGAAAGGCAACTGAACCTGTTCATGATTTTCAGTTTTTTAAGAATTTAACATGAATGCAGCAGTGACCTAGATATGTAGACATATTTGTATATTTCACAGCTTGAATGCTATAACGCACTGTATTCATGGAAGAAACACTGCCTCTTCCCATCCCTCTCTAAGGTGATTACTAGACAGTATGGGGGAGATTTATTAAAATGTGTGTAAAGGAGAAGGTGCCTAGTTGCCCATAGGATCTAATCAGATGTCTTCTTTCATTTTGCAGAGGCCTTGTTAAAAATGAAATAAGCGAGCTGATTGGTTGCTATGGGCAACTTTTCCTCTGGACAGGTTTTAATAAATCTGCCCTTTTGTATGTACATAAAGATATAAAGTGATACAACACAAATTATTATTATTATTTTTAAATGTAATGGGCACTATGTTATGCTTTATTTCCACTGTGGTCGCACTGCAAGGAAGTGCATTTACTAGGTTCCCTCTTAAAGGGGTAGTCCAGTGGTGAAAAACTTATCCCCTATCCTAAGGATAGGGGATAAGTTTGAGATCGCGGGGATTCGCCTGCTGGGGCCCCCTGCGATCTCTCTGTACGGGGGCCAGGCTCTCTCTCTCTCTCCGATCTCTCTGTACGGCGGCCAGATAGCGGGTGTCGACCACCGCATGAAGCGGCGTCCGACACGCCCCCCTCAATACATCACTATGGCAGAGCCGGAGATTGCCGAAGGCAGCGCTCCGGCTCTGCCATAGAGTTGTATTGAGGGGCGTGTCAGCCTCCACTTCGTGCGGAGGTCGACACGCCCCCTTCCCGCGGGCTGTCAGGGCCACATACAGGAGATATATGTGGCGATAAGAAAAAGGGGGAAAGACAGATTGGTGGTCACTAATAGATCAGGGGATGTAGTTATGAGTCACCGGATCCAGTGACTCGGTGGGGTTGCGCTGAAAGCACAACACCTAAGATGGCATACAGAAAGAATTAACGGGCACTACTGCCCGTTAATTAGGGACTTGCATAGGGGTGGACACAGGGGTATTCTACGCCAGTGATTCCCAAACAGGGTGCCTCCAGCTGTTGTAAAACTCCCAGCATGCCTGGACAGTCAGTGGCTATCTGGCAATACTGGGAGCAGTTGTTTTGCAACAGCTGGAGGCTCCGTTTTGGAAACAGTGGCGTACCAGACGTTTTTCATTTTTATTGGGGAGGGGGGCTGTGTAGGGGTATGTGTATATGTAATGTTTTTTCTTTTTATTTTATGTTAGTGTAGTGTTTTTAGGGTACAGTCACACGGGCGGGGGTTCACAGTAGTTTCTCGCTGGCAGCTTGAGCTGCGGCAGAAAATTTGCCTCAGCTCAAACTTGCAGCCGGATACTTACTGTAAACCTCTGCCCATGTGAGTGTACCCTGTACATTCACATTGGGGGGGAGCAACATCCAGCTGTTGCAAAACTACAACTCCCAGCATGTACGGTCTATCAGTGCATGCTGGGAGTTATAGTTTTGCAACCGCTGGAGGCTCCATTTTGGAAACAGTGGCGTACCAGACGTTTTTCATTTTTATTGGGGAGGGGAGGGGGGCTGTGTAGGGGTATGTGTATATGTAGTGTTTTTTACTTTTTATTTTATTTTGTTGTAGTGTAGTGTAGTGTTTTTAGGGTACAGTCACACGGGCAGGCGTTCACAGTAGTTTCTCGCTGGCAGTTTGAGCTGCGGCAGAAAATTTGCCGCAGCTCAAACTTGCAGCCGGATTCTTACTGTAAACCTCCGCCCATGTGAGTGTACCTTTACGTTCACATTGGAGGGGGAGAAACTCAGTGTGCTTCCAGCTGTTGCAAAACTACAACTCCCAGCATGTACGGTCTATCAGTGCATGCTGGGAGTTGTAGTTTTGCAACAGCTGGAGGCACACTGGTTGTTAAACACCGAGTTTGGTAACAAACTCAGTGTTTTGCAACCAGTGTGCCTTCAGCTGTTGCAAAAGCTACAACCCCCAGCATGTACGGACAGCGGAAGGGCATGCTGGGTCTTGTAGTTATGCAACAGCCGGAGGCATACTACTTTGGCTGGGGATGCTGGGGATTGTAGTTATGCAACAGCTGGAGACACACTGGTTTGCTACTTAACTCAGTGTGCCTTCAGCTGCTGCAAAACTACAACTCTCAGCAGTCACCGACAGCCAACGGGCATGCTGGGAGTTGTAGTTATGCAACCAGCAGATGCACCACTACAACTCCCAGCATGCACTTTAGCTGATTGTGCAAGCTGGTAGTTGTAGTTATACAACAGCTGAAGGTACACTTTTCCATAGAAAAAATGTGCCTCCAGCTGTTGCAAAACTATAAGTTCCAGCATGCCCATAAGGGAATGCTGGGAGTTGTGGTGGTCTGCCTCCTGCTGTTGCATAACTACAGCTCCCAGCATGCCCTTTTTGCATGCTGGGAGCTGTTGCTAAGCAACAGCAGGAGGCTGTCACTCACCTCCAACTGCAGATCCACGCCGCCGCCGCGCAGGCAAGTCCCTCGCCGCCGTCGCTCCTGGGGCCCCGATCCCAACAGGGACGCCGGGGATCGGGGTCCCCAGCTCCCGGGGTCTTCTTCCCACACCCGCTCACGTCCTCCGGAAGAGGGGCGGAGCGGGTTGCGGGAGTGACACCCGCAGCAGGCGCCCTGATTGGTCGGCTGGGAACCAATTTGGTGACTAGAAATACTCTGGAATATATTCTCTGGAATGGTTTGTCTGCAGGTGCTGCTTCTAAAGCTCTGCAAGTAACAACATCACTCTTGGTTCGCTGCTTGAGGCAAAAGAAACCCGTCTCTTGGTAAGTTGTCAACTCCAGAGTATATCGACCCCTTTAATTCTTAATATCCAGCTGTCTGTTTTAACGTTCCCATTCTGGCACAAAGCTCTTTATTCTTTCGGTCACAGGGACTGCAGAGCTGGCATCCGAACTCTTTTATTTTTATTTTTTGACAGAAGAATCAGGTTGCTTTCTCTTCCCTTTTTCTTACAATCTGTCACAAACCCTTTTTTCTGGTTTCTCCTGCAGCTGACGTCTGTGAAAGGGTTGATGACTCTAGAGCTCTAGACTCTAGGTAAGATCTAGTCATATATCTGCCTTTTTCCATTCTTAATCCATCAAGGTTTTGAGCACTTTGTGCCTTGGTAATTTTTTTTTTTTTTTTAAGTAAAATAAACTTTCCACTAGACACCAGGGATTACCAGCATGGCATATTGATCATGGCATTTAATCATTTAGATGATGGACCTCAAAGCCAGCTCCGATGTCCGCCATTACCAGCATCTGTCGGTTTTGACGGGGACCTGATGCATGGGACTGCGTCATATTCCTGACTAAGGGTGGGTGTGAGGTAAGGATCAGAGAGGGAAGGGGCCTAAGGGGATATAGTTGGCCAAAATTAGATGGTGGGCCACTAACCTACCATCTCCCTATAAAACCCTCTCACTAAAACCTACCCCTAGGCAGAGTTAACGCCCTGATAAGGGCGGCCCCGCTCTGGAACCTAGCCCTAACCTTTTCCTATATACCTTATGATAAGAGGTATAGAGGATAGGGACTCTCTATCTCACTGGGGTACCCTGAGTAGCTAGGGGATAGAGAGAGAGAGAACCCTGCTAATATTCAGCATAGAATGGGTGCATAAGTGGATCACCCTATGATATGTATTGATGGAGCTTCTATTGGACACAAGGTAGTCAAAGAAAAATCATAAGGTAAATATATGGCGTGAGGAGTACTGCACTTAGTCAGGATATGTATTATATGCTCAACAGACCACCAGGATCTATACACCCCATAAAATAGGATTGAAAAAGATAAACAAGCAATATATCCACAGATAGTAAATACAGTAGTAATGGCTTAATATACAATAATACTCATAGTAATAGTATCAGATGACGACATAAGCCCATATAACTGGAACTCTACAACCAGAAAAACCTATACCTAGGTAAAGAAAAAACCTATAGCGATGGCTTGGTTACCAGACAACTGACTACACTTTATGTGCTAATTATCTCCAAGATAAATGGTGACTATTAAATAATCTTGAAAAAATAGATACTTATCAAGACCATATGGACCGGTCCATAGAGAGGATGTCAAAAAGCCCCATGCTGGACAGTTGTCAAAAAGTCCCAACGCGTTTCACACACCCCTGTTCATCAGGGGACAGTCTGGGGGCCAGATGTAAACAAAAGACGATCCTTTGATGGCCAGATGGAGAGCAGTGCAGATGGAAACAAACTGCTGGAGATAATTTGCACATAAAGTGTAGTCAGTTGTCTGGTAACCAAGCCATCGCTATAGGTTTTTTCTTTACCTAGGTATAGGTTTTTCTGGTTGTAGAGTTCCAGTTATATGGGCTTATGTCATCATCTGATACTATTACTACGAGTATTATTGTATATTAAGCCATTACTACTGTATTTACTATCTGTGGATATATTGCTTGTTTATCTTTTTCAATCCTATTTTATGGGGTGTATAGATCCTGGTGGTCTGTTGAGCATATAATACATATCCTGACTAAGTGCAGTACTCCTCACGCCATATATTTACCTTATGATTTTTCTTTGACTACCTTGTGTCCAATAGAAGCTCCATCAATATACATATCATAGGGTGATCCACTTATGCACCCATTCTATGCTGAATATTAGCAGGGTTCTGTCTCCCTATCCACTAGCTACTCAGGGCACCCCAGTGAGATAGAGAGTCCCTATCCTCTATACCTCTTATCATAGGGTATATAGGAAAAGGTTAGGGCTAGGTTCCAGAGCGGGGCCGCCCTTATCAGGGCGTTAACTCCGCCTATTGGTAGGTTTTAGTGAGAGGGTCTTATAGGGAGACGGTAGGTTAGTGGCCCACCATCTAATTTTGGCCAACTATATCCCCTTAGGCCCCTTCTCTCTCTGATCCTTACCTCACACCCACCCTTAGTCAGGTAACTGCATTAAGTTTGTTATTTTTTTGATAATTATCATTATTATCTTTAAGCGAAAATTATAATTGTTTTGCTTCAGTATTATTTGGACTGGTCTAGTAGACGCATCTTGAATACTTGTCTGTGGCTCAGACCCCGATCGGAGGTAGGGTACATGAGCACAGGGACAAGTCTTGATTATTATCAAATTATCCCTTTTAGTTCTCTATATATATTTAAAGTTAAGTCTTAGTGTTTTTTTTCAGAGATATTATATTTTATTTTCACATAATGCATCAGTTTGTACCTATTTTTCTTAATGGGACAAGCCCTTTAACCCCTGAAGGACCAAGCCCATTTTCACCTTAAGGACCAGATCGTTTCTTGCAAATCTGACCACTGTCACTTTAAGCATTTATAACTCTGGGATGTTTCATTCTGATTCCGAGATTGTTTTTTCATAACATATTCTACTTTATGTCAGTGGAAAATTTTCGGCAATACTCTCATCATTTCTTGGTGAAAAAATTCCAAAATTTGATGAAAAATTTGAAAATGTTGCCTTTTTTTTACTTTCAAACTCTTTGCTTATAAGGAAAATGGACATCCCAAATAAATTATATATTGATTCACGTATACAAAATGTCTACTTTATATTTGCATCATAAAGTTGACGTGTTTTTACTTTTGGAAGACGACAGAGAGCTTCAAAGTTAAGCAGCAATTTTCCAATTTTCCAGTTTTAAAGTGGATTTGAAGGGCCTTCATATTAGAAATACCTCATAAATGACTGCACCCCTCAAAGTATTCAAAATGACATTCAGTAAACCCTTTAGGTGTTTCACAGGAATAGCAGCAAATTGAAGGAGAAAATTCAAAATCTTCATTTTTTACACTAACACGTTCTTGTAGACCCAGTTTTTTAAATTTTACAAGGGGTAAAAGGAGAAAAGGCCCCCAAAATTTGTAACCCAATTTCTCTCGGGTAAGGAAATACCTCATATGTGGATGTTAAGTGCTCTGTGGGTGCACCAGAGGGCTCAGAAGAGAAGGAGCGACTAGAGATGAGCGAACTTACAGTAAATTCGATTCGTCACGAACTTCTCGGCTCGGCAGTTGATGACTTATCCTGCATAAATTAGTTCAGCTTTCAGGTGCTCCGGTGGGCTGGAAAAGGTGGATACAGTACTAGGAAAGAGTCTCCTAGGACTGTATCCACCTTTTCCAGCCCACGGGAGCACCTGAAAGCTGAACTCATTTATGCAGGATAAGTCATCAACTGCCGAGCTGAGAAGTTTGTGACGAATCGAATTTACTGTAAGTTCGCTCATCTCTAGGAGCGACAATGGAATTTTGGAGAGTGAATTTTGCTGAAATGATTTTTGGGGAGCATGTCACATTTAGGAAACCCCTATGGTGCCAGAACAGCAAAAAAAAAAAACACACATGGGACACTATTTGGGAAACTAAACCCCTCAAGGAACGTAACAAAGGGTACAGTGAGCCTTAATACCCCACAGGTGTTTAACGACTTATTGTTAAAGTCGGATGTGTAAAGGATTTTTTTTTCACTAAAATACATTTTTTTCCCCCAAATTTACAATTTTTACAAGAGTTAATAGCTGAAAATGCCCCTTAAAATTCGTAACACCATTTCTTCTGAGTAAGGAAATACCCCATGTGTGGATGAAAAATGCTCTGCAGGCGGAATACAATGCTCAGAAGAGAAGGAGCATTCTCGGGCCATGTGCGTTTACAAAGCCCCCATGGTGCCAGAACAGTGGACCTCCCTACATGTGACACCATTTTGGAAACTACACCCCTCACAGAATGTAATAAGGGGTGCAGTGAGCATTTACACCCAACTGGCGTCTGACAGATCTTTGGAACAGTGGGCTGTGCAAATGAAAAATAAAATTTTTCACTTTCACGAACCACTGTTCCAAAAATCTGTCAGACACCTGTGGGGTGTAAATGCTCACTGCACCCTTTATTACATTCCATGAGGGGTGTAGTTTCCAAAATGGGGTCACGTGGGGGGGGGGGGCGTACACTGTTTTGGCACCATGGGGGCTTTGTAAACACACATGGCCTTCAATTTCAGACACATTCTCTCTCCAAAAGCACATTCTCTCTCCAAAAAAATGGTGCACATGGGGTTACACATTTTGGGGGGCCTTTTTCCTATTTTCCCTTGTGAAAAATGAAAAATGTAGGGCAACACCAGCATTTTAGTGAAAACATTTTTTTTTTCATTTTCACATCCAAATTTTACAAAAATTCGTTAAATAGCTGTGGGGTGTTAAGGCTCACTATACCCCTTGTTATGTTCCGTAGGGGTGTAGTTTTCAAAATTGGGTCACATGTGGGTATTTATATTTTAGCGTTTATGTCACAACTGCTGTAAAATCAGCCACTCCTTTGCAAATCCCCAATTTAGGCCTCAAATGTACAAGGTGCTCTCACTTCCAAGCCCTGTTGTACACCCGCAGAGCATTTTACATCCACATATGGGGTATTTCCGTAAAAGTATGGGGCAACACCAGCGTGTTAGTGTAAAAAATGTAATTATTTTACACTAACATCCTGGTATTGACCCCAACCTTTCCTTTTCATAAGGGGTAAAAGGAGAAAAAGCCCCCCAAAATTTGTTAGGCAATTTCTCCAGAGTACGGAAATACCCCATATGTGGCCCTAAACTGTTGCCTTGAAATACGACAGGGCTCCGAAGTGGGAGAGCGTCCATGTGCATTTGAGACCTAAATTAGGGATTTGCATAGGGAAGTACTCTGATGCAAGAATTACACTTGCCTCCGATACAAAAAAATACCCTACGCCAGTGTTCCCCAAACAGGGTGTCTCCAGCTTTTGCAATACTCCCAGCATGGACAGTCAGGGGCTGTTGTTGTTGTTTTGTAACAACTAGAGGCCAACTGGAGGCCAACTGGAGGCTCCGTTTTTCAAACAGTGCAGTACGAGCCATTTTTATTGGTGGGGGGTGGGGTAACTGTGTAGGGGTATATGTACACATACTGGGAGTTTCAGCTGTGGCGGAAAATTTGCCACAGCTCAAACTTGCAGCGGGAATCTCACTGTAAACCCCCGCCCGTGTGAATGTACCCTGTATGTTCACATGGGGGGGGAACTTCCAGTTGTTGCAAAAGTTTGTTACTTAACTCAGTGTGCCTCCAGATGTTGCAAAACTACAACTCCCACCATGTACGGTCTGTCAGTGCATGCTGGGAGTTGTAGTTTTTGCAACAGCTGGAGGCACACTGGTTGCGAAACACTGAGTTAGGTAACAATCTCTGTGTTTTGCAACCAGTGTGCCTTCAGCTGTTGCAAAACTACAACTCTCAGCATGCATTGACAGCCGAAGGGCATGCTGGGAGCTGTAGTTATGCAACAGCTAGAGGCACACTACTACATCTCCCAGCATGCCCTTTGGCTGTCCGTGTATGCTGGTTGTTGCAGTTATGCAACAACTGCATGCACACTTTTTCATAGAAAAAAAGTACCTCCAGCTGTTGCATAACTACAAGTCCCAGCATTCACAAAGCCAAAGGGCATGCTGGGAGTTGTAGTTTTGCCACCTGCTGTTGTAAAACTACAACTCCCAGCATGCTCTTTGACTGTGCATGCTGGGCGTTGTCGCTCAGCAACAGCAGGAGGCAAACAACTCACCTCCTGCTGTATCATGCTGCTGCCACCGCCAGCTCCGGGGGCCCTCCACATCGATGCCAGGGATCCCCACCTGCCCCGATGGACAGGTAATTGACCCCCGACTTGCCCGATCGCCTCCCTGCAGGCTTGGTGATTGATCGTCTGGACCAATCAATCACGCAATCGTGAGGTGGCCACCTGTGCCACCTCACTCCTGCTGGTTAAGGGTCATAGGTGGCATCTCGGACACCACCTATCACCCCTTTTTCTGGGTCATTGGAGACCCGATTGACCCAGAATTGCCGCTAATCGCCGGTCTGAATTGAGTCTCAGGACCCCACCAGGGGTTTGCACGCACATGTACGCCCTGGGTCCTTAAGTCCCAGGGAGCCAGGGCATACCTGTACGCCTGTGTGCTTAAGTGGTTAAAGGGGTACTCCGGTGGAAAACTTTTTAAATTTTTTTTAAATCAATGGTGCTAAAAGTTAAACAGATTTGTAAATCCTTCTAGTACTTATTAGCTGCTGAATACTACAGAGGACATTGTTTTCTTTTTGGAACACAGAGCTCTCTGCTGACATCATGACCACAGTGCTCTCTGCTGACATCTCTGTCCATTTTAGGAACTGTCCAGAGCAGCATAGGGGATTTTCTTCCACTCTGGACAGTTCCTAAAATGGACAGAGATGTCAGCAGAGAGAACTGTGGTCATGATGTCAGCAGAGAGCTCTGTGTTCCAAAAAGAAAATACATTTCCTCTGTAGTATTCAGCAGCTAATAAGTACTAGAAGGATTAAGATTTTTTAATAGAAGTAATTTACAAATCTGTTTCTGGCACCAGTTGATAAAAAAAAAAAAAGTTTTCCACCGGAGTACCCCTTTAAAGTATACCTGTCAGATCCCACAAAAAAAAAAAAAAACGGTTATATGGTACTCAGTTACTCATCATAATCATGTATATGTAACTTTTATGTCTCTTTCACCAATATTTCACTAAAAAATAACATTACGGCTGTTCAATGTCCTTTCAATTGTCTCAAAGGGAGGGGGAGAGTCCTTCTCTGCATTGTGATAACTCCTCATGACAGCCCTGCTCTGTAACACTTTTCTCTCTGGTTTCATGCTGTACACACACACAAAGATATTTGGAGATTTCCTGTACTCTACCACCAAAGACAATATGGTGAGTGTATAACTTACATCTTCCTATGTCACTCATGTGTGTCATCCTTAGGCAGTCATGTAATGCTGGGACTTTTAGTTTTGGAATAGTTGGAGGTAGTGTTTGGATAACTCTTTTTTTGCAGCAGGCTTGCCTTCAGCTGTGTGCCTACAGCTTTTGCAAAACTCCAACTCCCAGCATGCTCAGAAATCCTTTCACTGTCCAGGCATGCTTGGAGTTGGAGTGTTGCAACAGATGGAGGCACATGTTTGGTAAAACTCTGTGTAAGCTATGTTCCTCCTGCAGCCTTGTCAATCAGCCTTCTCGTGTCCATGACCCTTGGACATCCTCATGCTACTGTGGCATTCATCAATGTCCCAGGAGGCATGGGGACCCCTAGTGGTGGGATTTTCAAAGGCAGTTTTCTTTAATAAAATGTGAACATTTTTTTAAAGAACTATATTAGAAAAATTATGAAAAGAAAGACAAGTGCACTCACCATGTTGGTTGCTTCATCTGTATATATTAAATGGAGTCATCCAGCTACGTAAGGTTACATAGTAGGGGCCTAATGAAGCGCATGTAGCGCAAGACGATTCGGTAGCCCAAGAACGCCTCCCTCCATTGTCGTCCCCCTGCACACCTGTCTTGGTACCTGGATGACTCCATTTAATTTATACAGATGAAGCAACCAACGTGGTGAGTGCACTTGTCTTTCTTTTCATCGTTTCTATGAACATTGTGCTTATGGTCTATACAAGTTAGCACCACCATCAGTAATGAACCACAGAGTTACTGCACACAGAGTCTCCTGAAGGGTATCATATACATGATATTGCTACATAGCAGTGCCAGGTGGCTTTTCTTCTTATTGGATGGATATTAGAAAAAGTATTGTTTTGTCAAGATGTACAACATATATTTTTTTTTGTATCTGACAGTGCCCATTTAAGAAGGGTAAGATAAACCTTAAAATGTACAGAGAATGAATGAATGTCTTATTCCAAGCATTATAATTTTTAACTGCATTCTCCGAGCTTGCAACTGGTTTAGTTTAGTTTACAAAGACTTGTTTGATACAGGTTGACAAGGATTCCTCCCATACTAGGGAATAGCAGGAAATGCATTGTTTAGAAATATAGATGATATGGAGCCAGGTCTTTATATGTTTTACCTTTCCTGCAGAATTGGTATAGGTATGGGCATTCTCCTTCCTTTTCATTGCTTCTGTATGCTGGGCTTTTGGGACTTTGAAACACATTAGAAATTCAGTGAATGATAACTGTGACCACAGTATATGGTCTGTGATCAGGTAAGCATGTCCCTCTCTCTATTGATGTTGCTTTGGTCAAAGTGCCCTATTTAGGTCTGCTCATGTGTTATATGAATCTAACAATAGTTCTCATCAACATTCTAAAGTATTTAGCAGATACACACAAATATACACTATGCTATGCCATATAACCTGGGATATCCTGGCCTTTGATTATTGATGTCTTTGTTTTTTTAACTGAAAGCCAGCAAAAAAGCACCTCATAGGCTTTAAACTGCTGTGTATAGATGATGTCTCTGTTTGGAGGAGAACGTGAGATACTTTTTTTTCCTCCTGGAGCAAAACTATTGTTTAAAACATTTTTTCTCTCAATAGAGCATTTCCTAAAAATAAGTCTTCATTAACCAACTGGGTCTCTTTAGTGAGAAATAGCACCCCATTGAGCTGCATCAAAGGCATCTCTCTAGTGAGCCAACACCCTGCTCTGTACAGAAGACAGGGAAAAAACCCAGAAGCAGATGTCTAGAGATACATGTCTTATCCATTTAAAGTAGCCTGTGGCTTGGCTGTTATGAGAGAATTTTCAATTTTTTTCTGGAGGAAAGCTCATTTTTATACACATCGGGGGGGGGGGGGGGGGGGCCGGGGGATTCATCAACCTATATAGAGTCATTTTAAGTGCATTTTCTTGCGCAAAATCTTGCGCAATGATATTTTCTGCGTTCTTTTTGTGCGTCTTTTTTGGTGGAACTTTTTCTAAAGATGTCACCGTTCGGGTATAACGTAGAGCAATTTTTCCTGTAGACATCGATTTACTAACTGCGTTTTTTTTTTGGATGCACAAAAAGAACGCAAGTCTAATTTCTTTGCGCAAATATACACCACCTTGGAGGACACGTACCAAAGTGTGTATTTTCACACAGTAAGGACTGCAACTCCCATCATGGACTGACTGCCCATGATGGGAGTTATAGTCCAGTGGCTGAGGTGCAGATCAAACCGTACATTATCCAGAGACCCGCTGCGATTCGCATTTATTAACTGTAAAAGTCGGCGGTACATGCGGCTATATCGTGCTGCCTCCGGCTTCTATATACACTGTCATAATTCATAATCCCCGCCGCCGGGAGAGGGGAGCTCTGATTGGCCAATAGCTATTCTCCAATCAGAGCTCCCCTCTCCCGGCGGGGATTATGAATTATGACAGTGTATATAGAAGCCGGTGGCAGAGCGATGTAGACGCATGTACCACCGACTTTTTAATTTAAATGCGGATCGCAGCAGATCATTCTGCAGATCTGCTGCGATCCGCATTGCATCAGTGGCATACCAAGGGGGGGGGGGGGCGGCGTTGGGGGCCCCGGGTGCCACTCACAAGGGGGTGCCATGAGGGAGGACACCCTGCCGTGCGTCCGACCATCGGTGTCACTCACTGTTTCTGTGAGCTCGATCTGCAGTGCAGATGGAGCTCACAGAAATTATGTGCAATAATACTTGGATACACACCCAATCGTGTCCCCACTGACCTGCTGGACTCCGAAGGGGTTAACTTGTTCCTGGAGACAATCTGTCACTGATACGTGACGTGACGCTGAGGTGGGCGTGGGTGGAATGTGTCGGATGGCGGAGCTGCGCTGACATCTATTACGTCAGCTGTCAGGACTGGTCCCAGGCATACCAGTTCATTGAAGCGCGCTGAGGAAGGAGAAGGACGGTCAGGAACAGCAGGGGTGAGTGGTGCACCCTGCTGGGAGAGCTATGGTGGGGGGGGTGGAGAGGAGAGGGGGTGGTGGTGTGGTGTTGTTATTGTTGTTTGAAAGACTGACATGAGGCAGACATGTGGATCAGTGGAGGAGGCGGTGGCGGCATCTGCATCAGAGGCAGCAGTGAAGCTCTTCACTGCTGCTTCTGGTAGTTTCAAAAAAACAACTCCCAGCATGCCCAGATAGCCTTTGGCTGTCTGGGCATGCTGGAAGTTGTTGTTTTGCCACATCTGGAGGGCTGCAGTTTGGAGACCACTGTAATCTGTGTTCTCCCAGATGTTGCAAAACTACAACTCCCAGCATGCCCAGACAGTCCATGCATGCTGGGAGTTGTAGTTCTGTAACATCTGTCCCTTCAGATGTTGCCGAACTACAATTCCCAGCATGCCTTGGCAGTCTGGGCAGCCTGAGAGTTGTAGTTTTGCAACATCTGGAGGGCTACAGTTTGGACACCACTAAACAGTGGTCTCCAAAGTGTTCTCCTCCAGTTGTTGCAAAACTGCAACTCTCAGCATGCCATTCGGCTGCCTGGGCATGCTGGGAGTTGTAGTTTTGCAACAACTGGAGGTACACTGGTTGGGAAACATTGTCTGTTTCCTAACTCAGTGTTTCCCTATCTGTGTGCCTCCAGCTGTTGCAAAACTATAACTCCCAGCATGCACTGACAAACCGTACATGCTGGGAGTTGTAGTTTTGCAACAGCTGGAGGCGCACAGGTTGGAAACACTGAGTTAAGTAACAAACTCTCAGTGTTTTGCAACTAGTGTGCCTCCAGCTGTTACTTAACTACAGCCCCCCATGATGGGAGTTGTAGTTTAGAAACAATTGGAGGCTCCCTGTTTAGGAACACGCTGCATTATGTGCGCTCTTCCCAGGGGAGAGCACAAAAAATGTACTAACCCATATTTCTTGTTTTTCTTTTCTTCTCATTTCAGATACGTGAATGCGGAGGACTACGTCAGATTCGGTGGACTGCGACGATGACCAGCATTTTTTTTAATTTCAATAAAATGGTTAACGAGGGCTGTGGGGGAGTGATTTTTTTAAATAAAATTTTTTTTCAATGTGTCTTGTTATTTATGATTGAATTTTCAGGGTTAGTAGTGGAGCCAGTCTTATAGACAGAATCCATTGCTAAGCCAGGGCTTAGCATTATCCCAAAAATCAGCTAGCGCTAACCCCCAATTATTACCCTGGTACCCACCGCCACAGAGGTGTCGGGAAGAGCTGGTACCAACAGGCCCGGAGCGTCAAAAATGGCGCTCTTGGCCTAAGCAGTAACAGGCTGGCGTTATTTAGGCTGGGGAGGGCCAGTAACAATGGTCCTCGCCCACCCTGGTAATGTCAGGCTGTTGCTGCTTGGTTGGTATCTGGCTGATACTGAAAATAGGGGGAATCCTATGTTTTTGTTTTTTTTTATAATTAAAAAAAAGTGTGTGGTTCCCTATTTTTTTCAGTATTAGCCAGATACCAACCAAGCAGCAACAGCCTGACATTACCAGGGTGGGCGAGGACCATTGTTACTGTCCCTCCCCAGCCTAAATAATGCCAGCCTGTTAACGCCTAGGCCCAGGAGCGCCATCTTTGACGCTCCAGGCCTGTTGGTACCGGGTCTTCCTGGAAACCCTGTGGCGGTGGGTACCGGGGTAATAAGCACTAGCTGTTTTGGGGGCTAATGCTAAGCCCTGGCCTAGTAATAGATTATGTCTACAAGACGCTTTCCACTACTAAGCCTGAAAGCTCTATTATAAAAAACACAACAGAGAAGGAGTGTACGGTAGAGCGAGGGGGGGGGGGGGTGATTCGATATTTGCACAAGATTTATCAAAAGACATGCACAGCCTTAGTAAATTCTGAGCAAGAGTGTATAATAGACAAGAAGTGTAAATGGGTAGAACTGTGTCTACAATAGACACATAATGATGAATCCCCCCCATCCTACATACACTCTTCCTAGCCTCCTTTCCTGCATGTTGCACATTTCATGCATATGGGTATTCTCTTCCCTTTTCCTGCTTCTGTATTTGAAGAGACAGTAGTGATAACTAGTGTTAAACAAACTTTTGAAAAGTTTGGTTCCCCCCGGACTCACCAAACTTTTCGGTAATTGAGAGTTCGGTTCGGTCGAACCGGCAATGAAAAAAGCCCCTAAACATATTTATAACACTGCCTAACAGCTCTCCAAACCCCTGTCTAACACTATTAGGAGTGTATTCAAGTAGTTTTCAAGTGTTTTTAAGGATCAGTTATGGCGACATGCGGTAATCCATGGTAACTATTCCAACTCGCCCATTTTTTAGGCTTATTCACACCAAAATAAAGCGGATCCCTGGTTGTTGGTAAATGCCTGCCAGTGTTAATATGCACACGTGGCATGGGAAGATGCCGTAGCTTTATCCCAGCATGCTAAAAATTATCCCTTTTTTGGGAGTAGTGACAGAATTGGCATCCTAAGACAGTGAAGACTAAAGAAGAAATAGCTCTTGTATGAAAAGCCGAAAAAAAATTCTCTCTTTTCTTGGGATGATGGGTTGTGTATGTGTAGGCCTGTCTGGCAGTATGGTGATGGTGGATTGGTGTTACTAGTAGTAGCCCGTGGCTGACTGATGTTAATAGCGTACAGCATGAGATAGAAGACAGATGTTTATTGTGTAAAGCACGAGATGGTGGACTGATATCACTAGCGTATAGCACAGCATGAGATGGCGTACTGGTAGTGGCAGGAAGGGGGTGGGCTGGTTGCTAACTGATGTTACTATTATACAGCATGAGATGGCGGACTGATGTCATTAGCGTACAGCAGGAGACGGTAGACAGATATTACTAGCATACAGCATGAGATGGCAGACTGATGTCACTAGCATCCAGCAGGGGTGGTAGTACTGCCTAATCAGTTGCATCTGGCACAGGAGGATTAAATTCCTCACTGATCCATGCCTAATTAATTTTAGTGAAAGACAATTTTTCCACGCTGCTGGCTGACAATCTTGTTTGTCACACTAGAAGCCACTCTTGAGGGTGGACAAAACAGAACATTCATGACAAACTGGGCAAGTTCTGGCCAATGGTCTAATCTGGTGAGCCAGAAGTCCATGAGGTCTGAGCCCATGGTGTCTGCCAGAGAAAGGGCACTGCTGAGGTAGGCCTCAACCTGGTTGTTAAAGTGGTGTTTTACATCCCGTTGACGACTCATGTCAGGGGAGCATACAGGATGCAGAAACTTCGCCATCATGGGTTCAAATGTCAAAATGCTGCCACTGCTGCTGCTCCTGCCTCTTGCTGGGGTACTGCTGGCAGAGGTAGTGGAGCTTTGACTGTGCGGAGAGCAGAGACTGGACCCCAGGTCAGCAGGTGTTTGTTGCTGGAAAGCCTTGGCAAGCTGGCTGCTTACCTTCTCCTTATACAAATCCAATTTAACCTCATTCTCAGGTGGTGCTAAAAATTCTCCATTTTGGCTTTATACCCAGGGTCTAAGCGTGTGGCTATCCAGTACTCTTCTCTTCCATTCAAGCCCGCAATATGCTTGTTATTGTGCAAGCAGGAAAGTATACACCTAGCCATCTTTGCCAGCTTTTCTGAGGGCCCAGCTTTTTCCACCTCTCATCGACTCGACCTGCAATGAAATAAGCCCCTAAAATGTTTTATAACACTGCCTAACAGCTACAACCCCTGTCTAACACTGTTAGGAGTGTATTCAAGTAGTTTTAAAGTGTTTTTAAGGCTCATTTATGGTGACTTGCATTAACCCAATGTAGCAATTACAGCTCGCCCATTTTCAAGGCTTATTCACACCAAAATAAAGGAGTATAAAGTATCCCCGAGTGTCGGTAGATGCCTGCTAGTGTTAGTTTGCACACATAGTCATGGGAAGACACCCATGGCTTTATTTCAGCGTGCCAAAAATTATCCCTTTTTTGGGAGTAGCAACAGGTTCTTAGTCTAGCAAGTAAAGACGAAGGCATGGATTTTTCCAAGCGTCCCAAAAATTATCCCTTTTATTGTGGATGATAGGTTGTGTACATGTAGGCCTGGATGGAAGTAGGGTGATGGTGGATTGGTGTTTCTAGCAGTAGACAGCGTACATCAGATGGTGGTGAGGTAGAGTAATCTGTAGCTAGCAGGCAGGCATTGGTGGACTAGGTATACTTCTACCCAGCCTTTGCAATACATGAGGTGCTAACATACGGGCCTTATTCCTAAATTTGGACCCTGTCTGTGCTTCCCTTTCTCTTCACAGATACGGCACCGTACCTGCTTTCTTGCATCTGGTAACATAGTAAAGAATTTCCACATGCAGGATACTGTAAATAGCTAGGTACATCAACACTCGACTGTGCCCCTGTTCTAGAACATTTTTTTCTCAAGCCTTCAGATCCAGAATCAGTGTTACCGTCACTTGCTTCTGAGCTGTTTGGACTAGAAAGCACTCATCTTTATCATCCCCACCACTCCTCTCAGTTAGCACTTCTGATGTGTCGTCTTGGCCTCCTTGTTCTCCTGCACCACGTCCACAATGATGCCTTCCAGAATCCTCACCATGACTACCACCAGTCCCACTAGTGCTATGCTTGGCCACTGCAACCCCTTACCCCACCTCAGCAACACGCTCCAAAGACTGACCGTGACCCAACTCCTCCTCATGGCTAGTGCTATCCTTGTGCGTAGCAGTAGGGGTGGAAGCAAAGAAAGAGATGAGACCCTCTAGGATGGACAATTCCTTTAACAAGACATATTTTATAAGGATCTTTTTGGGGTGATTTTTCACCAACCTACTTGTCAAACTTTAAGTTTTAATGCTTTAAAAGCATAATGTGTTTGCAATGCACAGGCTTTTTAGGATAATGCGTGTTTGCATCAGCTAGAAAGATTTAAGGAGTGTACAACAATACTGTGTTAACAGACCAGATACGTGTCAGAGGAACACGCTTTTACATGCCAGAGATGACAGCACAATGAGTACTGAAGGTGTTTGCGGAACCATATGAAATGCAAAAGAACTGTATTAACACTACAGGCTACATACATGTAATTTTAACACACTTTTTGACTGGCAGAGATGACAGTACAATGAGTACAGACAGAAGAGAGGCCTCCAACCGAGAGATCTCAGCACAAAGTTCCCGGGAGCGAGCCAGGAAATCTTTTTTCAAAAAAGATCCCAGGGCAATACAATGACCACGGACCAACAGACTTATGTGCTTCCCACAAGATGGCTTCCGAGGTAACAGAGCCCTCATTGGTAGTGAAATACTCAGAGATACAATCCTTAATCGAATCACGGGAAGGCTGAGATTTGAGCATAGAGTCATTAAGGCGCCAGTGACAGCAATGAGGAGGAGTAAACTGAGGAAAGAAAGAAAGATTGGACTATTGTCCGACCAGGAAATTAGCTCCAAAGACGCTTCAGCGAGCATGTGCACCATCGGGAGATTCCTAAAAAAAATAGTCAATACGCTTATGCAAACGATGCGGGTGGGAGTAAAAAGAAAAGGACCATCCGTTGGGTGATTGATATGCCAGAGATTGTATAGAGAGGAAGAGCGAATCACACATTGAAAAACCGAAAAAAGTGAGCAGGGGAGGGGGGAGAACCCGTCAAGGAGAGCCGATCCATAGAAGGCAAAAAAAATCTAAATTAAAATCCCCCCTAGAAGCCATGCTTATGGAGGATACCTGTGAAGCCTGGCAAGAACCCTACGGAGAAAGGAATTTGAGAAGATTTCAGGGCATGTTACAGAAAAGCAAAAGGTCTCCCCCCTCGAGAACCCTCCATAATAACAAAAAGCCCCCCAGGATCTATGAAGGAAGAAGTCACCTGAAGGGGGCAGGACCTAGAAATCAAACCTTCCTATAAGAGGTGGCCGAATAGACCTGAGGATAGAGGCGATGTAAAAATTGGAAAGATCCAGTATGGTCAAAGTGCGTCTCCTGGAGAAATGCAATGTCAGCTTTCAGCATAGTTAACTCCAGCTGTAGCAGACGCCTTTTAGAGGGGGAGTTGAGGCCCTTAACATTCAAAAGAGATACACTTGACCATAATGGATGCCAAAGGGAGAAAAATGCTAATAAAATAAAAAACTCACCAAGTCCTGAAAGGCAACCAAGGACAGTCTGGAGGAGAGTGGGCCCGCAACAGAGTCCAGGAGGAAGAGATCCGATCCCTTTGAGCCTAGAATACGAAAAAGGGGAAAAGGGAGAAAAATAGGAACAAGAAAGGAGACCAAACAATAAAAAAGACACAACAAGACAAGACAAGACTAAAAAGGAAGGACAAGAAAAAACAAACAAATAGCACATCAGGAAATAAACCAACAACCCGAAGGTCAGAGAGGAGGCAAAACAGTCAATGACAATATGGCCTCAAGGGGGAAGTGAGAGAATGTAAGCAGAGGGCACCAGACAACCAAGAGAGACTGTCACTGCCTCCACGCGGTCATAGGCAGAAAACAAACGAATAATCAACTAGTGATGCCCAGTTGTGGATAACAGTAAACAGGGGAAGCCAGGCAAATCAAAGCTTAGGACAGAACGCAGTCTTGAGACATGAGCCCAATTTGTCAGTTCATGGAGCGGGATATCCAAGGCCAAGCAGAAGTACTGGAGGTCTCCCATGGAGCGCAGAGTTGCCGAATGACCATCCTTATGTGCCGACAGAGCAAACGGAAAGTTCCATCTGTACGTGGCTTGATGATCTTGCAGAGTAGTCAGGAGAGGTTGCAGCACCCTTCGTTTGCACAAGGTAATCTAGGAAAGATCAGGAAAAAGCTGTAGGTAGCCCCGTCAAACTCAAAGTTGCGTATATAAACAAGCTTTCGCCATGATGGACTCCTTAAGTTGGAAATCATGGACACAACAAATTACATCATGGGGGACACCAGAGGAATTATGGAATTCAGGGCCCTATGAGCTCTATCCAACTTGATGCGATGAGAGGCGGGCTCGCCCAGGATGAGATTGAAAATTGCTTCCAGTGTAACCTGAAGATCCTCATCATGCATTGCCTCTGGAAGACCCCAGATCCGTATATTGATGCGCCTGCCACGGTTATCAAGATCCTCACCATGGTTCTGGAGATCATTGTGGAGTTTTGACTGAGAAAAATACAGTGGCTTGTAGCTGCGTGATGTAAGCTCTGGTGGAGTCGTGGTCCCCCTCCAAGGTTTCCACACGGTCAGAGACATGTAGAAGGTCCTGCCAGAGTGAGGAGATTACAGCTCTGCATGCTTCTTTAACTGCAGCAGTTAAGAAACGAAAATAGTCCTTGGTAGGTATTTGTGAGAGAAGCTGACCCCAGGCAGGTGGAGCAGAAGAAGGACCGGGCACTCCAGAGCAATTCAGGTCCATCTCAGACAAAGTGTCCCAAAATGGGCTGCCCCCAGCATAGGGAACAGGAGCCTCAGGCAAACAGAGCGAGGGAAGCCCCTGGGGTGAAAACTGGGGGGCCCCAGCATCTAGACAACCTTTGGCAACAGCCCTCTGCTGTTTGGGGGGTTGGGAGGGTGGTTGAGACGCCATGTCTGTGAGGGCCACAGCAGGAGACTCCAGTGGACCAATAGGAGGGAGATGGGAGTCCAGGTTAGTGAGTGGAGAAGTGGGGAAGTGAGGGCAGCAGTAGGCAGATCTCCAATTACCCCCCCACCCCTCTGACAGTGGAGGGGGAACAGTCTAGTGGTAGAGGCTGAGGAGAAGGGGAGACAGGAGCTAACCTGTGTGGTGCTGCAAAGTTCCAGTAAGCCCCCGCTGTAGGAGAAGATGGCGGCCAGGCCGGAGTGCAGGTAGGAGCCGGATCTTCACAGGCTGCCGGCAGAGGATAGGCAGAAGGACGCTGGGCACAGCGGGAGCCCTCAGAAGAGACCACAGCAGGGTCCTGGGCAGAGGATACAGTTGAGGGAGATCCCACAGGAGCTCTGGTAGCAGCAGCTGTCAAGCAGGAGACCAGAGGAAAGCTGTGCACCCGCCTCACCACTCCCAAGGACTGAGGGAAGATGGCGGATGTAGCTGCCGGTCCCGCGGCCGGAGAGGAGCGTGGCCGGAGGAAGCGCTCAAGGCCATTGGCTGACCTGGAGGGCTTAGCAGAGGATGCAGGAGTCTTTGGGCGCCTCTTAAGGGTCCTCCCCATGAGATTTGGAAGACTGCACAGCGAGCAATTTGCAGTTAATGGCTACGTGGCGCGGGAGCAGCAGGCTCACGCATCCATCTTCTCTGGCGGCTCGCCATGCCTCGGCGCCATTCTCTCTTTTTCTAATCTGTATCTCTATCTTTCTAATCCCTAACTGTCTCTAGTTATGTCTCGCTCTGGCAGTTTATTCAGCTCTTTATGCAGTGGGTGACGTCACTGCCCTCTTATCTGTGTAAAAATGCCCTCCCCCTTGCTGTGTCCTATTGGCTTTTGTGCTGATTGAGACATTAAGCAGCAAATCACATGATAGACGTGGGTTATCATATGATACCCTGATGTTCTGACATAATCTCACTGCCTGCTCTGCTTCCTATGTCCACCCAAAAAACATGCTTTCTGGTTTTTCGAGCTATTTACCGGCTTGAGGGTCTGCCAAGCCGGAAAAATCCAAAAGTGTCGCCGGCTCATCTCTAGTGATAACCAATTTTTTGAGACACCCCCACAGTGGTGTGTATTGGTTGCATGGTTGATGCTTAATGTATGTGTTTAAAGCTTCAAGTTCACCAGCATGAATATTCTTTGCCTTGAATTTGATGACAATCACTTATTTCCTAAATGTGTTTAGCAAGTAGAGATGCAGGAATACCCTTTTTTACAGTCTTTAAAAAGCTAGAAAACAAGGGTATGGGAGGATGAATCCATGGATCGTAAAAAGAAGGCCAGGGCAAGTAAGTAGAAAGTCCACCTGACCAAGGTGGATAGGCATGTGGCATTTGCTATCCCCTAGTCTCTTGCCAGTATAGCTTGTCTTATATAATGGAGTATACACGACTCCTTACAGCTAAGGTAATATGACCACAGTCACACACCCAGGGTTTGCTGTTGCTTCAGTGTAATCATTTCACACATATATTTCTACAAATAACAGAAAACTGTTTATTATATGTCATATTGTGTATAGCACATTCACCAGTGAGTGTAGCAATACATCTGTGAATTATTTAGATGTACGGGTCTCCATCATAGAAGGTGCTATACACACTACGACGTATAATAAACTGACAGCTATAAATTCCCTTCTAAAATATGACATTTTTCACCCACTTCATACAAAAGTTAGGTAGTAGGTAAACAATTGTTGCCGTGCATTGATTTTTGTTTGTCTTACAATGTGTTAATAAAGTTGTGACTATGGAGATATTTAAAGGGTAGCCCCCACCATCCAATTATTTTTTTTTTGCTAGCCCGTTACCCATTCCCCCCCCCCCCCCGCAACGGCACTAGCCCGTTCACTCCTCCCCCCCAAACCCCCCGCACCGCATACTCCGTTCCCTTATTACACTTGCAGTTACTGCAGAGTCCGGCAGCGGGCGTGCAGGGACAGCGGCGGCAACGAGGTGGTGGCGGCGATGTGGGGGGGGGGGGGGGGGGAGTGGCCTCCCAGCCAGTGGCCGGGGAGCCAATGCGCTCGCTCCCGCCTGTCTGATTGACAGGCAGTAAGCGAGTGCAGCCTAACTGAAAAAAGACTGATTGCCACTCCAAAATCAGTCCTTTTTCAGTGGCCGGTTTTTAAATGTAAATTAAACCTTTTTAATGAAAAAAATTATAATAAAAGTATATTAGAGATATGTTGTAGTACATAAGTACTACAACATATCAAAAAATAAAGTTGGTGACAGTGCCCATTTAAGGGGAGGGGTTTAGTGATTGCAACAATTGTTTCACTACTACGTAGCTTCTTCGCAGCCTGGTTCAGTGCATTGCTACCTGTGTCCAATAAAGTATACAGATTGGAATAGAGTGCCTTCATGGTTTATGGATTGTGTCCTGTAACATGGGGAGCACTGTTAGTCTGTTGAAGCAGCTATGCGGTGAATCTGGTCCCATATCACGAAAGTCCTTATTTGATCGTACTACTGTACAGAGCTACTGTACAGAGCTGTGCCTAGTAAACAAAGTAGGGAGTGTAGCACTCACCAGAGCCCATTCAAACAGCTGAATGGCAGGAATACCAAAGGTTAAATAAACCCCACTGATCTAACATTGATGACTTACCCCAAGGGTAGGCTATGAATTATGAAGAACTAGATAACCCTTTTAAACAATTAACTATGATTTGTAGCACAATATCAATCCAGTGCAAAATGTTATGATAGATTTGTGTTGTTGTACTTCTATATTCTTCATGTATGGACACATTCATAACTTGCAGGTTGAGGTAGAAAGCACTGCTGTCTGCAACATATCACTGTAACAAAAGTACTGTCAAATAACTTTTGACACAGCTTTGTAAACCTAGTATAGCGCAACTCCATGTGATAAAGTGAGTAGTAGAGATAGTACATGTTTAGCATCCTTGAAGTGACCAGGTAAAGTGGGCACTAGGGGCTAAGGGATAGAGTCCAGTCAGTCCCCCAGATTTTCATTTCCTATTCTTATAGGAGAATAGGCAGTAGTTCCCACTGCACAGCGTCAAATATGCTGCGTATACGCATTACTAACACTATTGGGGAAATTTATCAAAACCAGTGCCTGATTTCCGTAGGCAGGGGCCATCACTAACAGCCAACATGTAGCGATTGTCGCTGTCAGCTATTAACCCTTTAGATCGACGCTGTCAAAGTTGACAATGGTGCCTAAAGGGACATTTAAACGGAGATTGGTGCTGTAGTGGCTTTGATTAACAGCCCCCCTTCCAGGGTAATTGTGGGTGGGAGATCTGTTGTCATGGCTGCTCTAGGCTTAGTCTTCTATTAATTATGCCTCGAGCATGCTCTATCAATAGAGCAAAGATCTCAATGATCAATGCAGGCTCATACAAATTAAAGTCCTACATTGATCTGTGTGAGCCATCTATTAATCCCTAGGGGGGGACTAATAATGTGTAAAATTTTATCACAGTTAACTCCTAATAAATTAACCCCTTGCATATTAAAAGTTTTAATCACCCTCCCCCTTTTCTCAAATAAATATAAACTAAATGAAAATAAACATTTGGTATTGCTGCATGCGGAATTAGCCAAACTACTAAATTATACTATAACTGAAGCTGCACAGTGACACACGTAAACAAAAGAAAATACTAAAACACCAGAATTGCAGTAATTTGGTCATATCACATCCCAGGACAAAATGGAATAAAAAGGTGTCCACAAAGTCAGTTTATGCCAAATTAGTACTGTGGTGCACACAGAGGCATGTGTGTTTACTGTCCACATAGGGAGGTATTACATTGTGGACCTGAGGAAGGCACCAAAACAAGTCTTCCAATTCTTTTCCAATAAATATTTATATTCCCGTGCACCCTCTGTGTGGATCCATGCAACTACTACTGTTTTTTTCCTCTTGATGATCCAGCCACTCATGGAATAGGGTCATTCTTGCAGCATACTGCTAACATTTTAAAGCTTAAAAGAGTACTCCGGCAGAAAAAAAAAATGTTTTTATTCAACTGGTGCCAAAAAGTTAAACAGATTTGTAAATTCCTTCTTTTTAAAAATCTTAATCCTTCCAGTACTTATCGGCTGCTGTATAATACAGAGGTTGTTTTCTCTCTTTATTTTCTGTCTGACCACAGTGCTCTTGCTGACACCTCTGTCCATGTCAGGAACTGTCCAGAGCAAATCCCCATAGCAAACCTCTCCTGCTCTGGACAGTCCCTGACATGGACAGAGGTGCCAGCAGAGAGCACTGTGGTCAGACAGAAAAGAAATTCAAAAAGAGAAGAACTTCCTCTGTTTTATACAGCAGCCGATAAGTACTGGAAGGATTAGGATTTTAAAATAGAAGTAATTTACAGATCTGTTTAACGTTCTGGGACCAGTTGATTTAAAAAAAAATAATTGTTTTCCACGAGGGGCGGAGCCATGATGTCACGCTGCTCCGTCCCCGTATCGCCCATCATTACGCACAGAGCGAACTCGCTCTGTGCTGTAATGAGAGCGGGGTGCCGTAGCGGGGATCCCAGGGCTCCCCAGCAGCGGGACCGCAGCGATCTGACATCTTATCCCCTATCCTTTGGATAGGGGATAAGATGTCTAGGGGCGGAGTACCCCTTTAAGGATGAAGGGCGTACAGGTATGCCCTAGCGTCCTGGTACTTAAGGACCAAGGGTGTACATGTACTTCCTGGTCCTGCTCCCGCAATTTAAAGCACGTTCCCGAGCTAAGCGCTTTTCATACCCAGTGGGTCCCAACTGTTATCAGCAGTGAGGACCCACAGTTAATGTCGGACATTGCCAATTGGGCCAATGCCCGACATTAGCCCTTTAGACGCCATGATCAAAGTTGATTGCGGCATCTAAATGCGGGATCTATCGGTTAGTTTAGGAAGCTGATCGGGACATCCGTGGCAAAATCGTGGGTGGATGGCTGGAGGGCCCTAACCTGCCTCCTCGGTGTTCAATCGCTGCTCTGATGCTGCAGCCAAGCTCTGCAGGCTAGAGCAGCAGAGCACTGATAACACTGATCAATTGAACAGTGTATGCAATTGCAAGATTGCATGTCATAGCCCCCTATGGGGACTAAAAAAAAAAAAGTAAAAAAAAAAAAAATCTATATATAAGCCCTTCCCCTAATAAAACTTTGAATCATCAGCCATTTCCAATTTTTTTAATAAAATAATGTAATTAAAAATATACAAAAACAAATGTAGTATCACTGCGTGTGTAAATGTTCGAACTATTAAAATATAGCGTTCGTTAAACTGCATGGACTATGGCATACATGTAAAAAAAAAAATACCAAAGCCCAAAATTGCACATTTTTAGTCACTTCATATACCATTAAAAAAATGGCACCGATAAAAACTATAGACCACAGCACAAAAAGTTAGCCTTCATATAGCCCCGTATGCAGAAAAGTAAAAAAGTTATAGGGGTCAGAAAATGAAAATTTTAAACATACTAATTTTGGTCCATGTAGTTATAATTTTTATAAAGTAGTAAAATAAAACCTACATAAATTGGGTATCCTTGTAATTGTATGGACCTACCTGTCATTTTTACTGAAAAGTGCACTGCGCAGAAATGGAAGCCCCCAAGTGTTACAAAATGGTGTTTAGTTGTTTTTTTTTTTTCAATTTCTTTCTACACAATATATATTTTTTTTTGTTTTGCCGTAGATTTTGTTGTAATGTTGTCATTACAAAGTACATTTGGTGATGCAAATAAATAAGCCCTTATATTGGTCTGTAGGTGTAAAATTGAAAGAGTTATGATTTTTAGAAGTGGAGGAGGTAAAAACGAAAGTGCAAAAATGGAAAAAGGCCTGGTCTTTAAAGCGTACCCGACAGATCCAACAATTTTTTTTTTTATATATCACTCAGTACCTAATACTGACCATGTACATCTAATTTTTATGTGACTAGCACCTTTATTTATTTTTTTATTACACTTTTAATTTAGCTCACTGGTCTGAATTCCTCACTGTGCAGGTCTCCGCCCCCTCTCTCTCTTGCTGTCTGCTCACATCTCCCCTAACATTAGCAAAACTACAACTCCTAGCTTGTCCTCACTGACAATAGTGGGAAACAAGCTGACAGTGGGAGGATTTTTCCTCCAGCTGTGAGCCCTGCGCTCACAGCTGTCAATCAAGGAAGTGTGTCCATGACATAGGTGATGATGCATGGACACAGCAGGACTAGTATGTGTCCAAGCAGGGGGGGGCAGTTGTTTGACTGGCTTTTTCAGTATGAAATCATGAAAATTTTCTAATGAAAGCAATTGTAAAACCCATTGGTTTTGCATGCTTTACAACATATCAAAAGTTTTTGTATCTGACAGTGCCCATTTACGGCCAAAATGGGCTTTGTCTTAAAGTGTTAAAATTGTGTTTTACCTATTAGAAGCCCAATCCTACCAGATTTGGACAGATTTACACCCGAGAATACTGTGGTGAGGTAGTGGGCAAATATACACCTACGAATACGCAAGGGAGCGCCCCTTTCTTTTATTTTATTTTGTATTTCAACCCTCCCACTTTCCTCCCCCCCCCCCCCCCCCCCACCAGCCTGTTGCCATTCTACCACACAAACTTATATCTTTCTTTACTTCCATTTCTCCCATTCTTTTTTGTTCAGGGCACTCTTTTTTCCCCCATGATAGTATATAGATTCATATTTAACTCTCAACTAAATCAGTCCATTCCTTAATATATGGCACTTTTGGCGCAAACCATTTCCTTCGTATCAAAATTTTTGTCAACCCAAAAAGTTTAAGAATTAAGTTTTTATTTTCCCCAATTTCCAACCCGAATACCGCAGTGACCATATTATATTTTCACCCCAAGATTTTCCTCGATTTTTATATAAACCTGTTCCCATAGTGTTTGCACCTCTTTACAACCCCAGATCATATGTATATGATCCGCATTTTCCCCAATACATCAGGGGCAATTTGCATCCTGTCTTTTTCCCATCCTGAATAATTCATATGGAGTATAACACAATCTATAGATCAATTTAATTTGTGAAATGTAATGATTTGTGCTAATAGATGATTTATCTATATTTCTAAATATTTCCCACCACTCCTCTTCTTCCAACACTCCTATTTCCTTCTCCCATTTCGATTTAATTATTTTTATATTTTTTTGTGCCTTGTGTTTAATTATTATCTTATAAATCTTCCCCACTTTACTCCTGGAGCTACTTTTTGTGTATCATAAAGTCAAACAATTTGTGGTACCCAATTACCCATCTAGGATTGTCTATATCTGCATTAAATGCATTTTTAATCTGCCTATATGCAAATTCACACCACAAGTCTAAACTATATTGGGTTTGGAAATAGTTCCAAGAAAGGAGACGCTTATTATTCACTAACTGTTCTACCCAAGCAATCCCATATTTTTCCCAGTTAACATATCCCCTTAATTTATATATTTCTGGGGAAAAAAAACATTCCCACATATCTTTGTGAACTTCAGACTACATGGAACCCCTAAAAGTCTTTGTTAATTTCCAAATTTTATTAATCATCTTGAAAAAACAAGTATTTGCCAAAATAACATCAGCATGACCTATCCCTTCTAAAATTTCCCAAACAGAGTTCTTTCCCTTCCCAAACACAGCAAAAAAAACGTTATCACCGTTTCCTCCAGACAGAGCATATTAAGTTGTGCCGCTATATAATAGATCTGAACGTTGGGTATCCCCATGCCTCCCAACTTTACTGGTGGGGGTTGATCATATTTTGCTTAATCCTAATGCGTTTGCGCCCCCAAATTATCTCATTTAATTTTTTTTCCACCTCTTTAAAATATTTATCCCCGATCCAGGTTGGAGCTGCTCTCAAAAAATTTAATAACATGGGGAGTATAACACTTTTTATTAATACCACCCTATCTGGCATGGTTAAAGGGGTACTCCACCCCTGGCATCTTATCCCCTATCCAAAGGCCCCTGTATTGCCCGTCATTACGTGCAGAGCGATCTCGCTCTGCGCAGTAATGACAGCGGGGTGCTGCAGCAGCGATCCCCGGGGTCCCCAGCAGTGGGACCCTGGCGATCTGACATCTTATCCCCTATCCTTTGGATAGGGGATAAGATGTCTAGGGGCGGAGTACCCCTTTAAAGGTAATTTATTCCATATACCTATTTTACCATAAATGTTTTCTATTATTGGACAAATATTAAGCTTAATATATTGTGACATGTCTCCAGAAATCTTTATTCCCAAATATTCCAGTGCCTCATTTAACTTATGAATGGTTATATTACCTATCTGAGTCTCAATATCTCTATCTAAAGGAAGTCCTGATTTTGACCAGTTGGTTTTGTAACCTGAATATTGCCCATATCCCTCAAGAATTTCCATTATACCTGCTATTTTCTCATTTTTTTTTTGTTTTTCTTAACGAAAAGTAGCACATCATCTGCATATAATAATTTTTTTTCTTTAGTACTATTAATACCAAATCCCTCAAATCTTTCTGTATTTCTAATAATGTGGGCCAAAGGCTCGATTGCTATGGCAAATAAAGTAGGGGAAAGTGGGCAGTTCTGTCTTGTACCCCTTTCTAAAGAAAAGCTCTTTGAAATACTACCATAAATTTTTATCCTTGCAGTCAAGGAGTGATATATAGTTTTTATTGCTTTCTTTACTAACTCCCCCAAATTCATTTATTTGCATCTAGTCACAGGATGGTGTGGGGACCCCCCTCTCCAATCTGAATATTCAAAAATGTTCTCCGTATATTGCTATAAATATTTCTACCTTGCATAAAGCCTTTTTGTTCTTCCCCAATAATTCCCTTTATTGCCCTATGTAGTCGCTTAGCCCATATTTTTGTATAAAGAGATTGGTCGATGCAACCCAACCTCCAACTCATCTTTACCCTGTTTTGGAATTAGGACAATACAGGCTTCTGCCATTGATGGGGAGAGTTTGCCAGTCACCAAGGGTTCATTATGTATTTCAAGTAAATACGGCAACAATACTTCCCCAAACACTCTATATACCTCGAACACTAAGCCATCACTCCCTGGTGTAGAGTTCCCTGTAAATGACTTCAATACTGTTTTAAGCTCCTCTAGACTAATCTCCTTATTTATTTCCTCTTTTTGCTCCTCAGTAATTTTTGATAATTTTAATTCACTTAATTATTTATCTCCTGATCCATTTTTTCCCTTCCTTTTTATATATTACTTTATAATATTTCACAATTACTTGTTCAATTTCTTCCTTCGTATGCACAGTTTTTTTCTTATTATACCTTACTGCTTTGATTTCTTTATTCTCTCTCTGGATTTTTATTATACCCATAAGCCATTTATTTATTTTCCACCCTCTGTGTATTGTTTTTGCCCCTTAACCCCTTAAGTACTGAGCCCTTTTTCGCAATTCTGACCACTGTCACTTTAAGCATTAACTCTAAGATGCTTTTACCGATTATTCTGAGATTGTTTTTTCGTGACATATTCTACTTTATTTTAGTGGTACATTTTCGTCGTTACTTGCATCCTTTCTTGGTGAAAAATCCCAAAGTTTCATGAAAATTTAGCACTTTTCTAACTTTGAAACTCTCTGCTTGTAATGAAAATTGATATTCCAAATCAATTTTATATTGATTCACAAATACAATATGTCTACTTTATGTTGGAATCATAAAATGGACATATTTTTACTTATTGAAAAAATTAGAGGGCTTCAAAGTATAGCAGCAATTTTCAAAATGTTCATAAAAATGGCAAAATCTGAAGTGACAGATGTTACAGAACTACAACTCCCAGCATGCCTGGGCAGTCTAGGCATGCTGAGAGTTGTAGTTTGGCAACATCTGGAGGGCTACCGTTTGGGCACCACTGCAATAGTGGTCTCCAAACTGTGACCCTCCAGATGTTGCAAAACTACAACTCCCAGCATGCCCAGATGCTGGAAGTTGCAGTTTGGCAACCACTAGAAGGGCAGCAGTAAATATCGCTTTACTGCTACCTTTCTCCCCCCCCCCCCCTCCTGTCGCCTCCCTACCTGTGCCGCTATCCCCGCTGTCTCCAGCGATGATCGGCGGTCCCCACGGCATCTTCTTCCCCCGTCCTGCCCGACATCCAGGGGTGGGCAGAGCGGGGGGTTTCTATGGCAACCCCCTGTCGTGCGCTGCCATTGGTCAGAATTCATTTCTGACTAATGGCAGGGGATAGGAGGAGATCGCACCACTGCGACCTCGTTCCTATCCCTCAGGATGATCGGCCCTATTTTTCGGACGATCGGGTCACCAGAGACCCGATCAGCCCGGAATAGCAGAAAATCGAAAGTCTGACTTGACATGCGATTTCCTGCGATCACCGACATGGTGTGCAATGTGCCGGGCTGCCTGCTGAATGATTTCAGCAGGCATCCCGGTCCGGCCCCCGACCGGCTAGCGGCGGGGACCGGAATTCCTACGGGCGTATCCATACGCCCTCAGTCCTTAAAGACTTTAAAACGGGGGCCCTAACTAATTTATCACACTCTTTAGCCTCCTAAGTTTGTGCAAATATAGTTTCTATTTCCTTAATTTCCCTCATCAATAGTTTCTCTTTTTCTCTACACTTTCTTCTAAAATGTATTATCCTTTTTATAAGTAGGCCTCCTAACGTGTGCCCAAACCATATGTAGCCCTGTGGATCCTTTATTTATCTCCCAAAATTCTACAATATAATTCTGGACCCCTTCTATTACTTCCTTAATGTGCAACCAGTGTGGATTAATATATAAATCTTAAGTGTATTTTCCCTCTTTTTCCCACTAATAATATTACCTCTGACCAGGGCATGATCTGACACTGTTTTTGGTTCATATTCAATTTTTTTTTTTTTTTACTGAAGTAAGGGTTTGTACATCTACCAAAATTAAATCAATCCTAGATGCTGTTTTATGTGTGGTATTAAAACACAAGAATTTTTGTTTCAATAGGTACAGATGACGCCATGTGTCTTTTCAACCGGTTTCCTGACACCATTTGTGCAGAAGTGTTTTACTAGTTCCTAACTCCCTACCTTTCCAATCTAATTATTTGTACAAAACACAATTAAAATCACCCAAAACGAAAAATATCTTTATATCTTTTCCTCTCCAAAAATATGGTTAGCTTCTGGAGGATTTCTACCGAAAATGGAGGAGGAATGTAAATACAAAATGCAAACACATATCTACCCCTTGGATCTATCTCCACCACATATTCCAAATAATGAATAGCTTGATGGATTAACATTGAACAGTTTAGAATGATATGCTACTTTAACCCATTTTTTCTTAATTAAAATGACTGTTTCTTGTGTTAAGTGGGTCTCTATTAAAGGGGTACTCCGATGGAAAACTGGAAATATTTTTTTTTTTAAAATCAACTGGTGCCAGAAAGTTAAAGGGGTACTCCGGCGCTCACACATCTTATCCCCTATCCAAAGGATAGGGGATAAGATGCCTGATCGCGGGGGTCCCGCTGCTGGGGACCCCAGTGATCTTGCACACAGCAACCCATTACAATCAATCCCTGGAGCCTGTTCGCTCTGATCTCAATACTGGCGATCACTGGGCCGGAGCATTGTGACGTCACACTCCGCCCCCTTAATGCAAGTCTATGGGAGGGGGCATGCACAGCTGTTACGCCCCCTCCCATAGGCGGGATGCAAGTGTAGAGGCTCACCCTGCGGGATGCAAGTGTAGAGGCTCTCCACGTCGATGCTAGCCAAAATGAAATGTTCCTGCCACCCAAAGTTCTCCAAAATTTGTAATAAATGTTGTGTGTCTTTTAAGTACGCAGTTATAGTAGACAGTAATGGACGCAAGACCCAGTCTAGATATTGGGACAGGGGCTCAGTAACTGAGCCCCTGCCTGAACAATCGGCCTTCCTGGGGGTGTAAGAGCATCTTTATGAACTTTGGGTGTCCAGCACTTATAAGGTTTTTGTGGGTGTGATATAAAAAGTTTTTTTGCTAATCTTTCCGAAAATATATTATATTATTTTCCACCCCTCTCCTAAGTAGCGATTTGGCACTCTCCTGATATTGTGTAGTTGGATCTTTCGATAATTCAGCATATGTGTGTTGGTCACCTAGCTGACGACTAGCTTCTTGCAAATAATAGTCTCAAGACAGAAGCACTATGTTTCCGCCCTTGACGGCAGGTTTCACTATTATATCTGTTTGATCAGATTTATGAGCACCCCCTTCACCCACCGTAATAAGTGCTCTAACGTCTTCAATGATGTTTTCCATAAAATTATGGATATTGGAGCCTGCGGGCAAGGGCGGATTAAACACAGAAGGGACACCTCCGGTGAATGGTCTATACTCTGTCACCTTGTCAGGATCTTGTACATTCTCATCTCCTGCGATCTCCATTAGCAACGACACTATATTTCTGTCTTGTTCTGACCAGGAAGGGTTAACCATAAAGCCCAAAAAGCTAATTAAAGCTGGAACTTCACCTTCTAACTGGTCTGACTCTTTGTTTTGTATATGACCACTGAGAAAAAACGATGTAAATTAATTTTTCTAATAGAATTATGTAGATCAATCATAAAATCTGTAAAATTAAATTCAGTGTTGATACAATAGTTTAACCCTTTCTTCAACAATGACTGACAATCCTCAGAAATAATATGTTTAGTGAGATTAATAATTTTAGACTGACCTGTAGGGTCTGGAGAGGCAAATTCACCTACTGTTGTCAGGTGACTTCCTTTCTCTTCATCCCACCTCCTTCTTGGGAATCTTTTTGCACCTGCCCCACCGTATCCTCCTCTTGCGGGGGGGGGGGGGGGTGCACTTGTTGTTCCCCCGTAACCACTTGGTTAGGGGGATCCTTAGGTAGGGTAATGTCTCCAGTCCCACTCGAGTCGGACCCAGAGTCTGTAGTCCAATAATCCTGAGCTGGTCTCCGTGGTCCTCTTTGGTGTCTGGTCTTCTTCAGATTCCAGTTGAATACATGACCACCATCATAATCTTGTTTGTCCCTTAAATATTTATTATTTTTATGTTCCTTAATGTCCGCTTGGATCGGCAATATCTTTTTTTCCACCTTTTTTCGAATAGATCATATTGTTCCTTATTCACACAGGTTTTTAATTCCATTTTTGCTTTAAGGAGTTGTGCAGTTATTAAGGCATACTCTTTCTCAGTCCGTTTTAACATCAGTTTAGTTAGCTTTTTAAACTGTGTTCTTGATGTAATGCAGCCCATTCTTCCATAAATTCGTTATCATCCTGGAATTGCGACAACTCCTTAAAAACTCTCAGTCCACGTGGAGCACGTGCGCTTTCGCAATAGGACTGTAAGGAATTGACTGTCCAAAACAGTTTGACTTCTTTTTCAGAAAGCATTATGACTCTATATTCCAAGGACTTAGTACCTAGTACTTGCAGTTCGTCCTTTAAGTTACATTGCGCAAAAAATTCTGTTGCGTCTTCTCTACCAGCTAGTAAAGTCCCAGGACTAATATGCAGTAGGTTTTCCAATGCCGCACTCGCATCTGAGGCTGCTTGTTCCATAGACTCCATCTTTAAACGACTGTGTTCAGCTACAGCGTGCTCAGACCATCAGCAATCAGCACAAGCACTTCATACAGATGTAGAAAAAGAAATGGCCGGCACTGTTGCACTCACGTAGGGATGGAGCTTACTGGTTCACCACCACAAGCAGGTCCTGTGCTGCCTTACTCCTGGTGCTCAGTCTGCTTTCAGCACAAGCGTCATATTCAGAAAAATGAAGAGTTCGCAAACGGCACTCATGGTACAGCAGGAAGTTTTATTCGGGAATACTGGTACACGCAACAAGAACGCCAGGTAAGTCGACCGGTTTCGTGCTGCATAGAGCGCTTACACATGACCTCTGAATACTGCTAACCCCTCCCCCCTTATATACAAAAATGTTACCTTTTCATTTATGTATAGTCCCATGGAAAATAGAATTAGGTCAGCTATTTACAAAAATTGGCCATTCTGCAGCAAGATGATATCCTAGGTAAAAAATAATTAAATAAACCACTAATTTCTTTTCGCATAACTAAGAACATTAGAGACCACATTGTAAAGGGAAGATTGCAAGATAATACATCAAGTAATTGGATAGAAAAATCTAAACCACAAGGATGCTTTAAATGTGGGCAATGTAATTTATGTTCATATATGTTACAAACGAAAAATATACAATTAGGTATGCAGAGTATTACCATACATGATTTCATCACATGTAAAACCAAACATCTCTTTTATGCACTGGTCTGTACATGTCGTCTATACTATATTGGTAAGGCCATAAGACCAGTGCATAAAAGGATCAGAGAACATTTCCGTTCACTCACTACGGGTAAGGGCTGTCCCAAGGGTATAGATCATATGAAAAATAAACTAAATAATAGAATTGAAGACTTAAAATTCCTAGGACTAAAAACAGTTGCGACTTTAAAATATGGAGGAGACAGACATAAACTTCTTTTACAGAAAGAAGCATAAATGATTATACCCACAGATGCTATAGGACCGCTAGGTTTAAATCTACGGGAGGACCTCAATGTGTTTCCTTAGTGTACGTATAAGTTGATAATATAAGGTATATATTCACACCTAGCGTAATTACAAATTAGTGTCCGAGTTGAACAATAATGAGTTTTGTACAAGTATCTTTGTAAGTTAGAATAATAGCCTCCTCACATTGTACATAAGTATGTGCTTTTAACCCTTGTTTAGTAAATGTTCTCTTTTGTATTACATTGTATTATATACGTCACCACTTGTTTTGTATATAAGGAGGGAGGGGTTAGTAGCAGTCAGAGGTCACGTGTAAGCGCTCTGTGCAGCGCGAAACCTGTCGACTTACCTGGCGTTCTTGTTGCGTGTACCAGTATTGCCGAATATAACTTCCTGCTGTACCGTGAATGCCGTTTGCGAACACTTCATTTTTCTAAATAAAAACATATGTGGTATTGCCATGTGCGTAAATGTGCGAGCTATGAAAATATATCGTTAATTAAACCGCACGGTCAATGTGTACACGCAAAAAAAAAATCCAAAGTCCAAAATAGCGTATTTTTGGTCACTTTTTATACCATTAAAAAATGAATAAAAAGCGATCAAAAAGTCTGATCAAAACAAAAATGATATAGATAAAAACTTCAGATCACAGCGCAAAAAAATGAGCCCTCAAACCGCCCCGTATGCAGAGTACGACAAAATCAAACCTATATAAGTAGGGTATCATTTTAACCGTATGGACGTACAGAATAAAGATAAGGTGTAATTTTTACCGAAAAATGCACTGCGTAGAAACGGAAGCCCCAAAAATTTACAAAATGGTGTTTTTTTCTTCAATTTTGTCGCACAATGATTTTTTTTTTCCGTTTCGCTGTGGATTTTTGGGTAAAATGACTAATGTCACTGCAAAGTTGAATTGTGGTGCAAAAAATAAGCCATAATATAGATTTTTAGGTGAAAAATTTAATGGGTTATGATTTTTAAAAGGTAAGGAGGAAAAAACGAAAATGCAACAACTGGAAAACGCAAGTCCTTAAGGGGTTAAACACACTATAGCTGGGAGGTAGTTCACTATCCTATCAAACACAGCAAGTCTTTTCCTCTTCTCTTTAATCCCCTTAATATTACATGTTATAATTTTCTTTTCTATTTGGTTTTATTTTTCCATGCTCTCAATACCTGCTATCTGGCAACAGACTGGCGTTCCCTCCCACTTGTTCCCCCATCGGGGGGGGGAGCCAAGCCAGGCCCATCTCTGCAGCAGCCATGGAGGTTGGCGGTCCTGCGTTCGGCGGCTCACGTCATGCAGTCACTTGTTCCTGCCCAGTGACCTCTTTTCTTACCTTACACCTGACATCGTCCAGAACATTAACCCTGTCGCTCCCTTGGATTCCTTTAGATAAGGGATTTTGCCTGTAATAAGGAACTGTCTGAACTCCATGCACTGAGGTTGGTCTGTGTGTTGATGAAAATGTTGCTCAGCAACTACAGAAATTTGATCTTATGTGTGTTATATCAAAGGATAGTCTTATTTGGTTCCTTTTTAGATGATGAAAGCAGACATATATGCACAACTGTTTTGAACATTGGTAAATAGTGCATTCATATGGGGAGCTTTGGTTGTTACTTGCATTCTGCTGTAATTCTATTTGCTCCAAGTGTTCGTTTCTTTCTAGGCAAAAAACAAAGAGAAATTCCAACCCCAATGGGTCTCATAAATTACATGGCGCAGCCAGTCCATCAGGAAAGCACTGGATAAACATCTGTGTAGATTAACCTCTGTTCAGCAAGTTTCATATACAATGAAACCTTTTTAAGCCAACCACCCAAATTTGTGCAATAAAATTGTTTTCCATCTTATGGGATGTTCCTGGCAAAGAAAAAGTTTTGCAGAATGTGGGTAAAATTGTCTAATAAAGTCAACAGGCATGTACAGCATACAAATAGTGATGAAAGGGCAAAAAAAAAAAAAAAAAATTTTTTTTTCATTCTGTATAGAATTAGAGGTCCCTAGCATAGTCCATCATCTCATTCATGGTCCTCGTCCCCAGTATTACTCACCATCTGATTCATAGTTTCCAGCAAGGCTACCAATCTCATTCCTGATCTGCAGCCAGGCTCAATATTGCACTCCTGGTCCCCAGCATGGCTTCCCATCGATTTCTTAAACCAATATGGTTCCACATATCATTTCTAGTACACAGCATAGCTTTCCAACTCATTTCCAGTGCACAACATGACTCCCCATCTCATTCTTAGCCTACAACATGACTCCCCTCTAATCCCTAGCACGGTCCCACCTTATTTCTGTTCCTGAGCATATCTTCCTATCTTATCCCTTGTCCCAGCATGGCTCTCCATCTTATTCCTGGCCTCCAGCACCCCCCCCCCCCCCCCAAATCTCTAGCTAGCATGGAATCCCATCACAGCCATAGTCCTCAGCTTGGATTTCTACCTCAGTCTTATCCCCAACATGGCTCCCTATCTCATTCCTCTACCAGCTGAAAGCCTAGCACACCATCTTTTTACTGTTCCTCAGCATACCTCTTATCTCATTCATAGACTACAACATGGCTCCCCATTTCATTCTAAGTCCCCAGCATTGTTTTCCATCTTAGTCTTGGTCCACAGCATGGCTCTCCATCTCACTCTTAGCCCCCAGCAAGGCCCCCTATAATTTCTACTATAATTTCTACTCCCTGCCATGGCTCCCATCTTATTTTTGGCCCCATACATGGATCTCCTTTCATCCCTGTTCCCCAACATGGATTCTAATCTTATTTCTGGTCCCCAGAATGGCCCCTCATCTGATTTGTTGTAACATACATGGCTTCACATCTTTTGCAGTGTCCCCAGCATGGCATACCATCTAATTTCCTGCCCCAGTTTGGCTCTATATATGATGATTCCTAGTCTCCCTATTATTCCAAGCCCCTGAAATGACTCCTCTCCTTATTTCAGCATGACAAACTGCCATCTCATTGGACAACCTCCTTTTTCCCGCCTCCTATACAATGACACTTGCTGAAAATGCTCTCCCTCCTGCGTTTGCAGCTCCAAAGATATGGTACATCTTCTAACACCATCTCTCTCGATGTCTTTTCAAAATCTCACCCTCCAGCTCAGTAATACTGCACTGTATGGATCGGATTCCAGATAATTCAGAACGCATAAAAGTCCAGTGTGTTCTTTTCAAAGGGGTTCCAGATTAAAAATGTGCTCAAAAAGTGGTCTTTGATCAGATAAGGGTCTGCTTATAGAGGGGTAACTTCCAAAGGCTATTTGTGAGAAGAATCGGGTCACAGAAAAAAATTGTCTAGATGGGGGGTTATGGTCTTTACAGATTAGAAACAGGATTATGTCGAGGCACAGCTCTAGCGAAGGGTACAAAAAATATTCTGCAATAAAAATTCCTATGAGCACAGTGGTCTCCTTAATTTTAAAATGGAACACATTTGGAACAACCAGGACTCTTCCTTACACTGCCTACCCTTCCAAACCAAGTCATTGAGGGAGAAGGGTCTTGGCAAAAGATGTGCCCAAGAACCCTATGGGCACTCTGGCTGAGCTCCAAAGATCCTGTATATAGATGGGAAAACCATCCAGAAGGTCAACCATCACTGCAGCACTCCACCAATCTAGGCTTTATGGCAGAGGCCAGAAAGGAGCCTTTCCTCATTAAAAGACACATGAAAGCCCTCAGAGTTTGAAAAAACAAACAAACAACCAAAGCACTCTCAGACTGTGAGAAATAAGATTGTTTGGCCTGATGAAACCAAGAATTTTTTGGCCTCAATTCTAAACGTCTCATTCTAAACCAGGCACAGCTAACCACCTGCCCAATACCATCCCTACAGTGAAGCATGGTGGTGGCAGCATCATACTGTTGGGGTGTGTTTCAGCAAATGGGACAGGGAGACTGGTCAGTTTCGAGATGAAGCTGAACAGAGTAAAAAGACTTATGATATTCTTAATGAAAATCTGATCAAGAGTGCTCCGGACCTATGACTGGGCCAAAGATTTACCTTTCAACAAGGCAAAGGTGCTAAGCACAGGACTGGCTTAGGGAAGACTTGACAGAGCTTCAGAGGATCTCCAGAGAAGAATGGCAGAAAATCTCCAAATCCAGGTGTACAAACCTTGTGGCATCATACCCAAAAAGTCTGGAGGCTGTAATCACTGCCAAAGTTGCTTAGTGTCTGAATACTTACATCAGCGCAATATTTTAGTTTTTCCTTTATTAATAAATTAGCAAAGAATTCTAACATTCTGTTTTCCCTGTGTCATTTAGGGGTATTGAGCCCAGGATGATGGAGGAAAACTTATTTCTGCACAAGGCCGCAACATGACAAAATGTAGAAAAAAAAAATGGTCTCAATACAATCCGAATGCATTGTATATATTTTTGAAAAGGTAAGGGCCAACAACCAAACTAGTCTGAATCTTAAGAAGGTTGATATATGCATCTATCACAATATTAAAAATTATGATTTTACTATTTTATCTTTAACAAATAACTTTACATTAGGATTACCATAATTTAGAAATCTTTATATATCTGAGAAATCCTGTAGTTGCTGTAATAATGCAATGTTACTTGATGGCCCAATACTGCAACCTGGTGGCCACATTCATAGCAACACTTGACCTAAGCAAAAATGCTGATCTGTCTATCCATCTATTATGATCATCTGTCACAAACATTGTGCGTGTGTGTGTGTGTGGGGCCTCATTTCTTAACTGTTCTAACCACACAAATGTACATCCATCTTCTCCTCTGCCTACTAGAAAGCATGACCTGAGGATTCTCTAGCATGCCAAAGACCTGATTCTCTGTCCTTTTTAGGGGAAAGATACACTATTCAGGAATAAATTGTGCTGCTAAGATCTAACAACTGATGCAAATATTGCAGTTCACAAATTTTACTGACATTTGTTTTTACACTGCCTTATACATGCTCTAGGTCATCTTTCTGAATCTAACAATTGTAGCCAAAAAATGCAAAACTACAGCACCTCAACTTAACAGAATTGAATGCAAGTTAAAGGCACTAGTATCTGTTCATTTGTCTACAATTTGAAAAAGTGCTTTTCTGTTCCTTAAATCAAGCTTTAATTTTCGACTACAGCTGCTTCTGTGTGCAGTTGTTTTGCACATTGAGATTTAATCTAGAAAATGTGATGAAAAGTGATTCAAGCTCTGTTATGGTTGGATCGTTGAGAAGGCCTGGCTCACAAGCTTCATTCTAGTTCATCCCAAAGGTGTTTGATGGCTTTGAGGTGAAAGTTCTGTGCGGGTCAGTCAAGTTCTTCCACACCATAAACAGCACCCAACCATGCCTGTATTGGACTTGTTTTGTGCTTTGGGGCACAGTCATGATGGAATAGTAAAGGGCCTCCCCACAAAATTTAAAGCAATCAATTGTCCAAAATGTCTTGCTTTACTTAAGCATTAACATTTCCCTTCACTGAAACTAAAGAGCCTAGGCCAACCCCTGAAAAGCCTTCCCAATAGCATTACCACTCCTCTACAAAACTTTAGAGTTGGCACAATGCTGTCAGGCCTGTAACATTCTCTAAGCATTTGCAAAACCAAGGCTTGTCCATCAGATGCCAGATAGAGAAGAATGATTGGTCATTCCACAGAACACATTTCTACTGCTCCAGAGTCCATTGACTGAAAGCTTTATACCACTCCATCCAACATTTTGCATTTAGCTGCTCTGCAATGGAAACTAATACCATGAAGCCCCTGATGTTTATTTTAATTTTATGTGAGATGAGGTTTGGAACTCTGACTCTGCAAAGGGATGGTGTCCTTTATGCACTATGTAACTTTACATGGTCTTCCACAACTCTGTGATCCCCTAAACACTTCAACTTTTAAATAATACCACTCACTGTTGATTATGGAATCATGGATCTCGATATAGGATGAAACTTCATAAGCGACTTGTTGCAGCAGTGGTAGCCAATTACAGTACCACAATGGAATTCAGTAAGCTCTCTAACTCACTCTTTCACAATTTTTTTTGTTAAAACAAACTACATGCTGGATTTTATACACCTTAATTCAATGATTAAAAAGTGCCTCCCAATACCTTTATCCATATAGTGTTTATATGGCCACTTCTCCCTCCCCCTGTAGTTGACAAAAATGCCAGTGTGGCATTGAAATCCATTATACGGAAGATGAATAAAGTCGTTCTACTACATATCCACTGGCTGATGTCTGGATTATGTAAAGTATGCTGAAAAGAGCCCAGAAGTTGGTTTTGTGTGTTGTACTTCTTTGTATGAGTTGGATAAAATAAGCAGCAAACTCCACAAAACTATGGTTAAACATTTGAATGCAATGCCATTATTAAACAACCAAATAAGGTGAGCGGCACAAGAATTGCCTTTAACTGTATGCCAACCCAATATACTTCACCACAGAGCCCATTTTTTTTCTTCCCCACCAACCAGAAACATAACCTGTTACATATTATTCCCCTTGTTTTGTCACCTTTTTAATTTAAAATTATTATTTTCTTGCTTTTTCACATATCTCACCAAATCCCACAGATTTCAATAAACCAACAAAAACAGTATTAGAATAAATTTATTTACTGCTTCAGGATAATTACCTTGTGTAAGCATCTTAAACTAAACTTTATGAAACAAATATTCCAACATGTAAAATGATACATTTGCTTTTCTATTGTAATGCAATTGTACAAAATATCTGACTGTCATTATACAATTATTTTACTTTCGTATAAATTATCACTTATTTACATGTAATACTTTCAAGGAATAGAGTTGCAGCCACAAACATCAATAACACAATGAACTGTAAAATACAAAAAGCCCATCAGGATAAAATCTATTTTCTTTTCATTTATACACTGTAGTAAATGTAAGGTGCTTGACCTTTTCTCTATCGCGTTGTCTGCATTGTATTGCTTTGAATATACTGCAGGCCCTTAGAAGAGTGGTGGAGGAAAACTCAGCAATACAGTTCATAAAGTTACTCAGTAATAAGCAGTGACGTGTATATCACTGTTCAATACAGATATATATATTTAAAAAAAAGTATAAAGAGAAGTGGTATGAAATGAGATAACCACCCATCACCTTCCTACTCAGTCCAGGTATGGGTTCACTTATCCAGAAGCAGAATACTAACGTATTTGAGAACTGCACGTGCCGAGATGCCTTGGTACGCCAATAAGTCTAAAATGTGTGTGAAATGTTACTTTCTTCCAATTCCTCCCTTTCCCTTCTGTATATTAACAAGATAGGGCAGTTGGGAGGAGAGTAGAATACATAAATGCAGGGTCAGACTACATATATGGTTCGCTTGTAGTCTGTAGACATGGCGACATACACCATCAACTGCATATACCAAAGGTAAGATATGCTGCATCAATACTATTTGGGAAAATGTGTACAAGCTCTCAAGTTTGTAATGATAAAGGAACAAAGAGGAGGAAAACATGGAATAAACAACTCTTTGTAGCCTCTTAGAAGACACAATTTTAGGACAGTCTGGTGAGCTATAGTTATAATACAAGATGCTATGCATTTAACTATGCATAATTATTATATGCAGGTTGGCCACGTTGCTAGTTCTCATAAAAGGAAGAATTCTCATAAAAAGTACTAGAATACATATTTGTTGTATAATACTGCTTAATTTACTGTATAAGCAGTCACTTGCAGAAACACCATGAAAATATGAATAATATGAGATGTATTTTTACTAGATTTTTTTAAACTAGATTTTAATAGAACTAGTCCGGTGCTTAACAGACAGGACCCAGGACCTGATAGGTAAGGCGAGCAGTATCCTGACTATGCTGTTTCCTCTACTGTACAGCTAAAATATATCTTTGAATAACGTGCCCTGCGACTGGTACTGATACAGCAGTGCGGCTCAAAGTTATTTTTTTTTTTTTTAGCTCTGTAGGTTCTCTTTAACCATGCAGCTATGAATAAGAAAAGAAAACAAAAAATTTCTGAAAAATAACAGACCCAGTTATTCTAGAAAGATGATGCCATACCTGCACAGTTTGTTTACTGCATTAGCCACTAAGTGTCAGATTATCTACAATCATACAAGACCAGTGACCGTCACTGCTGTCTCTATTTTACAATTGCATATTTAATTCTGCATAGAAACATTTCAACCCCAAGCCAAGCTTGCATGTATATGTCAAGAGCCCGTATACAATCAAATGCCAAGTCTGTCAAAGGGTCTGTAAGTTACAAAGTAGTAAAGTGTCGTAGGCATAAAAAGCTGTGCTAACATGCATCAGGCAGCCATATTGTAAGCTGGATCATTCAATTCATTTCTGCACTAACCAAAATTTGCATCACAATATGCTGAACCCTCAGACAGCAGCTTCTACAGAATTGAAGGGATACAGCACCAAAATGGCTGCCCCTGCTGAATGTAAGTGATGGATAAAGTTTCACAATCACAAGGAGGATAAAAGATTCTTTTGAAACTGGAAATTGAAAATCTGTTGAAATCATCAAAAGTAAAATCAACATTTACATTTTCACATAGGAAAATAATTTAAGAGTAGAAAAAAAAGCAACAAGGAGTTACAAAAAAAGCTCAAATGACACAACTTCTCACATTACATTGTGACTTTGGTTACGTTGTATAGTAATACATTATTTGGTAACTAGGCTAAAAGTGAAGGAGTTAAGATATATAAAAACTATTAACAAGATTAACTGTAAACGTATAAAACTCTGTAAACATGTTGGTTCTGAGTAACTGTGCAACATTGCAAAAATAATGTGTACACACTCTGGGATAATGGAAGTGTTCAGCATATTCATACAATTCTCACCCCACAACCAAAAATTTGATTTCAAAATTATGAACAAAAAAAACTAAACACTTAATAAACAAAAACACAGGACAGCAATCTATATGACAACATCCTATATGAAAACAGTACAAAAAAGGAGACAAGAAAATTGCTGGGTGCTGGGGCAGCGTCACTCTTTAAAGCCTTTTCAAGGGATGGGTAATACATTGAGATTAAGACTATTACACAGCCTGAAGCAGCAGCAAGTCTAAATATGAGAAAAGATAGAGATCGGTCTAGTAACTTACTTACATTAAAGACATTAGATCTCACTCAGAATAGTACATTAAAGGGGTATTTCTATTTAGCTTAATGGCTAACAGGCCCAAAAACTGCTGAAGAGGGAGAGTTATACAATTTGTATAACTCCCATGTCATGCACTAAAGACAACCGACTTCCCCGAGCAACACAGTGTACATAACTCCTGCAGTTATGCACACAGTGTAGCTTGCTGGGCTATAACATTTATAAAACTCCCAATAATGTCAACAGGAGTTAAACAAACTGAGGAACTCACCCGCTTCGGCTGTTTTGGGGCCAGGAAGCCATTAAGAGAGATGGGAATGGGCCTTTAACATTTTAAGCTAAACTGTTTTAGGTTGTAAAATAACTGAACATTGTTCTTACATTTTAAGTAGTAATATGGCAGCCCTTTGAGTGACTGGTATCAAAAACATCACAGAGTATTCTGGTTTGCAGACTGATTTCTCCCTACTGGAGTAGAACAGTATAAGGGACAACTATATCTTGTGTGCTCATAACTGGCCATAAAATCCTTCTTATCCCTAGGGCTGGGCGGTATACCGGTTCATACCGAATTTTTTGTCCTGCACAATATGAATTTTTCCCCATACCACAATATCGGTTTGGCCCCTCCCCTTGGGAATGAATGAATTATCAGCCCAGCACTGCGCTGTCCTCACATCGGGGAACTAATCATCTGTGACCCGCGAGCGATGTTCTGCCCCCCCAATTAATTATCAGCCCAGAGCTGCGCTGTCCCCATCGGGGTAAATACTCACATATCACCCGCAAGTGCTGCCCTCCTTGTCCTCCTCCTTGTTACGGGCTGCCGGCGCTGACACTCTATACCAGTGGTCTTCAACCTGTGGACCTCCAGATGTTGCAGACTACAACTCCCAGCATGCAGGTTGGAGCCCACTGCTTTATACTGTACGCTGTAACCCTATGCCCGGGATGCAAAAGATAAACAAAATAAACTTCCTGGAGACGGGAACGTTGGACAGCCGTCAGCCTATCACCGGCCGCAGCGATAGGCCGGCAATAGGCTGACGGCTGTCCGACGTTCCCGTCTCCAGGAAAAGCGTAAGGCTGACGTAGGAACGTGCGTTAAACTTTATTTTGTTTACCTTTTGCAGCCCGGGCATAGGGATACAGCGTACAGTATAGAGTGTCAGCGCCAGCAACAAACAGGAGGGCGAGGAGGGCAGCATTTGCGGGTGATATGTGAGTATTTATCCCGATGGGGACAGCGCAGTGCTGGGCTGATAATACATTTTCCGGGGATTGGGGGGGGATGGGGGGGGGGGGGAGTGGGCGAGAAGCAGAACAGCGCTCGCGGGTCACATGATTTTATTTTGGGGGGGGAATACCGTTATATACCGTGGAACCACCATATGTTACAAAAATACCGTGAAACACATATTTGGTCATACCGCCCAGCCCTACTTATCACTGCACACTTCTTTATACATTCTATGAGAGCCACAAACTAGTGTCTATGGACCAACCTCTTCTATCTCCCATATAAATAAGCCTCAGTAAAGAGAAAGAACCCTGAGAAATGCCATTTACGTGGCACACGTAAAGATGAATGTTTTAGCAAATGGATATTCCCAGCATAACATGATCTACCGCTGTGATAGATTTCCTAATCCTTCTAAACCCTTTCCATTGTTTAAATGCTTTAGACCACTGACAAATACAGCACCACCATGTGGATGAGCTATTAATGGTATATCTCTGATGTGAATGATGCACATGGCATATTTTACTTTATTCATCAAAAAGAGGTAAAATACTGAGTGGTTTAAAGTGAATGACACTGCATTGAAATCCTATAGACAAACTGTTAAAAAAAAACTTTCATATGACAGACTTGCTTGCAATGTTAGGGTTTAGGAAGTATCTTCTTTCACATAAGGGGACAGTCTCATAGTTGTAACATTTTGTTATGCTCATTTAACAACTTAAAATCAGTAGTTTTAATGACCAAGCAAGATTGACATCTGGAGTGAGCAGTAACCATTATGTCTTATAGACACCATGTTATGTGAAATGCAGGAGGAACTTGGAAAATGATCCTTGTGTGAGGAGTACACACATATGCACTTACTCTGTACTGATGCAGAGGAATATCTTTCTGGTCATCTTCTATAAATAGAAGAACTTCTAAACAAAAATTGCAAAATAACACTATAAAAGTTTCCTGCGAAAAGACTAGCCTCAGTTGTAAGGGTAGCATATCAAGCACGCTTCAGTCCACGCCATCGAAACCTTGAGCATTTTCTATTGCTATATGCAGCTTGTCCCATAGGTCCTCAAATGACTCATAAGGTGGCAAGTCCAGGCGGTTAAAACTACAAAAATAAAATCTTAATTTAGAAAATCCAGTTTATACATCAATTCTGTCACATGCGCATAAAAATTTACAAAAAGACTGATATTGCAAATAAACAGAACACGACAATAAAATGCACTGGGATATATGAACCATAGCTGAAGGGCTTTTTTTTTTATCGCTACTGATGTTCTGTGATCAGGCGTGTCTCCTCCACCAGGATTGTACTAGATATGTGCTATGCCTGAGAGCTTCAAGCCTTTAGGACAGTGTTTTCCAACCAGGGCGCCTCCAGCTGTTGCAAAACTACAATTCCCAGCATGCCCAGACAGCTAAAGGCCGTCCCGGCATGCTGGGAGTTGTAGTTTTGCCACAGCTGGAGGCACTCTGGTTGGAAAACACTGCTCTAGGAGCAATAGCAACCATGAAGCCACACAATCTCAGGTTGGGACCAATAGACATCAAAGCTCATAGTGCAAAAAAATTGTCTGGGTGCAAAATGTACTCCTCTGTGGGGAACATCTGCATATTAGATATTCAACTTGAAATTAGGATTTAGGCATCTATGGCGAAGATGCTGCACACAAGAGCTTGTGATCACTTTTCCACTTCCTCCCCGTGATGTCGGAGTTACTCAACGATGTGTCCTGCACACTCTCCTCTTTTCTCTCTATACAGCCCGATTGGATAAAACTTAGCATATTTGGCCTTCAGTACCATTTCCACACTGATGACAACCAATTATACCTCTTCATGTGACATCACTGCACCCTACTACAGAACACCAGTGGCTGGCAATGGTCAGCTGTCTCTGATGTCATGTCCTCTCTCTATATCAAACTAAATCCTTCAAGGACTTAACTTCTTGTTTATCCACCATCTACTACCAACCTTACCTCATATTTCACTGTAAAACTACAATAACTACTAGCCAGTTTGCTGGCTGTCTTGGAGTCACTTTTGATCTAGATCTTTTCTTTGTACCCAATGGTCACTATTGAAATTTTGGGTACAAAAAAATGCATGTTAATAAAAAAGGAACTTTCTTTCCATCTACCACTGAATACTGTTGGATCCTAATTTTTTCATCATTTGGACCAGTTTTGGGTATACTTTTTAGTATGCCACTAATACTGTGGAAACAGCCAAAAATCTTACTATTGGTTTGATTCATTCTCATCCTGATGACTTAATTAATCGATCTTCTCACTAAACTATCTCGTCTTTAAGCTATCCTTAATGTTTAGGCCATTTCTGTCCAATAACTACAGTAATGTCTCTAACCTATGTCAGCCACTGCCCTGGTTGCCCATCCACAACAAAACACAATTTAAACTAATCACCCTGGGCCACAAAACTCTCCAAAATTCTGCACTTTCCTATATCTCCTCCATTATATGTCTAATACCCTGGCCATATTCTCTGTTCTTCCTATGATCTAAGACTAATATCCTCCATAGTCCAAACCTCCAAGGCTTATCAAGATAAGACCTGTGTAGAAGTAGAAAAAGAAAAGGCCCAAAAGAGGCACCTTGTGCGTTACCCTAAAAAACACAGTAAAATAGCCCCACAAACGTGGGGGTAGATGCAGAGTCCATAAATTTGCCGCTCACCTGGAGCGTATAGTATATACGTATATAACCTCATACAGAGGTACAGTAGAAAGAGGATCCTGTGCAAGCCTGCATGTCTCAAGATGAAACCAAATGGAAATCCTGAATTAGAACTGGGTATAGCCAAGAGATAATGGCCTCCATAAAGGTGCCCAGGTATCCAAGGAAACGTCACAACCAGGTCATGGGAGTAAACTCAAGCTTCAAGTTTATTGAGTTGCATGCCACACAAAGACGCATTTCAGGGTATACAAATCCCTTCATCAGATTAGTAGATTAATACCTGCTATTGATATAGTATTAATCTGCTAATCTGATGAAGGGGTTTGTATACCCTGAAACACGTCATTGTGCTGCAACTCAAACTTGAATTCACTCCCTTTACCTGTTTGTGACATTTCCTTGGATACCTGGGCACCTTTATGGAGGTCATTTTCTCTTTGCTATACCCAGTATCAAGATAAGACACTTCTATGAAATTCGCTGAAGAAATGAATATCCGACCGCATTCAGTGGTACATGTGAAAAACATTACTTCTTAATAAACATCCAAGTACAGAAAAATCCAATGTTTCTGCCAGCAAGGTGCTCATGAGGCTTGAAAAAGACACAAGTTACATGTACAAAAAAATGCATGTTAATAAAAAAGGAACTTTCTTTCCATCTACCACTGGATACTGTTGGATCCTAATTTTTTCATCATTTGGACCAGTTTTGGGTATACTTTTTGGTGCTGTTGGATTTTGTTGTTGAGCTCATATGGATGTGATGCTGTTGTAAGGTGCCTTTGAAATTGCTGCCCATCTTGTGTTTCTTACAGACTAAATCCAATATACTTTATAAATTCATTTTAATTAAGAAAAATTTAAAGAAATCACCATGTGTGTGCCCTGGGAAGTTTCTCTGGTGAGCCCCATTTTTCAACTGTAAACAACTGTGGTCCATTTGAGCCTGAAATGAAACATGCAAGGATTAGATGGCAGACTAGGAACTCTTCTTGTAATTTTAAATACATTTTTGGCATTAAGAAAAGTAGATGCTGATTATTCTCAGTATAGAATAATCTAATACAATGACATCACATGGTGCGATATTAGTCTGTGTCTGACATTAGATTTTTTTTAGCAACCAAACAAATGTTAGATCTGGTTCACTCATAATCTATCCCTTATTTCAAGCTCACCATTGACTCTCTAATACCCAAAAGAGAGAACAAAATTTGAAAACTAGGGGGGCAGAGACATGATACACCTGTTAACCCTAAAGACTCACCTAGACTGGGCAAAAACCAAGCGGACATGTCCAAATTCTAATTAGAAGAAAGGCGGCGTCTCTCCCGCCAGGCCGCTCAAGATGGCGCTGGACTCTCTCTCTCAGCATGACTCCCAGGAAGAAGGTGAGCCAGACAGCGACACAGAGGGGTGCCCCCCAGCAGCATTCACGCAACATTTTCTAAAATCCTTCATGAAGGCGGCTCTCACCCAAGCAGTCAAACCGGTCCTGCCGGAGCTTGCCAAGATCAAGTCGGAGGTGCAGTCGGTCAGCAACAGGACGGAGGCCTTGGAGGCGACTTGCGCTGCACTATCAGGATGAAGATCAGGAGAATAGGACCGGCGAAAGAATATAAGATTTAAAGGCATACCTGAATCGTGGGCTGTGGAGGCACTCCCGAAAATTGCTTGTGACATCTTCTCGGGTCTGATAGGCCTGGAGCAGGCGAAAGGGATTGTGATAGAGAGGATCCATAGAGCACTGAGATCAAAACCTTCGGAACCACCGAGGGATGTAATATGCAGTCTCCTCTCCTTTGTCAACACGGCTGCCATTCTACAAGCAGCAAGGGAACAGAGGCCCATTACCTATGGGGAAGCTGAAATCGCCCTATACCAGGACATTGCCCGTTCCACCCTGGCCAAGCGACGGCTGTTGCGGCTACTACTGGAGCAGCTGAGAGGTATGGGGCTCCAATATGCCTGGCTGTTCCCATTTGGTCTATCCATCTCCCATAACAACAGTCGCCTCACGATCAGAACCCCGGCAGACCTAGTGCACATCTGGCCTGCACTGGGCATAGCGCCTATGGAGATACCCTCCTGGTTGCCAGTAACAGATTTGAAACCGCTCTCTGCTTTACCGAAACGGGATGAATGAAGAGTTGTGTCTCATACCAAATCTAACACAGGGAAGAAAACTCCGCTTAAAGAGGGTACTCCCCATGTTAAAACTTAGACGTCTCCTGGTCTCTTGTCCCCACTTGTGAGATGTGTGGCGCCCTGCCGACTCTGTCTACTATGCTGTGATAGTTATTCCCTGCTACGGGAACTAGGTTTGACGGTTCTAGGGCATACGTGCCCACCTGTTCTATTCTCTCAGGTTTGCCATTGCTCATTGCTTTGCTCATCGGTTCCAGAGTGGTCCCAACCCACCTCACTGGGCATCTAGCCTAGTCATTACCCCTGTTTTATTCCCTACTCACTGTTATCTGCTTCCAGCGGTTCTCTCTACAGGTATTGACACGATCACGATCTCAGATCATGTTCCTATCTTCCTCACTCTTTCTCTGCTGAATGCCTCCCCTTCTGCTTCTACTTGGAGACTAAACAAGAGGATTCTCATCTCATGGGACACTAAACTAAAAAGGAGATTACAGGAAAAAGATTGATGACTTGCTTGCTAAGATTTCTATTATAGAAAGCGTACACAAACACACGAGACTCATTGCAGCTTTAGCTGAACTGAAATCTTTGAGAGAACAACTGCTATCCCAACTACACGAGAAGTCTTCCAATGCTTATTTTCACTATAGAGACAGAATTTACCAACATGTTGACAAAGGAGGTAGATTAATGTCTGCCCTCCTAAAAAAGGCTAGGGCCAAGCAATATATCCACGAGATTCGAGATAGAGCAGGTACACTACATACTTCCACTACAAACATTGCCAAACAATTCCAACGCTTCTATTCTGATCTCTACAATCTACAGCTCCATTCGCAGGAGGGGGATGGCTCTCACTCGGACCTACCTCAGAAGAAATTCCTGGGCGGTCTTGGACTACCCACCTCGGATTCCTCAATGGCTCAGGCTCTACTTGCACCTGTTACTTCTGAGGAGGTCCGCAGGGTTGTGTCATCCTTCTCCCCTGGAAAGAGCCCGGGACCAGATGGGCTGCCTCTGACTTACTGTAAAACATTTCTAGATATCCTGCTCCCTTATCTTAAGAACTCCTGTTCTTCTTTACTGCAAGACACCGTACATAACCCTCATTGCAAAAGAAGGCAAGGACCCGGCTGAGTGCGTCAGTTATAGGCCTACCTCATTACTAAATCTAGACTTGAGGATTTGGGCCAAACTTCTTTCCAATAGGATCAAGAGGTTTCTCCCTCATCTAATAGCTCAGGAACAATATGGTTTTGTACCTGGAAGAGATGGCAGAGCCAATACGTTTAAGCTCTTAGCCTCCATCCATCAAGCCCACTTTACCCGCCCTCTGTTGGCCCTTCTCTGAGTCGACGCCGAGAAGGCCTTTGATAGAGAGAAGTGGTCCATTATGAAAGCTGTCCTTCATAAATTCGGCTTCCAGACTCCATTCATCACTGCGATTTTCTCTCTATACATACAACCATATGCATCTTTACAGATTAATGATTCCCCACCGTTCCACATCACAAACGGCATCAGGCAGGGCTGTCCACTCTCCCAGACTGTTTGTCCTAGTGATGGAGTCTTTGCTCCAGAAGGTACATCAACATTCTTCCATTAGTGGGATTCCCACTCTGTTTGGTGAACTGAAGGCATTGGCATTCGCTGACGACTTGATTTTTCTTCTCACCAAACCCGAGTCGGACCTGCCCTGCCTGGTGTCTTTGTTTGAGGAATTCAGCCAGATCTCCAACTTTAAAGTCAACATCTCTAAGTCGGAATTGCCTAACATTACTCTTTCCTCTGAACGCAAATCTAGACTGAAACACCTCTCCCCTTTCCCGTGGGCACAGTCGTCCCTGAAATATATAGGAGTACACATCACAGACTCTATTAAGAAAATTTCTAATGCCAACTTTAAACCCCTACTCACTGAAATACAGAATCTCCTCAAGCACAACGATAACCCACTCATATCCTGGATTGGCAGACGGATTTTGCTGCAGACTTATGTAGTTCTTAAAATTGTGTACAAACTCCAAATGCTCCCTATAGCTCTCCCTCCATCCTTTTTCTTATCTATCAGGAGGATTTTTTTCAGCATATCTTTTAAGACATAAAAGACCCAGGATGGCAACCTCCCTTTTGACCAGACCTGCAAGTAGAGGGGGTATAGGTATTCCAGATATCAATGATACATAAAGCTATTCAAGTCCATAGATGGTTCTCATGCTCTACTCCTACTTCCACCTGCTCCTCTCAGAATTCCTAGTTGAAGGTCTCCTGGTCCCAGTAGGCGTTTGGCCACTTTTTAAAAGATCTCTGGTTGCCCAGACGGAGGCATTACTCCCACTCGGACACATCTCTTCTGTTCTCCGGCGTGTTTACTGTCTGGTTCTCTCTCTCCCCCCTACTCCCTTCTGCCCTTATCCCTGAGATCGTGAATCATGTCTCGCCTACATATGCTCCTATTTGGTTGAAATTAACTCATGTTCACATTAAACAGTTGTTCCAGGACGGAGGGGTTCCGAAGGAGGACGAGTTCAGAGCTTTACTTCCTACTGTACATTTCTCCTTTCTACATATTCAGCACCTACTGCATTGTTGCGCTATATTTCTAGCCCTAGTGGGTAAGTTGAGAGACTTGACAGACTTCAAATCTTTACTAGACTCACCCCCTTGGAACTCACATAAACTGTAATTTGTCAAGAAAATGTGTTCCTCATGGGAAAAGGAACTGGGAATCAAACTCTCTGATTCTGAAACTGCATATATTCTTACACACTCTCAGGGTTACTCTAGATGCATTTGCCTTAGGGAATCTCATTTTAAACTATTGTCTTGATGGTATAGGACTCCAGAGTCCCTACACGCACACGGTTTGGCTCCTACTAGCTTATGTTGGTGCTGTGGGACACACATGGGGAACATCAGGCATATTTGGTGGACTTGTCCTTCCATTATGCAGTACTGGACGGAAATTGAAACATCCATTAATTCCATTATCCCAACTCCTATGTCTCTTGAACCAGATATGGTCCTTCTTGGCCAGCCCACCTTGACATTTCGTCCTCCTTGCCCACCTATTAGCCGCTGCCAAATCACTAATTCCGTTAAAATGGCTTAGCCCCCATTTGCCTACCGTGGGGAGTGGGTAACCAAAGTCCACCAACTATGCAGGTTCGAAGAGATGTCTAGTAGATCTGAAAGTTCACATGAGATCTTTCTGCACACTTGGACGACATGGCTGATGTATGCTAGTCGCACTAGTAACGCATAACTGATTTACCTGTCCTCCCTTCTGAGGGAGAAAACTGTACTCTTTGCTAGCATGATTTCATGTGTTTATCTTACTTAGTATATCATGTACAATCCTGACATCAACGCCTCCCCCCCCTCTTCAACATCATTTCTCCAGGCTTACGTGTGGGGCCTGGTCTCCTACTTTTAGTTTACAATACTTTAAGTGTATGTGTTCATATATTTCATCTCATACCGTTTTGCACGAGATTTGATTGTTTATGCGAACGCTGTATGTTGCAGCGATGTTTGTTTTATTTCTGTCTAAAATCAATAAAATCTTACTTGATAAAAAAAAGTGAAAACCAATAACTAGTAAGTGGGGCCCAAGGATAAATGGAGAGAGAATAATATATACTATAAATTTCCTGATTAAAAAATAGTACATAAAATTTAAATTGCAAATACCAGTGTAATAATATTAGCGTAACTGGAAACTACATTCCGCAGTGCCCATGTGATGCAGCACCGCATGACTAGCTAAAACCTAAATCACTTACAATGTATATACTGCCTCAAATATTTGAACACTAACTACTGCACTGACAGTATAATACTACAAGACTAGTGTCCGTATGGCTGATAATAAGCTGTTTTTAGTGCACTATGTCAAACGAAGATCCTCAAATATAGGATACTTACAATTTGTCCAAAATTTAAATGAAGTGTGATCAGACAGTGTTCACGTGTGCTTTTCCCTGTATTCACATGTCCCTGATCCCCTACGGGTGCTGTTCAGTTGATGCCAGTCCTTGCTGCTGAGCGCAAGCTAATGCCTATTCAGCCAATCACTCACTCTGGCAGTGACCTGCCTCAGCCACTGATATAATGAGTGGACATTTCCTAAGTGTCATGGACAGAACAAGAAGCTGGTGATCTTTTGTTTAAGTTTTTATGTTAGCCATATTTAAAGGGGTTACCCTGGAATAGGAAAACAGACAATTTCTTAAAAAAAAAAGCTCCACATATGTCCCCAAGATGTGTGTGGTATTGGCTCCATTCACTTCAATGGAACTGAGCTGCAGAACCACACCCAAACTGGAGACAGATGGGGAGCGGTTTTTGAAATAAATTAGCTTTTTTTAATTCCTGGATAACCCCTTTAAGAATTTTTGGAGAGGTTTTTCCTAATTTTCTATTTTACTATCTATATTTTATATTAATCCTGAAATCAAGTGGTCAAAAGAAAAACTGCAAGGACTAAAACTAAACTGAGACTCCCTTTTTTGTATAATTTCCATGTAATGCCTTTCTTTTAAGCACAGACAGAATTACAGTGAAAGATGACACCAGAAGAAAGAGAACACTGGATCTACCACAATTCACAGCAGAGCTCAGAGGGCAGCCTCCATCACAATGCCCAAAAAAATGAAATAAAAATAAGAATGCAATAAGAAAATATAAACAGAAGAAGAAAAAAAATAAATAACAATTCCGTATCTGTCTCTAATCAGGAAAAAATCTAGAGGATACATTCCTATTAACTCCCTGGAATATCTCAGGCTGTTTAACTGTATGTTGGTAATTGGCTGTACAAACCACACTAACCACACTCACACTTTACAAGATTTGAGATGTGCGCTGAAAGCCTTCTAGGCTCTCAACTCTTAGTGGAATTAACATATAAACATTATAGACTTAACTGGCCATATAGGTGTAGTATCCTACTCATTTACACATGAGGTATAGTAAAGTGGCAGTCTTAGTAAGAACCTAATACCTACCATATAGCTCAGCAAATCCATTCATTGGCACCCTTGAAGTACCGGTGACAAACTGCAGCAAGCGAATTCTCTTCTCTGCATCCATCATTAATACAGCCTAAAAATAATAATACATTATACTTCAAATGCAAGTACACCAGGCGTCAACATAAATCCACATTTCTTGCTTTTATAAGATAGGTTTATAAATGTTTACAAGGTGCAGCAATATAATAAGATTATACTTCCTACTGCTCTAATTTCACCCAGGTGCAGAAACACCGCTTCTTTTCAGTAATATCAATAACTATAGAATAAATTCAACATATGAATTAATTTAATGTTAAGTAACCCTGACTGTCACTACTCAAGGGACAAATGCCAATCTGTTAAAAGTGCTATTTGTCTAGCACTAATTTCTTACAGCCTGGTACTTCATTTGGAAATTCCTTACCTACTAAGTAGAAAGAGCATCTCCTTGTGTTCTTGATGATCAGAAAGGCTGATAAGACCACCTGCAGCACGACCGCACTGGTCTAATGAGCCAAGATGGCAACCATCTGGTCTGTCTTCTGGCAGACCACAGAAATTGATCACAGATTATACTCATCAATGCTATGCCTGTGCATAGCACTGAACAGTATTAGTAATCAATAGATTGATACAAAAAGTCCCCCAAGTGGAAATAAAAAATGTAAAAGTAATAGTAAAAGGTTAAAAATAATGTGAATAAACCCCTCCCCCAATAAAAATTTTATTCACCTCTTTCCTATTTTACAAAATAAAGAGTAAAAAAAAAAAAAAATTCATAAACATAATTGGTATTGGCACATGGGTAAATATGTAAATATCGAAACTATTAAAATATAATGTTAATAGTCCCGTACAGTAAATGACAATGACAAAAGTTAACAAAAAATTGTTGCTTTTTGGTCACATCACATCCCAAAAAATAAAATAAAAAGTGATTTAAGTGTTACATATACGGAAAAGTGGTACAGATAAAAACTACAGATCAAACGCACAAAATGAGCCCTCATACAGCTCCATATATGGAAAAATAAAAAGTTATAAGGGTCAGAGGAGGACCATTTTAACCCCTTAACGACGCCGAACAAAAAAATGTACGTCCTGGTGAGCTGGTACTTAAAGAGTACCTGTCATCAACAAAAACTTTTAATATGTTGTTCATAATCATTAATGAAGACATATTGTAATATATCTTCATTGAAAAATATTAATATTTATACCAGTTTTTTCATTTTATACTTTTGGCCACTAGGGGTCTCTCTTCTATGCCTGGTCTGCAGGCAGCTTCCTATGCTTTTCATAGTGAGTGTACAGCTTTTAGGACTAATGCTGAAAGGGCTCTGGTCCTTCCACCGGAAGTTCAGTACTCTCAGCTCACTGTGAGCTACAAGCCTGCACATGCCTCTCATATAACAGCCAGTCACCTCCCCCTCACCACACGTTATCTTATACTTTGTATTATCTCACTGCACTCCCTGCTCTGTGCCCCCCCCCCCCCCCCCCCCCTGACATTCATCTTAATTACTGCCTCTGTAATTGCTCCCTCAGCCCCTGGTTCTCAGCATTGACTTTTCAGTGCAGAGAGACACAGGAGAGAGAGAGACAGAGGATGCCATCCCTCACCTGTACTTAGTCTGTATGCACACTGCAAAGCAGTGTTTCCCAACAAGGGTGCCTCCAGCTGTGGCAAAACTACAACTCCCAGCATGTCTGGACTGCTGTTGGCTGTCTGGGCATGCTGGGAGTTGTAGTTTTGCAACAGCTGGAGGTGCCCTGGTTGGGAAACACTGCTGCAGAGGGAAAGCAGACTACAGGAAGACTGGCAGAAGCAGAGTCCCGGACAGGCTTCATGTGACATTATACCTGCCGGGTCCCGCCTCCTTCCACCCCTCAGAAAGACAGTGCTCCTGAGCTAATGAAGAGGGATAAAAAAAAGGTATTTCCACAGTGTTTTAAACCTCAATAAACACAGGGATAGGCATAGTTAGAGAAGGGGACAGATGGGGAGGGGGATCAGGCAAAGTTTAGATGATGACAGGTACTCTTTAATGCACCAGGATTTACATTTACGTCCCATGCATAACCGCGAGCATCGGAGCGATGCTCAGGTCATGCGCTGCAGGTCCCGGCTGCTGATAGCCAGGGACCCGCTGGTAATGGCGGACATCTGCGATCGCGCGGATGTCTGCCATTAACCTCTCAGATGCCGTGATCAATACAGATCACAGCATCTACAGCATCACGGTCACTAAAATGGATGATCGGATCGCTCGCAGCGCTGCCGAGGCGATCCAATAATCCAGAACGGCAGACGGAGGTCCCCCCACCTGCCTCTGCTGCCTTTCTCGAGCAGACCAGAGCAGAAGATGACAGATAATACTGATCAGTGCTATACATAGCACTGAACAGTATTAGCAATCGAATGATTGCTATAAATAGTCCTCTATGGGGACTATTAAAGTGTAAAAATAAAAGTAAAAAAAGTTTAAAAAAAAAAGTTTAAAAAATTTGACAAAAAAACCACCCCCAATAAAAACGTAAATTTTCCCATTTCCCCTATCCCCCCCCAAAAAAAAGTGTAAAAATTTTTTTTTTATCTACATATTTGTTATCACCGCGTGCGTAAATATCCAAACTATTAAAATAAAATAATAATGATACCGTACGGTGAACGGCGTGAATGTAAAAAAACTAAAAAACTGCTTTTTTAATAACATTTTATTCCCAAAAAATTTTAGTAAAATTTTTTTATTAAAAAAATGTATTAAAAGTTTTATATAAGCAAATATGGTATCAATAAAAAGTACAGATCACGGCACAAAAAATGAGCCCTCATACCGCCGCTTATATGGAAAAATAAAAAAGTTATAGGTCTTCAAAATAGGGGGATTTTAAACGTACTAATTTGGTTAAACAGTTTGTGATTTTTTGTAAGCACAACAGTAATAGAAAAGTATGTTATCATGGGTATCATTTTAATCGTATTGACCCAAAGAATAAAGAAGTCATTTTTACCGTAAATTGTACGGCGAGAAAATGAAACCTTCCAAAATATGCAAAATTGCGGTTTTCTTTTTCATTTCCCCACACAAATAGTATTTTTTTTGGTTGCGCCATACATTTTATGGTAAAGTGAGTGATGGCATTACAATGGACAACAAGTCCTAAAACTAGTCTGTGGATGAAAATATAGAAGAGTTATGATTTTTTGAAGGCAAGGAGGAAAAAACGAAAACGTAAAAATAAAATTGTCCGAGTCCTCAAGGGGTTAAAGCGGTACTCCAGTGGAAATTATTTTTTTTTTTTTTAATCAACTGGTGCCAGAAAGTTAAACAGATTTGTAAATTACTTCTATTAAAAAATCTTAATCCTTCCAGTACCCATTAGCTGCTGAATACTACAGAGGACATTCTTTTCTTTTTGGAACACAGAGCTCTCTGCTGACATCACGAGCACAGTGCTCTCTGCTGACATCTCTGTCCATTTTAAGAACTGTCCAGAGTAGGAGAAAATCCCCATAGCAAACATATGCTGCTCTGGACAGTTCCTAAAATGCACAGAGATGTCAGCAGAGAGCACTGTGGTCATGATGTCAGCAGAGAGCACTGTGTTCCAAAAAGAAAATAATTTCCTCTGTAGTATTTAGCAGCTAATAAGTACAGGAAGGATTAAGATTTTTTCATAGACGTAATTTACAAACCTGTTTAACTTTCTGGCACCAGTTGATTTAAAAAAAAAAAAAGGTTTCCACCGGAGTACCCTTTTAACTCCTCAAGGACCAGGCCAATTTTATTTTTGCATTTATTTTTTTCCTCCTCGCCTTCTAAAAATCATAACTCTTATATTTCCATCAACAGACCCTCATGAGGGCTTTTTTTTTGCATCACCAATTGTTCTTTGAAATTACATCACTTAGTTTACCATAAAATGTATGGCGCAACCAAACAAATATTATTTATGTGGGAAAATTAAAAGGAAACCGCAAATTAGCAAATTTTGTAAGGTTTTCTTTTCACGCTGTATACTGTACGGTAAAAATGACATGTTTTCCCTATTCTGTGGGCCAATAAAATTAAAATGGTTATATGCTTTTCTATAATTGTACCACTTAAAAAAAAAATCTCAAACCATTTTAACAAAATTAGTATGTTTAAAATTGCCTTATTTTGACCACCTATAACTTTTTTTCCATATATGGGGCAATATGAGGGCTCATTTTTTTGCGCCATAATCTGTAGTTTTTATCAGTACCACTTTTGCCTAGGTTTTACTTTTTATAAATTTTTTATAAAAATTTTTGGGGAATAAAAGGTGACAAAAAAGCATAAATTTTAGACTTTTTTTTTTTTTTTTACGTTGATGCCGTTCACCGTATGGGATAATTAACAATATATTCAGGCTTTTACGCACGCGGCAATACCAAATATGTGTATGAATAATTTTTTTATGCTTTTTGGGGGGTAAAATGGGAAGAACGGACGTTTTACCTTTTTATTGGGGGAGGAGATTTTTCACATTTTTTTTAACTTTTTTATTTTACATTCTTTTACTTTTTTATTTTTACACTTTAACCCCTTAAGGACGGAGCCCATTTTCACCTCTAGGACGAAGCCCTTTTTTGCAAATCTGACCACTGTCACTTTAAACATTAATAACTCTGGAATGCTTTTAGTTATCAATCTGATTCTGAGATTGTTTTTTCGTGACATATTCTACTTTAACTTAGTGGTAAAATTTTGTGGTAACTTGCATCCTTTCTTGGTGAAAAATTCCAAAATTTGATGAAAAAATTAAAAATTTAGCATTTTTCTAACTTTGAAGCTCTCTGCTTGTAAGGAAAATGGATATTCCAAAAAATTTTTTTTTGGATTCACATATACAATATGTCTACTTTATGTTTGCATCATAAAATTGACGAGTTTTTACTTTTGGAAGACACCAGAGGGCTTCAAAGTTCAGCAGCAATTTTCCAATTTTTCACAAAATTTTCAAACTCGCAATTTTTCAGGGACCAGTTCAGGTTTGAAGTGGATTTGAAGGGTCTTCATCTTAGAAATACCCCACAAATGACCCCATTATAAAAACTGCACCCCCCAAAGTATTCAAAATGACATTCAGTAAATGTTTTAACCCTTTAGGTGTTTCACAGGAAAAGCAGCAAAGTGAAGGAGAAAATTCAAAATCTTCATTTTTTACACTCGCATGTTCTTGTAGACCCAATTTTTTAATTTTTACAAGGGGTAAAAGGAGAAAATGTATACTTATATTTGTAGCCCAATTTCTCTCGAGTAAGCACATACCTCATATGTCTATGTAAAGTGTTCGGCGGGCGCAGTAGAGGGCTCAGAAGCGAAGGAGCGACAAGGGATTTTAGAGAGTACGTTTTTCTGAAATGGTTTTTGGGGGGCATGTCACCTTTAGGAAGCCCCTATGGTGCCAGAACAGCAAAAAAAAAACACATGGCATACCATTTTGGAAACTAGACCCCTTGAGGAACGTAACAAGGGATAAAGTGAGCCTTAATACCCCACAGGTGTTTCACGACTTTTGCATATGTAAAAAAAAAAAAAAATTTTCACTAAAATGTGGGTTTCCCCCCAAATTTCACATTTTTGCAAGGGTTAATAGCAGAAAAGACCCCCCAAAATTTGTAACCCCATCTCTTCTGAGTATGGAGGTACCCCATAAGTGGACCTGAAGTGCACTACGGGCGAACTACAATGCTCAGAAGGGAAGGCGTCATATTTGGCTTTTGAGAGCAAATTTTGCTCGGGGGGCATGTCGCATTTAGGAAGCCCCTATGGTGCCAGAACAGCAAAATAACCCCCACATGGCATACCATTTTGGAAACTAGACCCCTCACAGAATGTAATGAGGGGTACAGTGAGCATGTACCCCCCACTGGTGTCTGACAGATCTTTGGAACAGTGGGCTGTGCAAAATTTTTCATTTTCACGGACCACTGTTCCAAAGATCCGTCAGACACCTGTGGGGTGTAAATTCTCACTGCACCCCTTATTACATTCCATGAGGGGTGTAGTTTTCAAAATGGGGTCACACGTGTTTTTTTTTTTTTTGCGTTTGTCAGAACCGCTGTAACAATCAGCCACCTCTGTGCAAATCACCTCAAATGTACATGGCGCACTCTCCCTCCTGGGCCTTGTTGTGCGCCCCCAGAGCACTTTGCGCCCACATATGGGGTATCTCCGTACTCAGGAGAAATTGTGTTACAAATTTTGGGGGGCGTTTTTCCCTTTTACCTCTTGTGAAAATGAAAAGTATAGGGCAACACCAGCATGTTAGTGTAAAATTTTTTATTTTTTTACACTAACATGCTGGTGTAGACCCCAACTGTTCCTTTTCATAAGGGGTAAAAGGAGAAAAAGCCCCCCAAAATTTGTTAGGCAATTTCTCCCAAGTACGGCGATACCCCATATGTGACCCTATTCTGTTGCCTTGAAATACGACAGGGCTCCAAAGTGAGAGCGCCATGTGCATTTGAGGCCTGAATTAGGGACTTGCATAGGGGTGGACATAGGGGTATTCTACACCAGTGATTCCCAAACAGGGCGCCTCCAGCTGTTGCTAAACTCCCAGCATGCTTGGACAGTCAATTGCTGTCCAGAAGTGCTGGGAGTTTTTGTTTTGCAACAGCTGGAGGCTCCATCTTAGAAACACTGCCGTACAATACGTTTTTCATTTTTATTGGAGAAGGGGGGTGGGGGGGGTCAGTGTACGTGTGTATATGTAGTGTTTTACTCTTTATTTTATGTTAGTGTAGTGTAGTGTTTTTAGGTTACATTCACACTGGCGGCAGATTACACTGAGTCTCCCGCTAGGAGTCTGAGCTGCGGCGGAAAATTTGCCGCATCTCAAATTTGCAGCGGGGAACTCACTGTAATCTGCCGCCAGTGTGAATGTAGCCTGTACATTCACACGGGAGGGGGGTCAAAACTACAACTCCCAGCATGCACTGACAGACCATGCATGCTGGGAGTTGTAGTATTGCAACAGCTGGAGGCACACTGGCTGGAAAACCTTGAGTTAGGTTCTATGACCTAACTCAGTATTTTCCAACCAGTGTGCCTCCAGCTGTTGCAAAACTGCAACTCCCAGCATGTACTGATTGCGGAAGGGCATGCTGGGAGATGTAGTTATGCAATGGCTGGAGGCACGCAAGTACAACTCCCAGCATGCCAAGACAGCCTTATGCTGTTCCTGAATGCTGGGAGTTGTAGTTTTGCAAGATTTAGAGGGGTTCAAGTTGTAAATCACTGTCCAGTGGTCTCAAAACTGTGGCCCTCCAGATGTTGCAAAACTACAACTCTCAGCATGCCCAGCCAGCAAACTGCTGTCTGGGCATGCTGAGAGTTGTAGTTTTGCAACATCTGGAGGGCTACAGTTTGAGACCACTTAGTGATCTACAACCTGAACCCCTCTAAATATTGCAAAACTACAAGTCCCAGCATGCCCACACAGCAAACAGCTGTCTGGGCATGCTGGGAGTTGTAGTTTTGCAACATCTGGAGGGCCACGGTTTAGAGACCACTGTAAACTGTGGCCCTCCGGATGTTGCTAGGCAACAACTCACCTAGCAGGACCCGGAAGCCGCCGCCGCCGCACGTGGGGGATCCCCGCATGGAGGATCGCGATCCGGGATCCAGGTAGGGACCTTCGGCGCCGACCCTCCCTGGACGGTTCCCCCGTTTTGCCCGGACACCGATAAGTGGGCAAAGCGGGGGACCGAACTTTAACCTCCCCTCCCCCGGTCTGCTATCGGTCGGTCGCTCGGCCGACCAATAGCAGGGATAGGAGGGGTGGCAACCCTGCCACCAAACTCCTATCCCTTTAAGGGGATCTAGGGTGTCTGGGACACCTACGATCCCTCTTATTTTCCGGGTCACCGGGTCACCAGTGACCCGTATGACCCGGAATCGCGCAGATTGCAGGTCTGAATTGACCTGCGATTTGCGCGCATCGCGGTCATGGGGGGGGTCTCAGGACCCCCCTCGGCGATGTGCCGGGATGCCTGCTGTTAGATAACAGCAGTCATCCCGGCCCGATCACCGCTACCGGTGACGCGGCGCTCCCGGAACCCCGCGACGTACATGTACGTCGCCGCGCGCCAAGTGACACTTCGCGGCGCCGTACATGTACGTCGCTCGTCGTAAAGGGGTTAATAGTCCCCTTAGGGGACTATTTATAGCAATCATTTGATTGCTAATACTGTTCAGTGCTATGCATAGGACATAGCTGCGCTTGCTTCATGCACAGCGGGTCCCGGCAGCTGTCACCAGCCGTGGACCCGCCGGTAATGGTGCACATCAGTGATCAGGCTGATGTCCGCTATCAACCCCTCAGATTCCGTGATCAATACAGATCACGGCATCTGCAACAGTGCGGCACTTTAAATGGCTAATCTGATCACATTGCAAAAACTATTAATAAAAGGCAATCAAAAAGTCACATATAAGCAAAAGTGGTACGAAACAAAACTACAGATCATGAGCCCTCACACACCCCTGAATACGAAAAAATTTGAATGTTAGAGGTGATCAAATAGGGCAATTTTAAACGTAATGATTTTGTTAAAACAAAAATTTAGATTTTTTTAAATGCAGTACAATAATAGAAAAGTATGTAACCATGGGTATCATTTTAATCGTATTGACCCACAAAATCAAGAAAACATGTAATTTTTACTGTGAAGTGTACAGCGTAAAAATGAACCTCCCCATAAATTTGTAAAATTGTGATTTTGGTTTTAATTTCCTTACACAAAAAATGGTTGCGCAAAAAACAAGCCCTCATATGGGTCAGTGAATGGAAATATACTAGAGTTATGGATTTTAGAAGGCCATAAGGAAAAAACGAAAAACGCAAAAATAAAATTGGACCTGTCCTTAAAGGGATACTCCGCCCCTAGACATCTTATCCCCTGTCCAAAAGGCTAAGGGATAAGATGTCAGATCGCCGGGTCCCGCTTCTGAGGACCCCCGGGAACGGCCGCTGCGGCAAGTTAGCTCTGTGCGTAATGACGGGCAATACAGGGGCCGGAGCATCGTTACGTCACGGCTCCACCCCTCATGACATCACGGCCCACCCCCTCAATACAAGTCTATGGGAGGGGACGTGGCAGTCATAACAAAATATTTAATCATTGGTATCGTTTTAATCGTGTTGACTAACAGAATAAAGAAAACATGTCAGTTTTACCATAAAGGGAACGGCATAAAAACAATAATTTCTCCACACAAATAATCTTTGTTTTGTTTCACCACCCATTTTATGGTAAAATGAATGCGGTCATAACAAAGTACAATTGGTCATATGGGTTTGTGGATGGAAAAGTAAAAATGTTAAGGCTCTTAGAAGGCGAGCAGAAAAATACAAAAATGCTAAAAAGTGAAATGTCTGTGTTTTAAAGGCCAAAAAGGGAATAATAATAATAGCATCTAAGATGATATGCTCACTTTAACCATTAAATGCTTACTTTATTTTTCAACTAATAATCCAACTATGGTCTATTATCTTGACTGTAAAAAAAGAGATCGCATTGTAATATGTTTATAGAAGATTACTTTAACCAAAGCCTTACCTTCCAAAACCACTGAATAACTGGGTGTCCAAGAGAATATCCATTCTTATACTTGGTATGTTCTCTCCAGTTATTGACATCCACATCTCCCAAGCCACACATGAGGAGCTAGAAACAATAAAAGAACAATTAAAAGAGAATCTGTCCACTTTGCACCAGGAATGGAGCTGCAGATGCGGACAGATATGTGCTAAGGAGATAACATTTATCATGCCTTTAGCTTTGCTGGTCACTGCAAAGCTATAAAAGTGTATTTTTTGTTAGTAGCTTAGGAGTCAAAATGGTGGTTTGAGCTACAGAAGCACCTCCTTCCCTGCATGATTGATGAACAGGGCTCAGCTTCCAGTCTTGAATGCCAATCAGTGAAAGAGAGGGGAAACGATTAGGAGAACCAAAAAGGTAAGGTAAAAGGGTGGAAAACATATATATATATTTTTTTATCAACTGGTGCCAAAAAGTTTAACAGATTTGTAAATAACTTCTATTAACATTTTTTAACCCTTCCAGTACTTATTAGCTGCTGTATTCTACATAGAAAATTATTTTCTTTTTGGATTTCTTTTCTGTCGGACCACAGTGCTCTCTGCTGACACCTGTGTCAATTTTAGGAACTGTCCAGAGCAGCATATGTTTGCTATGGGGATTTTCTCCTGCTCTGAACAGTTCCTGACATGGACAGAGGTGTCAGCAGACAGCACTGTGGTCCGACAGAAAAGAAATCAAAAAAGAAAATAATTTCCTCTGTTGTATATAGCCGCTAATAAGTACTGAAAGGATCAAGATTGTTTTAATAGAAGTAATTTACAAATCTGTTTAACTTTTTGGCACCAATTGATTAAAAAAAAAAAGTTGTCCACCGGCGTACCCCTTTAATTCTATCCCCTTGGCATCTATCTGCCTGGATCTGCAGTTCTGTATCCTGATATGTAGACGACAGATACCCTTAAAACTTTTTTTTTATTAAGTCACCTGGCAGCAGAAAGTTACTTCTATTTAAAAATCTTAATCCTTTCAGTACTTATCAGCTGTTGTATGTTTCAAAAGAAGTTATTTTCTTTTTGAATTTCCATTGTGTCTGACCACAGTGCTCTCTGCTGACACCTCTGTGCTAAGATTTTTGCCACCCTAGGACAAAGCTAATTTTGCCGCCCATTGGCTCAGCCCTTTAACACTCCCCACTTTACTACTGGGGTGACCCACTGTAACAAACTTCCTCCACATGTCATCTCCTTACTACTGGGGTGAAACACTGCAACAGACCCCCTCCTCATGTGATCTCCTTAATACTGGGGTGACACACCGCAACAAACCCCCCTCCTCATGTAATCTCCTTACTACGGTGGTGACACACTGTAACAAACCTCCTCCTCATGTAATCTCCTTACTACTGGGGTGACACACTGTAACAAACCCTCTCCTCGTGTAATCATTTTCCTACTGGGGTGGCACACTGTAACAAATATCCTCCTCGTGTAATCTCCTTCCTACTGTGGTGACATGCGACCTCCACTCCGTGGGTGGGCGAAATTTGATGTCTTAGGGCTCTGTGCAGAAGCACTCGCGCTCATGATTTTTAAAGAGCCCAAGCCAGCATAGTTGAGGCCAGGTTGCGATTGTGCTCTATGCCACTGGCTGGAGGCACCCTGGGAAACACTGTTCTGTGTGTGTGTGTGTGTATATATATATATATATATATACATACACATACACACACACACATGTATATATATATGTGCCTCCAACTGTTGCAAAACTACAACTCCCAGCATGCCCAATTGCAGTTTTGTAACAGCTGGGGGCACCCTGGGAAACCCTTATGAGAAGGTTGGTTCAGGCGGCTGTCTGCGCTCTGGTGCTCCTGTATACCAGGAGCGCTGCACCATGTGTGTGAGGTTCGTTGTTAAGCAGAGCAATACCTGAGTAAGGAGCGCTGCATGCAGTGGTAGCGCTGAGCTCCTTTTCTAGCCCAGGCAGGGAGGCAGGGAATCAGGGTTTTGGGGGGGGGTGGGGGTAGGAGGGGCTTCTTTCACTCACTAAAAGGAAGACAGTTAACTTTCATGCAGGGGACGGAGCGGCGGCTCCCATCGAAAGGGGGCACCATCTTGCTTATAGGTGGCACTGGCCCCGCCTCTGTCTATTTTAGGAACTGTCCGACGCAGGAGAGGTTTGCTATCAGGATTTGCTCCTACTCTGGAAAGTTCCTAAAATGGACAGAGGTGTCAGCAGAGAGCACTGTGGTCAAACAGTAAAGAAAATCAAAAAGAAAGGAACTTCCTGTGGAGCATACAGCAGCAGATAAGTACTGGAAGGGTTAAGATTTTTAAATAGAAGTCATTTACAAATCTGTTTAACTTTCTGGCACCAGTTGATTTAAAAAAAATAAAAAAAGTTTTCCAGTGGAGTACCCCTTTAAATTTCTAACCAGTATATCACTCTGTATAAGAAAATGTAATACTATACCTCCAACTCATTTTCATCAAATATTTTTATTAGATCCTGAGGAATCAGTTCAAAAAAACCCTATGGAGAAAAACAGTATATATTTGAGTTTGTAGGTACATGTTAAAAAAAAATCAAACATTCTTTGCTAAACCATGGCTAATAGGTGGTTTTGGAACATAATGTACTGATGAAGTTACTATGCATAAGTTAAAAGATAATAAACTTAAAATTGCATTTCTAGTCTGTATCATTGGTGTCAAACCAAGAGAGTCCGATGATAAATGTTATAGGACCATGATGACCATGTTGTTATGATCTGATACCAGTCACCTTCTAAATGCTCTTTTTAGGACTACATCCTCAATTATCTGTGGTGAAAAGGCCAGCATGATTGTATATTTAACCACGAGAATTCTGATAGGGCAGCTTAATAACCTGATTCGCAAGAACAGAACCCAAATGATACATCTCTTACAATATATCTCAAGTAACAACGTTTTCTCTGGCAGGTAATAGCCTTTTGCTACAGATATACACTTTGCTAAAACTATGTTGCATTCATTTTTAACCAGCTATATAGGACAGAGTCTTGGAGACAAAAAAATAAAATAACATGAATTCATAATTCTAGTCGGGGAGCACTGCACTCCAAATAGGTGCTTGTTAAACATCAAGTCTCCCTATGCCCAGTGTTGTCCCCTTTAATGTATATGACACACCTGACCAGATACTTATCCATGTCTAACCTAATGATTGATGGACAGTTAATGTGTACCTGTATCTGATTACATATGGATTTTTCATGATTTATATTGACTATTGAGTGTTCCTGTGCGCCTTTAGTCTCTCTTCTTTCTGCACTTTCCAACCTGGTGCTGTCCCCAGCTGGCACATGTGCATTGGAGACAGATATCTTTTGTTTTCAGAGCCTCTGGTTGCCTATTACCTGCTATTGCTTAGGGCATGTCACTTCCCTATGACACCACTAGGTAAGATCTCCTATTCGTCTTCTATATGCACTGCGCTGCTGGAGACGCTGGCCCATGTACAGTGGATCTTCCTCCATTTTATGCACTAAGGGCCAATCTGCACTGCGGGAAATAGGTGAGCACTCATACTATTTGTATATGTTCTTAGCTGAATTTAATTGAATCCAGGCCCAGTTTTTGTTACTACCATCTCTATCTCTCATTTCTCTATCTCTCATATCTCTATCTCTCATATCAGCGAGAGAGGGAGAAAAAGAGAGAGAGAGTGCGAGAAAGAGATCTCTCTCTCCATACATATATGTAAGGAAGGAAAGCGCTTCCGGTGGACGGAGATTCAAAAAGGCCATTAGCCCTCCGCGGGCCTCTGGGTAAGGGAATATGCACAGCAGCTCATCACACCACCTTCTCAGGTAGCATGCCCTAGAATCAGCCTTAGCTCTAGTTGCGGAGTCTCAAAAACTGATTAGGATTTATGCCAAGCCAGAATTCTCAACAGAAGGGAAGAAGACCCATCTGCAGACAGCTGATTCGGGGTGTTTGTCCCTCATCAGTAAAGAGCAGGGAGGTCTGGCTTTGCTGGTGAGAGGCCTGTAACTCAGGGTATGCCACCCGAGAAGGTGGTGTGATGAGCTGCTTTGCATATTCCCTAACCCAGAAGCCTGCGGCGTGCTAATGGCCTTTTTGAATCTCCGTCCACTGGAAACGCTGTCCCTCCCTGAGAGAAATACTTAATTCTTTTACCTAGTCACAGGCCTCTCACCAACCAAGCAAGATCACCCTGCTCTGTACTGAACGGATGCTGCTGGACTTTCTATTTGAAGTCTATTCAAACTATCATGTAGCCATTTACATTTAGGATACAGACAAACCTTTTACATTCGTAATATCCAGCATACAACATTGTAATATCACTATATATATCACATTCAAACTCACAAAATTACCAATGTTTCGAACTTTAACCTGTGCAGTACAAGTAGCAATAAAGTTTATCAGTGGAACAACAAATAAGTATGGTATATTTAATAAAATACCTCTTTGAAAGAAGCCATCTGTTTTTGGATCCTGTTCACAAACCTCCACTGTATGACAAGGCTAAATAAGAGGAAAGAGAAGAGATGAATAATACATTATTCATGGTCATAGATGCAAAACTTGCATTAGAAAATTCCAACTTTAAAGGGTTACTGTCATTTAGTCATTTACACAAACTTTCCACAAAAGTTTAAATCTTGTCAGATATCATTCCTTAGACTAGCTGCGATCGCAAGTTACAGCCAGGTAAAGCATGTAGCAGCGCACTTCACTCTCTGGCTTGCTGCCTGGGCAGACTTCTGTTTTACTTTTTTTCACTTCCAAGATGCAGTTTTCCAAAAAATAGTGTGTATTATAGCCATCTTTTCTTTGGTATTTTATCCCCTGTGTATTTCTCATTACAGGTCAATTGAAACAAGGATTTCTTTTTAAGAATTGGAGGGGGGGGGGGGGGGGGATAAGACTAGAAAAAAATTATATGACAGTTTGGCTTTAACCCCTTCATGAACTAGCAATTTTTATTTCCTCCTCACCTAAAAAAAACTATTTTTATTTTTCGACGACCAACCAATCTATATAGCTCGACAAATGCTCTGTTGGGGAGCCTATCCCTGCTACAATCGGCCTCCCTGGGGGGGGGGGGGGGGTGGGTGTATAACCCCTTTATGTACCTTTGGGAGGATACACCATTTTTAGGTTTGGTTGGAGTGTCAGGTAACAGCTTCTCAGCAGTTTTTACAGTGATTATACCCTTCTCAGTATACTTCCTAAGGTGAGTATGTAGTTTCTCTATTGTTTTCTCTGAAAGCCAAGTCAATGAAACTAGGAAGCTATACTGTCCACGTCCGCCAGTTCATCACATGTAGAATAGATCACGTAGTCTACGCGTTAATATGCGATAGTAGTTTTTATTACGTGGGCAAAACGATCCACCCTTTATTCCACAGAGTCAGAGAGCACCTCCACTTGTTTGAAACAGGCAGACGGTCCACTCGCTTTATAGAGCATATGGTAACAAAGCATGCTGGAGACCCTCAAGCAGTAAAATTTGCAGAATTGGAGCGAGTGGAAAAAACGCACGGGGGGAAAATTACAGGACCTCTGGATCTGAATGATTATAAATGAAATGAGTGCATTGTTATAAGTTTCCCTCTGCGCTAGACTCTCTTTGTAATCATGTTGCTACCACCCCATTAGATTGGTTTTAAAGACATTCATTTTGGTTTGGTATTCATAGACTTAATGTGTGCACTAGGTTTGGTGTGTTCTGTGACCCCTCCCTGTCTTTTGTATATACCTGTCTGATGTGCACCTGCCGGAAGGGACCTGACGAAGCGTGAGGAGTGCGATACGGACTGTCGCCCCCCCGACTGAACCGACCAGTCCCTGTTCCACCTTTCAACCTCCCTGCTGTATGCTTACCTGCAACCTCAATAAAGATGCTTTACTGCTTTAAGAATTGTGTACGAGGTGAGTGCTCCAATGCTACTTTCTAATGCTAAGTTCATGTTCACACTGTGATTCATTTGTGAGCACCACATGACAGACACTTAGAGGGTTATAGACTGCACATGCAGATGTGCTGATCCTGCAAGTAGAGGAATATCCTTAGCAACATATGAAGTCGGGACTGTGCCGGGTTATGCTAACTTGGGAGAAGAAATCCGTAGAAGAAGAAAATGGCAGCACTCACCAGATAAGTTGCAGAAAATCTTCTTTATTTTAAATTGCAGAACACATCAAGTGCGGCCAGACACGGACGCCAAACTACTTTCAAAGAGATAGGTGACAGCTGTTGCGCATGCGTATAGCAAGCGTCATCAGATCGGGTCTGATGAAGCGTGCTATACGCATGCGCAACAGCTGTCACCTATCTCTTTGAACGTAGTTTGGTGTCCGGCCGCACTGGATGTGTTCTGCACTTTAAAATAAAGAAGATTTTCTGCAACTTATCTGGTGAGTGCTGCCATTTTCTTCTTCTACGGATTTCGTCTGCTGACTGCCTTTTCCATTGTGGTCCAGCACCCCTACTTTGAGTTGCTCCGGGAGTTCTCTGTAGGAACTGTGTTTGCTTGATCTTGTGCATAGCGAATTATCCCGCACGTGTGTGTACTCCAAGAGGCTTGGTGCCAATCTCTGTATCTCTTTTGCCATAACTTGGGAGAAGCACTTTGTTCCAGAAAAAAATTACATATAGGGCTATATGTAAAAAATATGGAATTGAGCAATTTTGTGGAGCAATAAATCATAATATGGTAAAACTGACATAAAAACTTTACTGTAGGGGTTAGTACAATTATAATGATACCAAACGTGGATATTTTTTATTCGTTTTACAGTAAAAAATTATTAAAAATTGAAAACTTGAAAAAGCACAAGAAAAAAAACCCCGAAAAAAACTATTCATTGCCATGTTATGACCCCTATTACTTATTTTTCCACCTACGGAGCTATGTTAGGGCTTATTTTTTGTGTAGTTCTGGCTTTTTGATCACTTTTTATTAAATTTTTTTATGGGATGTGATGTGACCAAAAATTAGCAATTTTGGCATTTGTATTTATTTGTGCTTATGTCGTTGACCGTGCGGGATCAAGAATGTAAATGTATTTGTTCGAATAATTATGCATGCAGTGGTACCAAATATGTGTACATTTTCTTTTTTTTTAAGTGTTAATTTGAAAATGGGAAAAGGGGGATGATTACATTTCTTATTAGGGGAGGGAATTTATTTAAATTTTTTTTTTTTTTTTTACTTTAATACACATTTTTCACCACCCATACCCGCCCTGCCAATCTCCAATGTCAGTCATTCCTGGCATATGTCCACTCATCCGACCCATGACATACATGTATCATTGGTCAGGAAGGGGTTAATTGGGAGGGCTGTGAAAACTACACCCATGTAAAAACATCATGTTCTCTTATACTGGATTTATATACTGTAAGCAAGCCACATACTGTATGTACTCTTTCTTGTTCTTGTTGGTGACTACTATGTCTGATCCACCAGGCTTGAGGTCATGTTGATGTGTCTAAAAAATAAATCAATAATTAAAAAAAATTATATATATATATATATATATATATATATATATATATATATATATATACACACACAAACATAGATAGATAGACAGATTCCATGTTTGTGCCAAATTATTCAGCTACTGATTGATACTTATGACATTTTAGAAAAAAAGTTACTACCTGTCCAAAGAGTTCCTCATCCACAGTGAACCGTAGGTCTAGTTCTGTTGGATCATTCTCAAGTATCCACTGGAGAGAATTGTAATATTCGCTGTCCTATAAGAAACAATGAATCACATAATGGAGACATGTAGTTGAATTACTAAGTAGCTGTCATCAAATCTGTTTTCACAACCTTTTGGACATTTAAATCTCTGTGCACATCATAAAGTCATGGCTGTAAATGTTGGCACCCCTAAAATTTTTCAAGAAAATGAAGTATTTCTCACAGAAAAGGATTGCAGTAACATATGTTTTGCTATACACATGTTTATTCCCTTTGTGTGTATTGGAACTAAACCAAAAAAGGGAGGAGAAAAAAGCAAATTGGAAAAAAAATGAATAATGTCTGAGGACTTGAGAACTAAAATTGTGGAAAAATATCAACACTCTCAAGGTTACAAGTCCATCTTCAGAGATCTAGATTTGCCTTTGTCCACAGTGCGCAACATTATCAAGAAGTTTGCAACCCATGGCACTGTAGCTAATCTCCCTGGGCATGGACAGAAGAGAAAAATTGATGAAAGGTGTCAACGCAGGATAGTCCAGATGGTGGATAAGCAGCCCCAAACAAGTTCCAAACATATTCAAGTTGTCATGCAGGCTCAGGAAGTATCAGTGTTAGCCTGAACTATCAGTCAACATTTAAATGAAATGAAACGCTATGGCAGGAGACCCAGGAGGACCCCACTGCTGACACAGAGACATAAAAAAGCAAGACTACTTTTTGCCAAAATGAACTTGAGTAAGCCAAAATCCTTCTGGGAAAACATCTTGTGGACAGATGAGACCAAGATAGAGCTTGTGGTAAAGCACATCATTCTACTATTTACCAAAAACGAAATGAGGCCTACAAAGTAAAGAACACAGTACCTACAGTAAAATATGGTGGAGTTTCAATGGTGTTTTGGGGTTGTTATGCTGCCTTTGGCACTGGGTGCCTTGAATATGTGCAAGGCATCATGAAATCTGAGGATTACCAGTGGATTCTGGGTCGCATTGTACAGCCCAGTGTCAGAAAGCTGGGTTTGCGTCCAAGATCTTGGGTCTTCCAGCAGGAAAATGACCCCAAACATCAACATCAAAAATCACCCAGAAATGGATGGCAACAAAGTGCTGGAGAGTTCTGAAATTGCCAGCAATGAGTCCAGATCTAAATCCCATTGAACACCTCTGGAGAGATCTTAAAATTGCTGTTGGGAAAAGGCACCCTTCCAATAAGAGAAACCTGGAGCAGTTTGCAAAGGAAGAGTGGTCCAACATTCCGGCTGAGAGGTGTAAAAAGCTTGTTGATGGTTATAGGAAGCGACTGATTTCAGTTATTTTTTTCCAAAGGGTGTGCAACCAAATGTTAAGTTAAAGGGGTACTCCGCCCCTAAACATCTTATCCCCTATCCAAAGGATAGGGTATAAGATGTCAGATCGCCAGGGTCCCGCTGCTAGGCACCCCCGGGATCTCGGCTGCGGCACCCCTCTATCATTACTGCACAGAGCAGACTCGCACCGTGCGTAATGACCAGCAATACAGGGGCCAGAGCATCGTGACGTCACGGCTCTCGGCTGCGGCACCCCTCTATCATTACTGCACAGAGCAGACTCGCACCGTGCGTAATGACCAGCGATACAGGGGCCAGAGCATCGTGACGTCACAGCTCTGCCCCTCGAGACGTCACGGCCCGCCCCCTTAATGCAAGTCTATGGGAGGGGTCGTGATGGCCGCCACGCCCCCTCCCATAGACTTGTATTGAGGGGGCGGACCGTTACATCATGAGGGGGCGGAGCCGTGATGTAACGATCCTCCGGCCCCTGTATTGCCCGTCATTACGCACAGAGCGAGTTTGCTATGTGCAGTAATGATAGCGGGGTGCCACAGCCGAGATCCCGAGGGTCCCCAGCAGCGGGACCCCAGCAATCTGACATCTTATCCCCTATACTTTTGATAGGTGATAAGATGTATAGGGGCGGAGTACCCTTTTAAGGGTGACAATAATTTTGTCCAGCCCCTTTTTGGAGTTTGATGTGACATTATGTCCAATTAGCTTTTTTCCTCTCTTTTTTTGGTTTAGTTCCAATAGACACAAAGGGAATAAACATGTGTATAGCAAAAGATGTGTTACTGCAATCCTCTTCTGTGAGAAATACTTCATTTTCTTGAAAACTTTCATGGGTGCCAACATTTACGGCCATGACTGTATATCATAAAGCCTATGTTTGGCTTATTTGCTGGGAAAAGCTTTGAGGTGTATGCCAAATGTATCAATAGGCCCCTTTTAATTTGATAAAGGCCAAACAAAAGGAGCATATTAGATAATTTCTTTTATACCTATACAGAGCCATGGTCTTTTGCCAGTGGAAAATGTTCAGAAATCCTCCTGATGTACACCTCCAACATAGGCTGCAAACATGATATCAGGTAATATCATAAGTTACTGGTATTAACAGTCAGTCATTTATATAAATGAAGTTTAATGTTATTTTGTCAATAAAAACATCATATTCTGAATGTTCTATTTACATTTGTTTTTAATTGTTCCTGCATAAAAAGGATGATGTTAAATGGAGTGCAGAATGTGGTGTAAGTTAGTACAAGTGATCTTTAAGTATGTACAGTATTTAAAGGGGTTATCCAGGAAAAAACTTTTTTTTTTATATATCAACTGGCTCCAGAAAGTTAAACAGATTTGTAAATTACTTCTATTAAAAAATCTTAAAGGGGTAGTCCAGTGGTGAAAAACTTATCCCCTATCCTAAGGATAGGGGATAAGTTTGAGATCGCGGGGGGTCCGACCGCTGGGGCCCCTGCGATCTCTCTGTACGGGGGCCAGGCTCTCCGGCCAGATAGCGGGTGTCGACCTCCGCACGAAGCGGCGGCCGACAAGCCCCCTCAATACATCTCTATGGTAGAGCCGGAGATTGCCGAAGGCAGCGCTTCGGCTCTGCCATAGAGTTGTATTGAGAGGGCGTGTCGGCCGCCGCTTCGTGCGGTCGGGGCTCCTTACAGGAGATCGCAGGGGGCCCCAGCGGTCGGACCCCCCGCGATCTCAAACTTATCCCCTATCCTTAGGATAGGGGATAGGTTTTTCACCACTGTGTCACCACTGGACTACTCCTTTAAGCCTTTCAGCACTTATGAGCTTCTGAAGTTAAGGTTGTTCTTTTCTGTCTAAGTGCTCTCTGATGACAAAAAGTTTTTTCCTGGATAACCCCTTTAATGACGCAATAAGAGTGGTGAATAGAGGTCCAATATCCACAAGGATATTCTGCCTGGATTCCACTTTGAAATCAATGTAAGGTTGCTGCAATGGAAATTCCGCTGCTCAGTCCAATCAGAACTTCTGTAGCAGAATTTTGGATGAGGAACAGGATTCTAGTGGATTGAATCTGCCAAAAGAAGCTCTGGGACTGCGGTTATGTCAATGGGACAGCACTTATGTCTGTTGTAAATTGCCATGGACATAAAAGCTGATAAATTGGACTGCTGCAGAAATAAGTGCTGATTCATGATCAGTTTTGAATGGCCTGAATCAACTGAGGAATTCAGTAAGGAAAACGTTCTCAGTGTAAACATGCCCATTCTGCTTTGATGTCGGTTGAACAGTCACAATGTCAGAATGATGCAAAAGAGAAGTTAGACACAGCAGATGTAAGAATGTAGTCTCCATACAAGTCATCATGGAAAGCATGGGTAAGGAATGGGCACCTTTATGTAGCTATTTAAAAAAAACAGGAAGGAACACAGCCAGTTCCAACGGTTTGTGTAAGATTTTCCACTTGGAAGATAGCAAGGGATCCCCTGTCTACAAATAGAAGCGGTGTGAACACAACTGGCAGCCTTGCCTATAAATTCAAGAGTTCTTATTCAAAATCACAAATTTATGGCAAAAATAGGATGAACTTTAAAAAAGAGCATCTGCCAGATGACCATGAAGGTTTAACCTGGTGGGCACATAAGCACATGTTCACCTTTGAAACCTTTTCAAAGTTCAAATATAGAGTTTAGCTAAGCAGTAATGTGTCAGACGTGACTGAATACTGCGTGACAGGTGCTCCTGAAGTGGACACACAACAATCTGCTGGATGATTTTGTCAAACTGCACAGTGTCGTTGAAGGTTAGTACATGATCTTGCTCTGGCATCAGGATCTGTTTAACTCTTCTGGCTGAGAAGATAGGCTGAGACTTGCATGAGAATACAGAAACCAGGACACAGATTTGCCTGAAGTCCCAGGGAAGTCTATGTAGTAGCATCAGGCTACAAAGTCGCCAGGAGATTTTAACAGATATCCTGCCGCCAGGTTGTGATTGAAGTTACGCTTTAACACTCTTACACCTTGCCCTGTCTGTTAATAAAATAAGCTAAATAACACCTGCGGCCACTGCTAGAGTGTGCTTAATGCCAATGGCATGGATTACTGGCATTTGGACACATAAAACTTCAACTAAAGTCAATGAGAAATGTATAAATCTATATGCAGCAAGTACCCTCTAGCTGTAGCTGCAGGAGTTCTTCTGTTTATGGACAGTGCTGTTTATGAAGGCAGGAATGATTGACAAGACATAGTACAGAAAAGATGGCTTATATCCAATCATGGATTTATTCATCCACTCAGTTCAGCTGCATCATGTGAGTGGATGCCATAAGACTGTTGTAACCAATGGTCACAGGGGATGACAAAGCAGGCACATGGGGGATTCGTAAGTTGATAGGGGAACCAGTACAGAGACGTAAAATTTGCACACATTTTCTGTGCAAGTCACATCTTTGCGCAAGAAGTGTGAGCAAAAGGGAGCTTGCACGAAAATGTTGTGCAAATTTGCTACGTTGTGCTATTGCAGGGAATGATAAAGCCCCCCTCCCTATATATCTCTCAAACCAAATATTTTTCATAAATGCTTCTACAATGCACATGAGATATGCCAAATTTTTACATAGTGATGCCGTTTAAACCCTTTTATCTTCGTGATGAAAACCCTTTAAAGTGTTAGGTGCAGTGTAAAATGATAGAATAGATGTGTGGGGAACATACATTATGATTAGAGTAACATACCACAGACTCCATGTCATTCAGGGTAATTGCCTTCTGCAGCATCATTTTATAGAATGGTCTTATGAAAAAACCTGCAAGAGCAATAATGAACATCACTATTTTACATGTGAACACCCCTAATAAAGCATGTAATTTATGGTATATGACTGAACTGGCAAGTGTCGTACTGTGCAAAAAGCTATAGTCCTGTTTTCTTTCTTCAGTGTCTAGAGGCAAATGGAAAGTGGCAGAGTTCTGTCCAATAATCGTGGTATAAAGCCACAGGCTCTACCACAACAATTTCTTACTGCGCCACAGTCTATAAATTCCACATGTATCTATAATCTGATATAGATCTGTTAACAAGCTCATAGCCTAAGGAGACTGAAATGTTCATGTTCCCTTTTCTTAAACCAACAGTGAGAAATGGAAAAATTATATGAAACACAAAACTTACCATCCAGAAGTTTTCCATGATACACCGCCATCCCAGCCACACGGCCAATAAACTTAAAATACGAAAGGTGATCTTCATTGCACAGACCGGAATTTGGATTGATCTGCAAAGTGTAATTATCACTGTGAAGAAAAACAGAAGTCCTATGTCAGTATACCCAAGAGCACTATATCGCAGAAAATAAACTCCACAATCCCTTACTACTTTCTTCTTTCAGGAGGGTAGAATAACATATAAAAGAAGTAACTTGCTTCATAATCCAGAGTTAAATAACTATCTACATTCAGAAATCTGTGTGTCTTAGTCTACCCAGTGAAAACTGCAGGCTACTAACATCATTTTAAAAGGTAAACTCACAGCAGATCACATGCACTAAACTGAATATACAGGTAGATAGTGGTGGTAACCCAGTTTCTGACGAGGCAAAAAATGGTGCAGCCATTCTGGAGCTATTTATCTGATTGCTTATATGGTAACTTATTTTTATGTGCAACATGTGCATGAGAGACAGCCTGAGCAACTTCTCATCTCCTCTTCAGGGCTTGACAGTCACGTAAGTGTAGCAAGACATCACAGATCGCCAAGGGACATTGTGCACCTTCATGATCAGAGGCCGAATTGGCACATGTACAGCTTTGCCAGCACAAAAAGATGTGGTAGGGAAGCTAATCTTGGGCTGTAATATGAGATGCCAATGGTTACGGGGGTAAAAAAATACAGACAGGCTTCCTTTAAGATAAAATTACCATATTAGCAACAAGATCAATATCTCCTGAATGGATGCACCAATTTTCACCCAGTAAGAAGCATTAGAAAAAGGTTCACTCAAACTATATATTTAGGTTAGTGCACACTGCTGTCAGTTTTCCTTCAAAGCAACCCTGTAGTTCTGTACCCTGTAGAACACCGTCCAGTCAGTGCAATGAAAGTATATCAAGAGTTATACAGTCATGACCATAAATGTTGGCACCCCTGAAATTTTTCTAGAAAATAATGCATTTCTCACAGAAAAGGATTGCAGTAACATGATTTGCTATACACATTATTCCCTTTGTGTGTATTGGAACCAAACCAAAAAAGGGAGGAAAAAAGCAAATTGGACATAATGTCACACGAAACTCCAAAAATGGTCTGGACAAAATTATTGGCACCCTTAACTTAATATTTGATTGCACACCCTTTGGAAAACAAAACTGAAATCAGTCGTTTCCTATAACCATCAATAAGCATCTTACACCTCTCAGCCGGAATGTTGGACCACTCTTCCTTTGCACACTGCTCCAGGTCTCTCTTATTAGAAGAGCACCTTTTCCCAACAGCGATTTTAAGATCTCTCCACAGGTGTTCAATGGGATTTAGAACTCTCCAGCGCTTTGTTGCCATCCATTTCTGGGTGCTTTTTGACGTATGTTTGGGGTCATTGTCCATCTGGAAGACCCAAGATCTCGGACGCATACCCAGCTTTCTGACACTGGGATGTACAGTGCGACCCAAAAATCCGTTGGTAATACTCAGATTTCATGATGCCTTGCACACATTCAAGGCACCCAGTGCCAGAGGCAGCAAAACCACCCCAAAACATCATTGAACCTCCACCATATTTCACTGTAGGTACTGTGTTCTTTTCTTTGTAGGCATCACTCCGTTTTTGGTAAACAGAATGATGTGCTTTACCAAAAAGCTCTATCTTGGTCTCATCTGTCCACAAGATGTTTTCCCAGAAGGATTTTGGCTTATTCAGGTTCATTTTGGCAAAATGTAGTCTTGCTTTTTTTATGTCTGTGTGAGCAGTGGGGTCCTCCTGGGTCTCCTGCCATAGCGTTTCATTTCATTTAAATGTCAATGGATAGTTTGCGCTGACACTGATGCTCCCTGAGCCTGCCGGATAGCTTGACTATCTTTGGAACTTGTTTGGGGCTGCTTATCCCCCATCCGGACTATCCTGCATTAACACCTTTCATCAATTTTTCTCTTCCGTACATGCCCAGAGAGATTAGATACAGTGCCATGGGTTGCAAACTTCTTGATAATGTTGCCCACGGTTGACAAAGGCAAATCTAGATCTCTGGAGATGGACTTGTAACCTTGAAATTGTTGATATTTTTCCACAACTTTGTTTCCCAAGTCCTCAGACAGTTCTCTTCTCCTCTTTCTGTTGTCCATGCTTAGTGTGGCACACACAGACACACAATGCAAAAACTAAGTAAACTTCTCTCCTTTTTTTCTGCTTTCAGGTGTCATTTTTTTATTGCCCACACAAGCATCACTTGCTTGAAACAATCTAATTTTTCCACAATTTTAAAAGGGTGATAACTTTGTCCAGCCCATTTTTGGAGTTTGGTGTGACTTTATGTCCAATTTGCTTTGTTTCCTCCTTTTTTGGTTTAGTTCCAATACACACAAAGGGAACAAAGATGTGTATAGCAAAACATGTGTTACTGCAATAATTTTTTGTGACAAATACTTAGTTCTGTAGAAAAATTTCAGGGGTGCCAACATTTACAGCCATGACTGTAGTAAACCAGATGTTTCGCTAGGTACAGACACAATGATATGGACCTTTTAAAATGCGCACATGGTTATGTTAGTGGGCTTTAGGCCATTAACTTGGCACAAGGTTATGGTGAAAGTGGTTGGAAAAATGCCCTCTATAAAATGGGCGGGGGCCCTACAAAGATCTAAAACTACTATGATCTGATTTAACTTAATGTTACTTACGTTGCAGAATACTCAAACAGACCATAATATGGATTAAACATTTCTTTAGATATCAGGAAGAACCATTCTCTAGCAACTCCACCATAATCCAATCCTTTCTCATTGTCAAATTCAATCCAGAGACGTGCTTTAAGGAATTCTGGCCTTTTCACAGTTATTATTCTTCTATAAGAATCCTCAAAAATTGCGGTGCGACGCAGCTTCATTTCAAACCTGTTAGGAATATCAAGCTGCATACAAACATACCTTTATATTAAAATGTGCATTTCATAACAGCTTGCCATATTTTTTAATAATAATTGGAATAAAACAATTGTCTAATATGTTTTGCCATGAATTCCTAACTAATTCAATAACTCCCAGTGTATAAAAATATGTGCTGGACATGTGACTGGTTCAATATAAAACAGTGGTCTGATAACTGTACTGGACATCTATTAAGCCAAGCACCTTCATGTCCATCACAATACTTGGACAATTAAAACATTTTTATGATGCAAGTTTAACCAAATAACTCTTAAAAAGGAATTTACCGTATGTGCTAGGATTATGTGCAAATAGTCTACATGTAAGGCTAGGTTTCCATTTTTTCTTTTTTTTTTTAAACTGCCACTTCAGTTTTTGAGACAAAGTCAGAAGTGAATCCAGTAGGAAAGAGAAGTATAAGTCCTTATTTTATATTTCTCGTTCCTTTTGACTATACTTCTGGGTTTGGTTTTAACACTGCAATGGCCGTACTCCAAAAACGCTAGAAAAGAAAATTTGTGTGGAAACCTAGTCTAAGCCAGTGTCATAATAAGCTACATGAAAACACTTATTTTTTTCCTAATTTATCTCCACGTTGGGTGACAAGGGGCAGGATCTGTTAGATAAAACAAAAGAAACTTATACTCATCTCTAACAACCTACACACCCACTACTCCCATGATCCCCTACCCCCATGATCACTCCAGGTCCAGTGCTGCCGCTGCTTTAGATTCCCTGCAGTGGTGGCCAGCCTCAACAACTGATTGGTTGAATCGGTAGCTCCTCATGCCGACAGTGAAACCAGGAAAAGCTGCCCAGCTAGACAGGGCTGTATCAGTGCAACAATGCGCTGTGAGGGAGCAGGGAACATGAGTACAGTGTTTTATTTATTTTTTTACAGCAGCCTGAGCAATACTATTTAAAGGCTTCTCTCACACTGCCGTTAGCACACCGCAGTGTGACTGTCATCGGGAAGCCGGGGGGGAATAGCGGGAGAAAAATTACTGCTTGCGCCGTCTTTATCACTCATTAGTCCCGTTACAAAATAAACTTGCCCAAAGAACCCTATTATAGTAACTGGGATCCATTGAGGGCCCATTATTGCCCATTGTGCCCTTCCCGATAAAGGCAGTTAAAGGCTGAAAAAAAAAAAAAAAAAAAGAGCCTAATGGCCGTTTAAGTGTGTTACATGACGGCAGTGTGAAAGTAGCCAAAGAGAAACTGAGAGCCTGTTCACTTACACGTAATCAAATATACTGGGTAAACATCTTTAACCCCTTAAGGACACAGCTCATTTTCACCTTAAGGACGCAGTCCTTTTTTGCAAATCTAACCACTGTAACTTTAAGCATTAATAACTCTGGGATGCTTTTACTTTTCATTCTGATTCCGAGATGGTTCTTTCGTGACATATTCTACTTCATGTTAGTGGTAAATTTTCGTTGATGATTTCCATAATTTCTTAGTGAAAAATTCCAACATTTGATGAAAAATGATCTCTGCTTATAAGGAAAATGGACATCCTAAATAAATTATATATTGATTATATACATATTACAATATGTCTACTTTATATTTTCATCATAAAAGTTGACATGTTTTTACTTTTGGAAGACAAAAGGGCTTCAAAGTTCAGCAGCAATTTTCCACAAAATTTTCAAAATCAGAATTTTTCAGGGACCAGTTCAGTTTTGAAGTGGATTTGAAGGGCCTTCATATTAGAAATACCCAGTAAATGACCACCTTATAAAAAACCCTAAAATGACATTCAGTCAGTGTGTTAACCCTTTAGGTGTTTCACAGGAATAGCAGCAAAGTGAAGGTGGAAATTTAAAATCTTCATTTTTTACACTGGCATGTAGACCCAATTTGAGTAAGAAAATACCCCATATGTGGCCCTAAACTGTTTCCTTGAAATACGACAGGGCTCCGAAGTGAGAGAGTGCCATGCGCATTTGAGGACTAAATTAGGGATTGCATAGGGGTGGACATAGGGGTATTCTACGCCAGTGATTTCCAAACAGGGTGCCTCCAGCTGTTGCTAAACTGTCCCAGAATGCCTGGACAGTCAGTGGCTGTCCGGAAATACTAGGAGTTGCAACAGCTGGAGGCTACGTTTTGGAAACACTGCCGTATGATACGTTTTTCATTTTTATCGGGGGGGGGGGGGTGTACAGTGTAAGGGGCTGTATATGTAGTGTTTTAATCTTAATTATGTGTTCGTGTAGTGTTTTTAGGGTACATTCGCACTGGCGGGGGTTTACGGTGAGTTTCCTGCAAAGAGTATGCGCTGCAGCTCAAATTTGAAGCAGGACACTCACTGTAAACCCGCCCGTGTGAATGTACCCTGTGTGCCTCCAGCTGTTGCAAAACTACAACTCCCAGCATGTACTGATCGCCAAATGGCATGCTGGAAGATGAAGTTATACAACAGCTGGAGGTACGCAACTACAACTCCCAGCATGGAGAGACAGCTGTTTTCTGTTCGTGCATGCTGGCAGTTGTCGTTTTGAAAGATTTACAGGGCCACGGTTTAGAAACCACCGCACAGTGATCTCCAAACTGCGGCCCTCCAAATGTTGCAAAACTACAAATACCAGCATGCACAGACAGCAAACTACTGTGTGGGAATGCTGGGAGTTGTAGTTTTGCAAGATCTAGAGGGCCACAGTTTGGAGACCACTGCACAGGGATCTCCAAACTGTAGCCCACCAGCTGTTGCAAAACTACAAATCCCAGCATGCCCACACAGCAGTTTGCTATGTGGGCATGCTGGGATTTGTAGTTTTGCAACATCTGGAGGGCTACAGTTGAGAGACCTCTGTATGGGGGGGGGGGGGGGGGGAAGAGAAGATCGCCGCCCGTGCTGATCACTGGGGTAAGGGACCTCCACCGCCAGTCACAGGACAGTTCCCCTGTTCTGCCCGGATTACTGTCGGTGGGCAGAATGGGGGAATTGAACTGCTATTGGTAGGTTGCTTCTGACCCGCCAATAGCAGGGAAAGGAGGGGGGGCACCCCTGCCACCTAACTCCTATCCCTTCAGGGGGACCGGGGGTATCTTGGACACTCCCAATCCCCCTTATTTTCCGGGTCACCGGAGACCCGTATGACCAGCGATCGTCAAAATGGGGGGGGGGGGGGTCTCAGGAACCCCCTTGGCTATATACCAGGATGGCTGCTGTTAGATAACAGCAGCCGTCCCGGCCCGATCACCATGTTTGGCGCTGTGCGCTAAGATGTGCTAAGCAGCACCGTACATTTACGCCGCATGTCCTTAAGGGGGTTAAAAACAGTTGCCGCTTCAATTGGTGTAGTAGTTTCAGAGTTATGGGTGTTTTGTTATTCATTGCTATTGCGCTTCTCTGCGCAATGAAGGTAGGGAGCCGACTTGCAGAGCTCCCCGCCTCATCAATATTCACTGCCCAGCCCGTTCCCATGATTAATATTTAAATGTCTTCACTAGCCTTCCAGGGGTGAGGCGCTCACTCCCGGCAGACTCCTAGGTCCTATGGACGTGAGAGTGAAGACATTTGAGTATTCATCATGGGAGCATGCCGGGTGGTAACTATTGAGGAGGCGGGGAGCTCAGCAAGCAGTCTCCCAGTCTCCACTGCACACAGTATTACAGTAGCAATGAATGAAAAAACGTTTATAACTCAGAACTACTACACCAATTAAAGTAAATGACGACTGTTTCTAAAGCTATTTACCTGCACTATAACCCAGTATATTTGATTTAGTGCGGGTGAACAGGATGTTAGTCGCTCTTTAAATGAGTGTTCCCCAGTATACCCCTTTAATACTTATTAACCCCTTAAGGACACAGCCCATTTTGACCTTAAGGACCAGAGCATTTTTTGCAAATCTGACCTCTGTCACTTTAAGCATTAATAACTTTGGGATGCTTTTACTTATAAATTTTATTCAGAGATTGTTTTTTCTTGACTACTTTATGTTAGTGGTAAATTTTTGTCGATACTTGCAATTATTTCTTGGTGAAAAATTCTAAAATTCCATAAAAAATTTGAAAGTTTAGCATTTTTCTAACTTTTAAACTCTCTGCTTGTAAGGAAAATGGACATTCCAAATAATGTATTGATTCACATATACAATATGTCTAATTTATGTTGACATCATAAAGTTGCCATGTTTTAACTTTTTTGAAGACATTAGAGGGCTTCAAAGTATAGCAGCAATTTTCAAAATTTTCAGAAAAAAATCAAAAACAGTTTTTTTCAGGGACCAGTTCATTTTAAAGTGGATTTGAGGGGCCATTCTGTAAGAAATCCCTCACAAATTACCCCATTATAGAAACTGCACCCCTCAAAGTTTTCATACTGACATTTAGAAAGTTTGTTAACCTTTTAGATGTTTCATAGGAATAGCAGCAAAGTGGAGAAAAAAAAAATCAAAATTTCATTTTTTTACACGAACATGTTCTTGTAACCCCATTTTGATCATTTTTACAAGGGCTAGAAGGAGGAAAAAAAAATTGTAACCCAATTTTTCTCGAGTTAGGAAATACCTCATATGTGGATGTAAAGTGATCTGTGGATGCACTAGAGGGCTCAGAAGGGAAGCAGCAACACTGGGCTTTTGGAGAGAGAATTTGTCTGAAATAGTTTTTGGGGGCCATGTCGCGTTTACAAAGCCCCCATGGTGCCAGAACAGTGGAAACACCCTACAAGTGACTCCATTTTGAGAACAACCCCCCTCAAAGAATTCACTTAGGATAGTTTGTAGAACAAGGCTGTGAAAATGAAATTTAACATTTTGATGCGTATTTTGCACTTTTAGGACCATTTTTTTCACTTTCCCAAGGAACGCAGGGATATTAACACTTCAAATTTTGTTAGGCAATTTCTCCAGAACACGCAAGTACCCAATATGTAGGCATAAGTTGGTATTTGGGCACACAGCAGGGCACAAGAGGAAAGGAGTGTCTTGACATTTTGGATGTAGATTTTGCTGAATGTGTTTTTTCACACCATACATGTTTATAGTGCCCACCATAGTACCAGAACAGTTGAAACCCCCCGCAATTGACCCCATTTTGAAACCTACACCCCTATAGTTACATAGTTAGTATGGTTGAAAAAAGACAGACGTCCATCAAGTCCAACCAGGGAATTGAAGGGAGAGGTGTAAGGGGATAAGGGAAAGGGATGTAGTTTTATAATTCTGCATAAGCATTAATGTTATTTTGTTCCAGGAATTTAACCCTGTTTTAAAGCTGTTAAATAAAAAATTCCTCATGGAATTCATTTAGGGACAGTGAGCATTTTGACCCCACAGGTGTTTGAGGATAGTTTGTAGAACTAGGCCGTGAAAACTAAATTTCTAATTTTGATGCATATTTTGCACTTTTAACACCAATTTTTTTCACTTTCACAAGGAACGCAGGGATATTAGCACCTCACTTTCTCCAAAACACACCAGTACCCAATATGTGGGCATAAGTTGGTATTTGGGCAAACAGCAGGGCACAAGAGGAAAGGAGAGCCTTTTAAATGCAGAATCTGTTTTCTCACACTGTGCATTTGCAGTGCCAACCATAGAACTAGAAGTGACCCTATTTTGAAAACTACACCCCTCAAATAATTTATTTAGGGGGTAGTGAGCATTTTGACAAAAAAGAGGTTTTCCAAAAGATGATGCTCTTGGGGATTGTGCTTAGTGAAAATTGTGACTGCAACACCTGTGTGCCATTTCAGCACCTAATATGTTGTGCCCAGGTTGCACCACAGGAGACATACACCCCAGTAAATGTTATGTGTGTTCTCTTATATGTGTGGCATGGTCTATGCGGCCTGGGCACATGGCATGGCTGAGAAGGCATGGTTTGGGGAGGCCTCTCTGGTTTCTACGTACAGTGCCGCATGCTACTGTACCACATGCAGCGAGGCATTTGAATAAGGGGATGTGCATATAGAAATTGTCCAGGTAGAGGTGGTTTTCCTGGTCTAGTATGGGGTGCACCAAATACTATACTATCTTGCCAGTAATTCCCAGGACAGGGGGGTCAATTGATGAGTCTTTTCCCTCATATACATGGAATCTGTACATGTATCCAGATGCACTTTTGCAGAGCTTGTATATCTTCAAGCCATACCTTGCCCTTTTGCTGGGCAGGTACTGGAGGAATTGTAGTCTGCCCTTGAAATGCAGCAGGGACTCATCAATTGATATTTCCCTGTCTGGGACATACGCCGCGTGGAACATGGCATTTAGATGGTCTATAAGGCGCCTAATTTTATATAGCCGATCATAGCTAGGGTGGTATCAAGGTGGCAATGCGGCATTAATGGTATAATGCAGAAACCTCAGTATCATCTCAAACCGTGTCCTGCTCATCGCCATGTGGTTGGGGTGTTATACAGCAGGTCGGTGCTCCAATATGCACGGATACTTTGTTTCTTCAGCAGCCCCATGCTGGGCATTATACCCCAAAATATTGACATCTCTGATGTGGTCACAGGGGTCCACCTATTCGGATGAGTGTGACTAGAGGTGGGTTGTTCAGTAATATATTGGTGGGCATAGATGTTTGTTTGCACCACCAGCTCATCCGTGAAAAAGAACTTAAGTCCTTTTTCACCAACCCAGCATATGGGAATTGCCTCCCTGCATACCCAGGGATTTGGGGTGTATATCTACCCCAATTTACCCATGTGGGGTCAGAGGGCTCCGAGGGCTCAGAAAGCCCAGAGGGACCAGGCTCAGAAAGCCCAGAGGGACCAGGCTCAGAAAGCCCAGAGGGGCCAGGTGAAAGCCCAAAGGTGCAGTATTAGCTTTATTTGGAACAGTATCTTGTTATAAGGCCTATTCATTGTGGATTGTGATAGCAGGTGGCTGATTTATACTGAAAAATACCAATCAGCACACTAGAGCTACCGCAGGGGACATGGGCGACGGTCTCTGGTGACACAGGGGCGACGACCACAGGTGACAGGGGGTTACCATCACAGGGGCGACAGACTCTGGGGACAAAGGGCGACAATCACGGACTCTGGTGAAATCGAACGGCTGATATATATTGAAAAGTACTAATCAGCACGCCACAGCTATCACAGGGGACAAGGGGTGAAGGTTTCAGTGGGTGATTGGGGGGGTGATCACTGGAGGGTGATCAAAGGACAGTGGGAGGGTTGGGGTGATGAGGGGGATAATAGAGTTTTTGTTAGCTCTTTTTTTTTACTTTTTGAGGCTGATCTGCTGTGAAAATGGCAGATCAGTCCACAGCACTTCTTTACTTCACACAGAGACTGACTGTCAACAGCGCGATCATGGAGCCAGAACAGTCCGGGTCACGTGATCTGCAGAGCCGCACAGTGAAGCTTTTAATACAGGACGTATGCATACTTCCAGTTGCACTAACCTGTCGGCAACTGGGACGTATGCCTATTTTCTGTAGCTGGAAGGGGTTAAAATAAAACCAGAAGTCTCCTTTAAGCAGCTGTCATGAAAATATAGGATGTATCACTAACCATACTAACTTAGCAGCAACCATGTTACTGCCAAAAAATACATGTAAGAAGTAAAAATACACCTTTCATGTGTGAAATTATATCTACCCATCCCCACACACACACACACACACACACACACACACACACACACACACACTTGTATATATGTGTATTGTATCTAACCACAAATATGTAGAATACATAATTTTAGCTTATACTTGCCTGCTTCTTCAATTTTTTACGGAAGTACTCATATTTTCTTTTGTAATCCCGAGAATAAGGTACAGCCTAGAAAAGAAGAGATTAACAAATATACTCAGGTAAAAAGCTAATTGAAAAACAGCAAACAAACACTAAGCTAAAACAAAACATATATGTTTAAATAAAGGCCTATATTATATGAGCCTGTGTTTCTTTCCCCAAGGCCACAAAAGCTAGTTTACTCTCCTACACTAGGGGGCAGACTTATCAGAAATGAAAATACACTCTTTTTACGTCACATACAAAATGTTTACTTGCTTTTACAGTGTTCTTTAAAGAACTGCAGGTTTCAATAAAATATAGTAAATTACTTTTAGTTTTACCATAGGACAAGGAGACTTCATTTTACACGGGGAAACATTTGCAGAATAAAAAAAATAAAAATAAAAAAATAAAAGGAAAGGCAATCAATGTAGATAGACTGAAAAACAAAACACCAGTATTTTTTTATCTATCACCCACTTACAAAAAAAAAGAAATCATATCAGATCCCACAAAGAATTGATCATAATGGATTTAAAAACTGCAAATTATGTTAAAGACGCAATTTCTTTCTAGCAGTAGTCATGATCTTTATACATTTAGGGGCTACGTATAAAAGCAAGGGCTCCAACAACACTACAGTGGTCCCTCAACATACGATGGTAATCCGTTCCAAATGAACCATCGTTTGTTGAAACCATTGCATGTTGAGGGATCCGTGTAATGTAAAGTATAGGACAGTGGTCTACAACCTGCGGACCTCCAGATGTTGCAAAACTACAACACCCAGCATGCCCGGACAGCCAACGGCTGTTTTGCAACATCTGGAGGTCCGCAGGTTGTAGACCACTGTTAGAGGAAGTTGTACTCACCTGTCGCCGTCCATCGCTGTCGCCGCATCCCCGAGGTGTCCCCGACGCTCCGGCAAGGCCTCTGCTTCCCTGGCATCCGCGTTCTGCGTCGCCACCATCACGTCGCTACGCGCGCCGCTCCTATTGGATGACGGGACGGCGTGCGCAGCGACGTGATGACGTCGATGGAGAGCGCCGACGATGCAGAGGATCCCGAAGAGGACGCGCCGGAGCCCCGAGGACAGGTAAGAGACATCACCGGAGCTCACGGGGCACCGTAAACGGCTATCCGGCGGCAGCAGAAGCAGTCTGCGCTGCCGGATAGCCGTTCATGCGATGGCCCCAACATAAAAAAGCATCGTATGTTGATGCTGCCTTCAACATACGATGGCCTCTGAGAGGTCATCGCATGTTGAAATTATCATATGTCGGGGCCATCCTAGGTCGAGGGGTCACTGTATTTGTTTTAGGATGAATACTGTGCTTAACCTAAGGGTGTCTTTGCATGTTGCTGTTAAAAAAACTGACACCATCACAACATGAACACAGACCAATTCTTAAGAACGGTTGAATGTGCTGGAAGTAATCCAGAAATGTTGAGATTTAAAGTCAATCTGTCAGCTAAGAGATACAGGCACCAATGGAAAGCTGTTCGGTATAGCACACTGTACCTTTCCCAGAGCTGCTGCTGGTTGCCAAAAGGTATAAAATCGCCTGTATAAAAAGTGTCAAAGAGGCGGCGCAGATATGCTCTAGTGCCACAGATTAAGAAATACGAAAAAAAAGTTGGCATTCACCATCAGCTCCAGAAAAGGTACAGTTTTCTTTTATACCCTAACAAATATCCAGCAGTGTTTGCAGCAAATAGAGCTGAAAAATTCCCTTCAAAGTTGGCTCCGTACCACATTCTGGCCTGCATTTTCCACCACATTACAACTTTGACTTTTTTTTTATTTTTTTTTTCATTCAATTCGCAATATATGCTATATACCTTTTTGGCTTTTAGTCTGCACCCTCTCTCTTATGCCAAAATATAATTATTTTGCATCCTCAGAGATTATCTGCAGACATGAATTGCTAATGGATACAGGATCTGCTGAAGATATGCAATATTTTAATAAAAACATGGCTATTCTAGCACAAGAAACACCCACTCCTTGCCTGACTTACCAGCAGTGACAGGAAACACACTCAAGAATTGACATATGGATCAGCTTTATACAAGCTCAGAGAAGTGTTGCCTTCTAATAGGGACATCACATGGCCATGTCAGTTTCCCTATGCTAATAAGGACTCACCTAACACTTCCGTAAGTACTGTTCATTCTGACTCCGCCAGCCAAGAGTGAAACTCAATCCCCACCTTACTGCAGCCAGTGGCTATGGATAGGAGTACTTAAGGTAATTTCCCAGATGGTGTGAGGTAAAGTATATTATTTCACTGGCTTCATATTAACATACATTTCACACCTTAAACAAGCTGCTGTCTTGTAAATATGGTGCACTGACAGATGCATCACAAGAAAGTTTTAGCAATAATGATATGAGCTTCCAGGTTACATTTGCTTTCCGGATGCTCAGCAGAGATACTTAGGACCACATGTAAATTGTACCCTGCAAAGTAGGATGTAAGAAAGTTCTATATAACTTCTAACTGACCGGTCCTGTTATTGTGGCAGTCTGTAAGCGTGGATCCTCCCACTGAGTTCTCTTTGTGTCTAAAAAAAACAAGAATGTACTTTAGATTTTTAAAAATCTCATCTTAATACTATTACTTCATTAAAAAAAACTTTTAAAGAAAGGAACTTTTTCTTACGGTGGTCAATATAAAATACTCGTCCATCAGTGTGTGTTCTCTCTTCCCAACCAGGCTGCATGGAATAACCATATACAAGTCAGTATAATACAACAACATTTTTTTTTGACAGTATCTAAATCAGTGCAGTATTAAACTTTATTTGGAACAGTATCTTGTTATAAGGCCTATTCATTGTGGATTGTGATAGCAGGCGGCTGATTTATATTGAAAAATACCAATCAGCACACTACAGCTACCGCAGGGGACATGAGCGACGGTCTCTGGTGACACAGGGGCGACGATCACAGGTGACAGGGGGTTACCATCACAGGGGCGACAGACTCTGGGGACAAGGGGCGACAATCACGGACTCTGGTGATAGCGGACGGCTGATTTATATTGAAAAATACTTATCAGCATGCCACAGCTATCACAGGGGACAAGGGGTGAAGGTTTCAGTGGGTGATTGGGGGGGGAGGGGTGATCACTGGAGGGGTGGACTATAGGGTGGACTCATATCTCCAGAATGGCGGCACCAATCCAGGTAAATTATACCTATATCATTTTAATCCAGTATACCAGCACTATAACCCTGTGTATTGGGTTTAGTGTAGGTGAATCAGCTGTTAGTTTTCCAGACATACACAGACAATGTTTTGCAAAAGCACACAGTAGCATATTATGTTCATCTTTAATGCTTGTAGTGTGCTCTGCAGTTCACACCAGTCCTGGTTACCTTTATGCATATTTACAGCACAGCATCAAGCATCTGATGGGATTAAACAACACCTTTCTGCAAATGTATGATCACACAGTCTGCACTACACAATATACATCCCTTTCATTATTTTTTACTTACTGGTAGTGGTCCCAGGTCTGACACATCTATAGGCGGCTTTGGCCGTAGTTGTACTGGATTTTTAGGTCTTGGGTCTTCCTACAGAAATTAATTTTAAATACAAGCTTGTTTGAATCAGAAAGTTTACTACAGTCCGTGTTCTCAGACAGATATACAAAGACTGTCTGGCAAAGTAGTCTAGATTTAGGTAACTAAGCCATAGGGATAAAAGGCACCAAAAACATAGTAGCAGAGTGTTATTTTCTTAAACTTTTCACAAGTCATCAGAGAAGGAGATATGCAAGCCGACTACTATAAACAGGTTTTTGTTGATCACTGTATAATGAAAATGTATAATCTAACTCATTAACAGACGGATTACCTACTACTTACAGCCCTTAAACACTTGGCACAGCTAGAATATAAAGACTGTCATGCTTTGTTAAAGGTCAGAATCTTATCAGGTGATCCCAGCCTGGCACAAAGCTCAATATTTGATGTACAATATTTGGGGCACAGCATGTATTCTATATATAATTATTGGATTATTCTATGGCACTTATAGTTAGTGAAAGGGAGCTTTATAAATAGGGCGGTAGAAGGGTAAGTAGTGAGTTCCAGAAAGTAGGAATTATTGGACAGATGCACCAAATAAGAAGTGTATACTGTGTGTTCAGCAGGGAAAGGGGGTGTCTTTTTTTATATTTAAGGGTGAGAAAAGCAACTGTTCAACTAATCACCCCCTGTATCTAAGTGGGTCATTTGTCAATGGCATCTGGATTATAGTCATTTTGGGGACATTTAGTCTTGATGATTATGTACAGATATCTAACAAATATCTAAGCTGTGCTACATAAACATAATACTGAACCTGACATAAATGTAACAAAATGTAATTAAATCTAACTAAAATAGTTGAAGATTTAAAACCATCAAATGTATAGAAAACTCTCATAAAATATATCTAGTTAACAAAACTGAGAAAATGTACTCACCTGTTTGGTATAATTAGAAGCATACCTACAAAATAGTCATACTGCTACCTTTTATTGATAACCTATGTAAAAATAGAGTGACTCTGCAGTAGTTTCGGCATAGCAGGCATAATGTGATCATAGATAGAAGAAGTGAAAGATTCACTATACCCATGTTGTAGTCTTTGTGATGTGATTGATATAGAAGGGCCGTCCACTTGGGGCATGCCTCATTTCCCAGCCTTTAGGAAGGAATCCCTGATCCTGGTCCACAGCCTGTTTGGTGGATTCATATGGTGGCGACTGTTGACGACCACTAGAAACGATCTGGGTGGGTGATGTCTGTGACATTTCCACAGGCATAGGCTTCTGAGATTGAAAATTTGGGACACATTAAGTTCGGAGCTTTACCATCAAAAGAGCCCTGAAGGCTTTTCCAGAGTTTCCATAAACAAAGGCAGCACATACACATAGCTAAGAACAATAAAACTTGCTCTACAGGAAACTCCACACTTTAACTATATGGTCTATCTAGAAATATTCCATTTTAATAAACAATGGGACTAAGAAGATACACAGATCAGCCAGGACACTAAAATCATTTAGCTATTATTGTGTAGGTCCCCCTTCTGCTGCTTCTTTAACTCTTCAAAACATGAACTTTACAGGACCTATGAAAGCGTCCTATAGCATGTGGCAGCAAGATATTAGCAAAATATTCTTTAAAATAGTTTTAAATTTGTGACAACTTATGAATCAGACACTTGCCAGACAACTATGCAGATCTCAAGAAGTATTTGCCGATAGTCCCATGCATGTCTTCCCACGAAAAAATGGTTTTATTACTATTATAGCTGATCAATGTCAACCACAAACAGCATGAAAAATGTACAGGCAAGTAATTTACAAATCTTATAAACCTCTACCTGCAGTAAGACTAATATAGAATTCTTGGATATAGAAATTTTTCCAGTGAACACAAGACGTCATTGCAAAACTTATACAAAACCCATGGCTAAAAACAGCTACATCAAATTTAATAGTTGCCATCTACCTAGATGGTTAATTAATGTTCCAAAAGGACAGTATAGACTTCTAAAAGGTAACTGTACATCAGATGATGATTTTCAGGAGGAAGCCAAATCTTTGACTTCACCATTTCTAGAGAAAGAGTATCCTCAACATGTATTAGATAGGTCATTAGATGAAGTCAATAAACTTGATAGGGCATCTTTTTTACTGTTGATGATAATCCAGAAATGAAAGAACAATCTCCTAGGATTGTTTTACCATTCAATAGGGATTATAAAATAATAGAACAGATCATTTACAAACATTGGCATTTGGCCCAACAGGACAAATTGATAGGGAGTCTGATGCCACCTCGACCTCAGATAATCTACACTAAGGCCCCTAATTTGGGTATCACTATAGCTCCATCTGTCAAAAAAACGGTTTCCCAAAAATCATCCACGTGGCTGACCACCAAAGGTTTCTTTCATTGTGGCACATGCCCAATTTGCCTCCAACTAGGAGGGCCAAAAAAAACATTGGAGGTAATCTCTACCACCAATGGTTTTAAATGGCAAATACAGAGTTTGATTACTTGTACCACTAAGGGTGTTCTCTACATGTTACAATGTAATTGCAATAAACAATACATTGGCAGAACAAAGAGACCCCTTAGAGTTAGGATCTCTGAACATGTATACAATATTAGAAAGGGCTGTATGAAACATCCTCTATCGTGTCATTTTGCCCAAGTACATAACAGAGATCCTGCTGGACTCATCTTTGTTGGGATTCAAGCCATATCCAAGGACTGGAGAGGAGGGAGTTATCTAACTCGTATGTCTAGAACTGAAGCTCAAAAAATCTGAGTTTGAAAGTCTCGAACCCAAGGGCCTCAATTCTAATGTAGAACTTTTTGGTTTTCTTTAGTAATTATACCATCTGGTGTTTGTTGTTCTACATATTTTCATATGCCATCTCCTGGTCTCCTGTGTTGTACCCTGGTTTCTCGTATACATAGCAATGATATTTCTCATTTTTATTGTTCACATCTATTCTATTTTTCTGTATTTAAAATTTTATTTTTATATTTATTTTTATTTTCATTTTTATATATTTATATTTTTATTTACATTTTTATTTTTATTTCTATTTTTATTTCTATTTTTATATATTTTTATATACATTTTTATTTCATTTTTATTTTTATCTTCTCACATCTATTCTCACATTCATTTTTATTTTCATTCCCACAATTACTCTTCATATTTTTATTGACTTTTTTGTTCATTCTACATATACAATTTTTTTTTCTTTCTTATTTTTATTCATTTTATTCTTCACATGTATTTCATACAAATTATTATTAATGTGATATATTCACACTTATTCCATATCTTTTTTTTAACTGTAATGGATCTATATAAATTATCATTTTGCACTATGCATTGATATATTATGGGAACCCGTGCTGGTATAATTCCTTACCTAGACTTATCATCCATGTCTGATTTTTTCACTCACTTTATAGTCAGAGTTCATGTCATTATTCCATACCTGGTCTTAGGTGTAATCTCAATTGTTTGGAGGCTTATAAAACGAGCAGGGACCGCATATGGTCATACACCACTGAAGAAGGGGTACTACTAATGTGCTTTGAACCCCGAAACACGTTTGGTGACTGTGATTGAGCCATTGCAATATCCAGTTCACACTACAGCTGCGGTTATACAGCGTTTATCGGAGAGTTCCTCTCTGGAGAGACTTTATTCATTTACCACCCATTATCCACCTACTTTATGGATCCGCATTGAAATCTATTTGCTAAACCGGTACAGAACCCTCCACTACTGGAATATTACTTCTATCTGCACGTACCAACTATCTACATTCAACGTTATCCAGTGCTTACCAGCCTCCCGCACAAGGTCAGCTGACCTGCCATCAGCTGACCTCTGACGTCAGACGCCAAGGGACAGCTCGCCGGTGAGAGTGGCTGCACATCTTGCGACCATCACGCCGCCCCGGCTAGAGCGCATCTGACCATCTTCCATCTGCTTACCAGCGGTGCGGTGAGTGGCACAACTGTGCCAGCCATTATATTTCTTTTGCAGACAACTTGAATGTGGAGTGGAAAAACTGGTAACAGCGATCCAGCTTCAATATTCATTATACAAACTGATCTGTATGCTATACCTGTTACAGGACATTATTATATTACAGGACACTTTTTCAGGACAATTCTAGGATATATATTTATTTTACAGGATACAACTACCATCTACAGGACTGCCATTTCTATCATTTACAGGATATTTTTGAACATTTATTGTACAGAAGGTTTCTTTGATCAATAAGCATATCAAGCAGATTTTCTTTCTAGGAGGAAAGTTTCAATTTTTTTATTTCTATTATTTTTATATGTCCACATTTCCATTATTGTGCATACCAGATACACTATCACTCTGATAAGTGTAGCACTATATGCAACAGTAACATATAGTGTATCACTATATGGCTGGCAGCCATATTAGATACATTGGCCAATGGCCACATTAACTTATGAAATTGAGAGTATCATCAATACCATTCATGTTCGCTCTGTAGTGTAATACTCAATTGCTTCTTTATATTTTATTGTATCTTTTAACCACTTGTGCGCTACCGTAGGGCCCTGTGGGAACGCATCATTTAATATCTTATAATAAACAACATATTTATTATATCCTTCTTTTTCTCTATTTTTGACACCAGACATCCACCATTTAATCTTTTTGATATTGAGCTGAGTACTAAATCTATTTTTGCTAATTTACAAATCTGTTTAACTTTCTGGCATCAGTTGATTTAAAAAAAAAAAAAAAAAAAAAAAAAAAAAATTTCCACCAGAGTACCCCTTTAAAGCAGACCTGGCAGCAGGTTGTAACCCCTTAAGGACCAAGCCCATTTTAACCATAACCCCTTAAGGACATGCACCGTAAATGTACGGCGCTGTTAAGAAGTACTTAGCGCACAGTGCCGTACATTTACGGCGCAGCTTTCCTAGATCACTGCGTCCGCGAAAAACAAAATTTTGCACATTTTGGACGGTTTTGTTTTCACACTGTACACTTTACTGTAAAAATGACATGTGTTCTTTATTCTGTGGGTCAATACGATTAAAATGATACCCATGGCTGGATACTTTTATATTTTTGTACCGCTTAAAAAAATATCTAAAACTTTTTGTACAAAATCAGTAATCTAAAACCGCCTTCTTTTGACCACCTATAACTTTCTCACTTTTGCGTATATAGGGCGGTATGGGGGCTAATTTTTTGCGTCGTCATCTGTACTTTTTTTTGATACCATATTTGCATATATAAAACTTTTAGATCATTTTTTTATAATTTTTTTTGGGAAAAAAATGAATCATGTACTGAATCATAAACATTATATTTTGATAGTTTGGACAGTTATGCCAAAAAAAAAAATACAGTTTTTGGGGGTAAAATGGGAAAAACTGACAATTTTAATTTTTATTGGGGGAGGGGATTTTTCAGTATTTTTTACTTATTATTTTTCAATTTTTCAAATTTTTTTTATTTTATTTCTTTTTACACTTTTTATGTCCCCATAGGGACTAGTTATAACAATCAGTTGATTGCTAATACTGTTCAGTGCTATGCATAGGGCATAGCACTGATCAGTGTTATCGGCTATCTCCTGCTCTGGTGTGCTTGATCTCAGACCAGAGCAGGAGGCGATGGGCGACGGATGGAGGCAGGTGAGGGAACCTCTGTCCGCCATTACAGATGATCGGATCCCCGCGGTAGCGACGCGAGTGATCCGGTCATCTATTTTAACATGCGCACTGCTGCAGATACCGTGATCTGTACTGATCACGGCATCTGAGGGGTTAATGGCGGACATCCGCATGATTGCGGATGTCGGCCATCACCGGCGGGTCCCCGGCTGCTGATAGCAGCCGGAACCTGCCGTGTATGACGCGAGCACCGCTCCGATGCTCGCGGTCATACACAGGATGTAAATGTATGTCCTAGTGCGCTAAGTACCGCCGCACCAGGACGTACATTTACGTCCGTGGTCGTTAAGGGGTTAAAGGGGTACTCCGGTGGAATTTTTTATTTATTTATTTTTTAAATCAAGTGCTCTTTTTAAATTTATTTTCTGTCTGACCACATTGCTCCCTGCTGACAACTCTGTCCATGTCAGGAACTTTCCAGAGCAAGATAGGTTTGCTATGGGGATTTGTGCCTGCTCTGGACAGTTCATGACATGGAAAGAGGTGTCAGCAAAGAGCACTGTGGTCAGAAATAAAATAAATTCAAAAAGAAAAGAACTTCCTGTGGACCATACGGGAGCTGATAAATACTGGAAGGATTAAGATTTTTAAATCAAAGTAATTTACAAACTAAAGGGGTACTCCGGTGGAAAACTTTTTATCAACTGGTGCCAGAAAGTTAAACAGATTTGTAAATTACTTCTATTAAAAAATCTTAATCCTTCCAGTACTTGGAAATGAGAACTTGATATGCTTAAAACATAACATTTATTGTAGACTATTAAAATAAATGCCAAATAGTAACCTCAAATAAATATAGGTGTAAAGGTGATGGTTACAGTGCTCTAGTTACTAGAGTCCACAAGGACCCTATGGTAGCAATATGGATCCTGAGCTCTCAATATGGTCATGTAATGACCACTGTTCAGGCACATATAGCACCAACAATTATTGCTCACAATAGTATCCCCACAACACCCAACGCGTTTAGGTCACACTGTTATTTGTGACTTCTTCAGGGGAGAAACCGCTGGGGGGGGTGAGCCGTAAAGAATAATAAATGATAAAGAGGTATCTTGTTTATATTATCTTTATGTAAGTAGAGTTATGTATTTGCGTTAGTTATACCCCCAGTTAACTCATGCAAAGTAATAAGTGAAACTGTGTAAGCGTCACAGGGGACCGATCCTGGTCACACCTAGCCTAATGCACCTAATTTGTCAGGTGCCTGGTGCCAATATCCGAATGGTCGTCAACCTGTGCAATAAAGGAAAAGCAAATATATGGACAGGTGCCCTTGTTGGCACGTCTCTGAGAGGCGGAATATGCCTGGCGCTGTTGCTTCCACACAGTTTCGTTGGAGGTATAATGATCCGCTCTACTCTGCTGCAATGGCAGACTCTCTCAAAGTCTGCCATTGCAGCAGGGTAGAGCAGATCATTATACCTCCAACGAAACTGTGTGGAAGCAACAGCGGTGGGCATATTACGCCTCTCAGAGACGTGCCAACAAGGGCACCTGTCCATATTTTTGCTTTTCCTTTATTGCACAGGATGACGACCGTCCAGATATTGGCACCAGGCACCTGACAAATAAGGTGCATTAGGCTAGGTGTGACCAGGATCGGTCCCCTGTGACGCTTACACAGTTTCACTTATTACTGTTGTGGGGGTACTATTGTGAGCAATAATTGTTGGTGCTATATGTGCCTGAACAGTGGTCATTACATGACCATATTGAGAGCTCAGGATCCATATTGCTACCATAGGGTCCTTGTGGGCTCTAGTAACTAGAGCACTGTAACCATCACCTTTACACCTATATTTATTTGAGGTAACTATTTGGCATTTATTTTAATAGTCTACAATAAATGTTATGGTTTAAGCATATCAAGTTCTCATTTCCTAGTTAATTGCCTTGATAATTTGGGTCAGGACGACCAGTATACTATATTAGCCCTACTATACCTCCTTCCAGTACTTATTAGCTGCTGAATACTACAGAGGAAATTATTTTCTTTTTGGAACACAGAGCTCTCTGCTGACACCTCTGTCCAGAGTAGGAGAAAATCCCCATAGAAAACATATGCTGCTCTGGAGAGAGGTGTCAGCAGAGAGCACTGTGGTCATGATGTCTGCAGAGAGCTCCGTGTTCCAAAAAGAAAATTTCCTCTGTAGTATTCAGCAGCTAATAAGTACTGGAAGGATTAAGATTTTTTAATAGAAGTAATTTACCAATTTGTTTAACTTTCTGGCACCAGTTGAAGTTTTAAATGAACAAGTTGATTTAAAAAATCTGGACATTTTTCCCTCACTTCTGTGGCTAATCACAGGACAAGACTCATCTTTGCTATGCAATGACATGACATAGTGCTGGTGAAAGTGTATTGGGCTACAAAGGCTGGCACTAGGCTGAGGAATGATTTACATAGTATAGTACTAAATATGGAATGTAGGGAAAGAAGAGGTAGTTAAAACACTGGGTTTGCAAGATGCTATGTAACCAAAAGGGAAAGAAACAACAGAAACAGCAGTATGGCAAGGATGGGGTTAAACTAAGTACTTAAAGGGCAACTGTAGTGAAACACTTTTATATATGCCCGTGCCCGGGCCTCAAAAATAAACAAAATAATACCTTCCTACGAGCCCCCGTTGGTCCGGCACAGGCCTCACGGTCCGGCAGTGCTGACGTCATTCCACTTCCTGGGGACGAGGATGCCGCAGAGCCGTCGGCATATCACTGGGCGTAACGATGTCCCACCGCGGCCTGTGATAGGCTGAGCCCACTGTCATGTAAGGAGCTCTGGCCGGCTTCTTACATGACAGTGGGCTCAGTCTATCACAGGCCGGGGTGGGACATCGCTACGGCCGGGGATACGCCGACGGCTTTGCGGCGTCCCCAGGAAGTGGAATGACGTCAGCACTGCCGGACCAACGGGGGCTCGTAGGAAGGTATGTATGAGTTTATTTTTGAGGCCCGGGCATGGGCATATATAAAAGTGTTCCACTACAGTTGTCCTTTAACTGCTATTGATGATGATTAAGACGATAAGCATGCAGACTAAATGTTAGGCAGACTGTCTAAATACAGTAGTGGAAAGTATTTACACAAGAGACAGCTGCCCAGAACTTTAAAGGGTAACGCATTAAAATACATTTTTGCTATTGCACTCCTTATGGTAAATAAAAAATATTTCTAATATACTTTGTTTGAAAAAAAATGAAGTTTTCTATGTTTTATTTGTGCTTTAAAAAGCTCAAGAGCACATTTTTCCACATCTTATACAAAGAAAGTGCAGTCTGGAGTGCTGGGGGGGGGGGGGGGGGGTCTAGCCTCATCCAATCATAGCTCCTCTCACACTTAACTGCCATATGCTGTTGGTTGGACACCCCCCCCCCCCCCCCCCGTCCCCCCCCCCCCCCCCCCCTCAGCACTCCAGCCTGCACTTCCTGTGTTTGGGCTTCTGCCCTAAGTCTGTGGATGAGATGGGGGAAAGTCTACTTTGGAGCTTTTTTAAGCACAAATAAAACATAGAAAACTTAAGTTTTTTTAACCAAAGTATTTTAGAAATCTTTTTTATTTACCATAAGGAGTGCAATAGCAAAAATTCTTTTAAAGAGAGTGCCCATTTAAGGGTTGTCAGAAATGAAAGAGAAGCTTTTACCTTTCATACACAGCATAGACCCACTGTAGGAAACAGACAGGCTCCAGAGGCATTAAAGGGGTACTCCACTGGAAAACATCAACTGATGCCAGAAAGTTAAACAGATTTGTAAATGACTTCTATTTAAAAATCTTAATCCTTTCAGTACTTATCAGCTACTATGCTCCAGAGGAAGTTCTTTTCAAATTTCTTTTCTGTTGACCACAAGTGCTCTCTGCTGACACCTCTGTCCATGTCAGGAACTGTCCAAAACAGGATAGGTTTGCTATAGGGATTTGCTCCTACTCTTGACAGTTCCTGAGACAGAGAGACAGGTGTCAGCAGAGAGCACTGTGGTCAGAAAGTGAAATTGAAAAAAGAAAGGAAAGGAAATTGAAAAAGAAATAAACTTCATGTGGAGCATTCAGTAGCTGATAAGTACTGGAAGGATTAAGATTTTTAAATAGAAGTAATTTACAAATCTGTTTAACTTTCTGGCACTAGTTGATTTAAAAGAAAAATATTTTCCAGCGGAGTACCCCTTTAACACCATCGTGCTTCTCTTCTGTGCATAGCACTAGCTAAGCCTCAACCCCACTTACTACCTTCAGTCCTGGTCTCTTTGCTGCTAGAAATTGGATTCCCCTAAACAGGTAGTGAGTTGCAAATTGCAGGGAAGGGAGACACCTAGTGGCTTTAGAGCTTTTTTCTAGGGTAAGGAGTCATTTTAGAGTTATTTTGAAATATCTTCAAGATTATGCTGCAATTGAAAGAGACCACTACTTTAACTCCTTCCCGCAAAATCAGGTACATGTACATGATGATTAGGGATGATTCCCGCATACCTGTTGAGAATAAACTGTCACAGCGCCATCGGGCAGGGTGACAGTTTATTGAGCTCTGCTGTGCTGCACAGACGAGCCTCCCTGAAGCCGGCTAGGGATCAATCGCAGCGGTCACCGGCCAGCGATCGCTTCTATTGGTCCGTCAGTACAGACAGACCGATAGCAGGGACCTGGCGGGGGTCTCCTCCTTCCCCCTCTCCCCCGTTGCTTCACTGTGTGAAGCGATTGACGGTGAGGGGGTCTCCATCGGACAAGGCCACCCGCGGGCACTCAGGATCGGAGCTTCGCTCCGATGCTGGGTTAACCCTGTGGATGCTGTGGAGGGAGCTCCCTCCCTGTGGAGGGAGCTCCCTCTGTCACTGATCGGCACTCTGCAAAGTGAAAACAGTGCGCCGATGCTTGCCATGGTAACCGGAGGACTTACATTGGCCTCTATTGTCAAGGCAACATGAACGATCAGTCCCTACCTAAGGTAAGGACTGATCTATCCTATGCCTGTCAGTACTGACAGACAGGCATAATTCAATGGAGTGCTGATGTGTACTCCATTGAATTACACTCATGGCCGTAAATGTTGGCTCCCCTGAAATTTTTCTAGAAAATGAAGAATTTCTCACAGAAAAGGATTGCAGTAACACATGTTTTGCTATACACATGTTTACTGCCTTTGTGTGTATTGGAACTAAACCAAAAAAGAGAGGAAAAAAAGCAAAGTGGACATATTGTCACACCAAACTCCAAAAATGGGCTGGACAACATTATTGGCACCCTTTCAAAATTGTGGAAAAATAAAATTGTTTCAAACATGTGATGCTCCTTTAAACTTACCTGGGGCAACTAACAGGTGTGGGCAATCCAAAAATCACACCTTAAAGCAGACAAAAAGGAGAGTTCACATAGTCTTTGCATTGTGCGTCTGTGAATGCCACACTACGCATGGACAACAGAAAGAGATGAAGATATCTGTCTGAGGACTTGATAACCAAAAAAGTCCATCTTCAGAGAAATAGATTTGCCTTTGTCCACAGTGCGCAACATTATCAAAAAGTTTGCAACCCATGGCACTGTAGTTAATATCCCTGGGCGTGGATGGAAGAGAAAAATGTATTAAAAGGTGTCAATGCAGGATAGTCCGGATGGTGGATAAGCAGCCCCAAACAAGTTCCAAAGATATTCAAGCGGTCCTGCAGGCTCAGGGAGCAGTGTCCGCGTGAACTATCCGTCGACGTTTAAATTAAATGAAATGCTATGGCAAGAAACCCAGGAGGACCCCACTGCTGACACAGAGACATAAAAAAGCAAGACTACATTTTGTCAAAATGAACTTGAGCAAGCCAAAATCCTTCTGGGAAAATGTCTTATAGACAGATGAGACCAAGATAAGTTTTTTTGGTAAAGCACATCATTCTACTGTTTACCGAAAACAGAATGAGGCCTACAAAAGAAAAGAACACAGTACCAACAGTGAAATATGGTGGAGGTTCAATGATGTTTTGGGGTTGTTTTGCTGCCTCTGGCACTGGGTGCCTTGAATGTGTGCAAGTAATCTGAGGATTACCAACGGATTTTGGGTCACACTGTACAGTCCAGTGTCAGAAAGCTGGGTTTGCGCCCGAGATCTTGGATCTTCCAGCAGGACAATGACCCCAAACATACGTCAAAATGCACCCAGAAATGGATGGCAACAAAGTGCAGGAGAGTTTTGAAGTGGCCAGCAATGAGTCCAGATCTGAATCCCATTGAACAACTGTGGAGAGATCTTAAAATTTGCTGTTTGGAAAAGGCAACCTTCCAATAAGAGAGACCTGGAGCAGATTGCAAAGGAAGAGTGGTCCAACATTCCGGCTGAGAGGTGTAAGAAGCTTATTGATGGTTATAGGAAGCGACTGATTTCCAAAGGGTTTGCAACCAAATATTTTTTTTTATTCGTTTTATTGAAGAGTAAACAACCAGCGACCACATGGCCCCTCAGAGGTAGTGATGGCATACCAAAAGCAGAAGACAGTAAGGCCTTGATGAACAAGGTCACTTGTACAAAATATAAACAACAAAATCCTGAGGTACAAACCACAGAGGCCTACACATTGGGTAACTGGAATATGTTAAAGAGAACAAGGAAACAAATTAACAACTGGCGAACGTTCGCCATGTAAACTTAGAACTCAGCAAGATGTCCTAATAGGGTATTAACCACCATACAGACCGAGAATAATGGTGAAGGAGTATAAGAGATAAGACAGGTGACATAGGACGAACAGACGCTGACTTAGAAAGTGGACATATAAGAAAACAAAAAGGAAACTATACAGTATAAGGACTAATTAGGCAGTACTATTACGAAGCACGAGAAGTGGACATAGAGTACGTACATTGAGTAAGAGGAGAGGAGCACCAAGCACCCCACACTAAAAGGAATTTACCTGGACATTTCCTGTTTTTGTAAACTATGTGGGAAAAGGCTATCACAGCATTAGCCTGAGCCTTCCATTGAGACAGGGTAGGCGGACGTGGGTCCATCCACTTTAGTGCGACTGCCTTCCTGGCCAAGAAGAAAGTTTCCTGCAAGAACGTGCGGACATGATGCATCCACACCTCTTCGTTTAATACACCAAATAGACAGATTAGATGGTCAGCTGGGGGGAGGCTGCACAATCTGAGCGAGAAGTTAGAGGACCTCCTGCCAGAAGAACATAATTTGGGGGCATGCCCAAAGGAGATGCCAAAAGTCAGCTCCGTTTGCACCACAACGGTGACAGGCATCAGAGTCAGATCGACCCATTCTGTGGAGTCTAATGGGGGTAATGTAGCTATAGTGAATAATGTTCAATTGGATAAGTTTATTGTTGGTCGCCGGGGATACCAGCATATGCGAGGATAGAATCTCCTCCCAGTCATCCCCTGTTAAGTTTGGAATGCGCGACTGCCAGTACTGAACAGCCGGCAACTGCGAGCGTGAGTTCTTGGCCTGGATAAGACACGCGTAGAGGATGGACACCAGTCACCTAGGTCCCTGGGACTTCAGAACCCCTGTCAGTGGAAAGGCAGAGATGGATGGGCTCCCCAACGGAAACTGAGCATTTAGTGCATGACGCAGCTGTAGATACTTAAAGAAACTTTGTCTAGGCAAGGAATGACTAGATTGCAGTTGGTCAAATGAACATAAAACTTTATCACGGTACAATTGTTCCAAAGTATGCACCCCAGCAATCTGCCAGAAAGCTGGGTCCAGACTTTCATCGATGTGTGTGAGGCTCGGGTTATGCCGTAACGGTGTGTCTGAGGGTATATCTGTGTATCCGTATAGCACCTTAGCGCCCCCCCAGACTTTTATAGCCAGTTTATGAAGAGGTAGGTATGCGCGGCCCCTCAGAGTAGAGCTCTCTAGCATAAGTCGCAGAGTCATAGATGGGACAAATCTATCAAGAGATTGCTCTGCATCAGGCATGGTCTCCTCAACAACCCAATAAACTTGCCTCTACTTTAGGGCGTTACAGAGTAGTGAAATGAATTTTGGGCCTATTGGGACCCCAGATAAACGGGGAGAGAAGGGAATGAATGGTATCAAAGAAGGACTTGGGGACAGGGACACAGTGTGCAACCAAATATAAAGTTAAGGGTGCCAATAATTTTGTCCAGACCATTTTTGGAGTTTGGTGTGACATTATGTCCAATTTTCTTTTTCCCCCTCCTTTTTTGGTTTAGTTCCAATACACACACAGAGTGTAAACATGTGTATAGCAAAAAATTTGTTAATTCAATCCTTAACTGTGAGAAATTTTTAATTTTCTAGAAAAACTTCAGGGGTGCCAACATTTACGGTCCTGACTGTATGCGTATAATAGTTAAAAAAAAAAAAATCAATAAAGTGTGAAAAAAAAGTGAGAAAAGTGGAAAATTTTTTTTTAATTAAAAATATAATAAAATAGCTGAATTGAGACAAAAGCTGAATTGAGACAAAGCTGAATTGAGACAACATTTACTGTAGGCCGCCAATAATAGGCGGATGATGCAAAACCAAGTGCTATATGCAGAAGGGGAGGCGGCAGGCCATATGTTAGCAAATATTGTTAGAGCACAAGAACCACCAGTCAATATATTATCTTTGTTAAATGAAAGTGGGTGCGAGATTAATAATAATGAAGGCATAGCAAAGTTTATGCTAAAATATTATTCAAAGCTATATGTGTCTAAATTACAGAAAGGATCTGAGCATATAAGGGCATTTCTACAAGGAATAAATCTCCCTAAATTATCAGTAGAGGATAGGAATATGTTGGAAGCAGAGCTTACTCTAGAGCAGTGCTTCTCAATTATTTTCTGTCAATCCCCCCCCCTAGGAAGAAGAAAAAATTTTGAGCCCCCCGTGCGACTGTAAATAGTATAATTTGTCTATAAAATTGTTATAAGTACACCTCTGCATAACACTGTATTCTTATTAACGTATATGAGAATAAAAAAAGAAAGAAATGTGGATCAATTTACAACAAAGAATAGCTTTATTAGCTTAACCTGGGGGTGGTCTATTGTATGGGGGGGGGGGGGGTATTTACTTGCGGCTCCTGTAATGGATATTGACCCTTATTATTGGTATCCTCCTGCGGTGTGCTTTGTACCCCTTCCACTCCTGCATTCCTGCTATTATGCCCTTTTTTTATCTAGGTTACCTTCAGGGCTTAGTAACTTTACCTGCAGAGCGTCTTTTTGCACCTTCCCCCTCCTCCTTTTGATCCAGGGTACTGTCTTCTAGTTCGTATACTTTTTTCTCCTCCATCCCCTGGTTACTATTTATTTTCCCCTTTTCAGTTTTATTATCAGATTTTGTGTTTGTCCTACCTCCTCTCCTTGACCCCTGTTCTTTATGATCTTTCTGTGCTTCAGCTCTTGTTTTCCCACCTGGTGATGCTGCGGATGTATCTTTGCGACTTTGCCTTGATGACATGCCGGCGTCCTGCTCTTTCTCCTCTGTGAGTGGCACTAGGAACCGGCGTATTGATTCCTGTATGTCTCCACGGGTCCTCGGCATGTGTCACGTGCGTTGGCGGTCACGTGGTCCTCCGCGTCGGGCTGCTACTGGGGCTGCGCTGGGACAATCTCCAGTGATCGCGCCGCGCTGCTCCCTCTCTCCAGCCATAGAGTTGCTAGGCAACCGACGCCGTGTGGGACGCCGCTTGCGAGTGAGTATTTGCCGAGGTCAAATGAGCCCCCCTTTACGGAGCCTCGCGCCCCCTGCCCCACTATTTGAGAAGCACTGCTCTAGAGGAACTTGAGTTAGCAGTAAAAGCGACCCCCAATAATAAGTCACCTGGAGTGGATGGAATTCCAATAGAGGTATATAAAAAATATGGGGATATTGTATTACCGGAATTGCTAGATCTATTTAAACAAGCGTTGGTCGACGGATCTCTCCCTTTATCAATGCGGCAAGCAATTATCATTGTCATATTGAAGAAGGGCAAAGATCCTCGACTACCCGCATCATATAGACCAATTTCATTGCTTTGCAATGATGTTAAATTATTAGCAAAAATCTTAGAAACCCGCTTGAATAAGGTAATAACAACACTGATACATACGGATCAAACAGGTTTTATCCCGGGAAGATCGACTTCAGAAAATATTAAAATTCCTCCGGATTCTCCCAGAGACAGGGCCATATTCTCATTAGATGCAGAAAAAGCATTTGATTCAGTGGAATGGCCTTGTCTCTGGGCGAATCTGGAGGAAATGGGCTTTGGCCCTAAATTTATATCATGGATCCAACTTTTATACAATAGCCCGATGGCATGTATTAGAGTAAATGGACAGGTGTCGGCAAAATTTCCTTTGTCTCCATTGCTGTTTGCCATTATAATGGAGCCTTTGGCAGAATATATCCGCGCAGCTCCGATGATAGAGGGGTTTCAGTACGGGGCCCATAAAAATAAGATAGCTCTTTACGCAGACGATGCGCTATTGTTTCTGAATGATATGGGCCCCTCACTGAAAAATGCAATAGAGGGAATCTCTTGTTATGGAGAGCTCTCGGGGATTGTAATAAACTGGGAAAAGTAGTTTCTAATGCCGTTAGAACGATCAGTTACAAATATTCAAATAAATCAAAATATAAATATTACATGTGTAAAACAAATTAAATATTTGGGAATAGAAATAATCACCAAATATTCAGGAGTACCAAAACAGAAATATGCTACCTCTGTTAAATCAGTTTAAACATAAAAGTGCAGCATGGCGGAAGCTGAAACTATCGCCCGTAGGGAGGATCAATCTTATTAAAATGATTTTAATGCCTCAATTACTATACTTGCTACATAATGCACCGGTTTGGTTACCAGTTAGTCTTTTTCAGAGGATTAACACACAATTCAGGGAACTAATTTGGAATGCCCGTAAACCGAAACCAAAACTAAAACTAGAGTATTTGCAGCGCCCCAAAGATGAGGGGGGGGGCTAGCCTTATCCAACCCTTGGTGGTATTTTTTGGCTGCCCAGGGTCAATACTTCAGGAATTGGTACAAAGTGGATGACGGAAGTATTCTGGCTAGAATGATAAAAAGCATATTAGGCGGAGATAAAAACTTAATATTCTCCTTAGAAAAAGTAGAGTTTAAGAAAAAAAAAAGTCAACAACTTCCTACGTTTGATCTAATGCATAGGGTATGGAATAATATAAAAAAGATTAGAGGAGTTGGTCAGGTTAATGAGTACACTCCGATATGGGGAACGATACACTTAAGGAGTTAAGTAACTTAGAAGGTTTTGAAAAATGGAAGAAAGCGGGAGTTAGGAAATTAAAAGAGCTATATATAGGGGAAAATATACGCTCCTTTTCGGAGTTTCAGGAGGAATTTGATATACCTAGAAATGCCTTCTTCCAATACTTACAGCTGAGGCATGCGATGGCTGTAACAAAAATATATAAATATTAAATTAAGCAAGGACCCGGCAGTGGATTTTATAATAAAGAACGAAAGGAAGACAGGATTTATTTCAAAACTGTATCAACTTATAGCTATGAAGGAATGGGAAAAGCAAAATATACCAGCTTTTTATAAATGGAGAGAAGGGCATCAGGTGGCAATGGATCAATGGAATATTATTCTGAGTAGTGTACCTAACCAGGCACTGGGAGAGGGTGCAAGACTTTCCCAGCTGTATATACTGTATCGGGTGTACCAGACTCCGGTGTTGTTAGCTAAAATATGGTATGTAGAAGTGGCAAAATGTCCTCTGTGTACATGCTCCAGTGCTAACTTACTTCATATGTTGTGGGAATGCCGGGTTATTAAAAGATATTGGAAAGGAATTATAGACTATATTGGCGCAATATATGAGGTAGATATTGATAGGGAGGTTAAAATATGTATTCTGGGTTATGTGGAGGAATTGCCGATAGAAGATAATAGTAAGCTAGCGGTGGGAAGACTATTATATAATGCGCGGAAGTTGATAGCCCAGCGCTGGAAAAATCCAAATCCACCATCCAGGGACCTTTTTATCCAAAAGATGGAAAAAATAGTTGCCTGGGAAAAGGCAATGTATATTAAAAGAGGGAATGAAGATACATTTTGGTTGATATGGCGGAGATGGATTGATAGAAATTGAAAATAAATATAGAAGGAAGACTAATGAGTATGTGTAAATTCATAAAACAGGAAAAATACTCTCCCCCTTTTTTTTTTTTTCTTTTTTCTCCTTCTCTCTTCATGGATCCCTCCCTCTAAATGGTGGGAGAATACTTGTGTTTAAATCTGTGTGAAATTGTAACATGCTTTTGCTGAGTTAATGTATAAATGAAAATCTAAAAAAAATAAAAATGTAATTATTTAAAAATAAATATATATATATATAATAAAATGAATTACATATGTGTATAATACACCCCCAAAAAAGCTCACAGAATGCGGCGACATACAAACATGAGTTTGCACAAAAAATTCATAAATAAATAAAATAGTTTTTATGCCATAAATGAACTAAAGTATATAAAAAAAATTGTATATAAATTTGATATCGCCATAATCTTATCAACTTGCAGTGTAATGTTAACATGTCATTAATACCACACGACGAACGACCTAAAAAATAAAAATAAACAACTGCAGAATAGATTTTTTTTTATGTATACTGCCTCATAAAAAAATAAAAGAAAAACCGATCAGAGTGTCCATTTACCCCAGAATGGTACCAATGAAAGTGTCAACTTTTCTCCAAAAAAGATTTATTGCACCCCAAGGCCCCTGTAATTTTATATCATGCCAACAAAATATCCTAAACTAAAAGGATCCACAGAATCCACACAGCACACCTTCATGTCTGAGGCCTGTGTGAGAGACACATAGCGCACAACGGCCACATATTTCTAAGTACGTCAGAATTCGGGGACTAAATCTTGAGCTTTATTTATTTGTCAAAACCTACTGAAAAAAATGGATTAAAATGAAAAAGCTACAAAAAAAAATGAATAATTTTAAATTCCACTCCACTTTGCTTTTAATTCTGTGAAACGCCTAAAGGGTTAATAAACTTCTTTAATGTCATTATGACTACTTAAAGGGGTGCAGTTATAAAATTGGGTGATTTATGGGGGTATCTAACAGAGGCCCCTCAATTCTACTTCAGAACTGGACTGGTCCCTGAAAAATCAGTTTTTCCAATTTACTTGAAAATCTGGAAAATTGCTACTAAACTTATAAACCTAACATTCTAAAAAAGTAAAAGAATGTTTATGAAATAATGGGAATATAAAGTAGACATATTGTAGATGTGAATTAATCATTAATTTGGTGCAGCATGGCTATTTGTCGTACAAGCAGAAAATATCATATGTTAATTTTTCATAATATATATATATATATCTTTCTTTTTACAAAAAACGCTAAATATATCAATCCAAATTTACCACTAATGTAAAGTACATGTCACACAAAAAAATTGTCTCAGAATCGCTTTCATAAGTGAAAGCATTCCAAAGTTATTACCAAATAAGTGGACGCATGTCAGATTTTGAAAATTTGCCTTGCTCATTAAAGGGGTACTCCGCCCCCAGACATCTTATCCCCTATCCAAAAGGACAGGGGATAACATGTCAGATCACCGCGGTCCCGCTGCTGGGGATCCCCGGGATCCCCGCTGCGGCATCCCGCTATCATTACAGCACAGAGAGAGTTCGCTCTGTGCGTAATGACGGGCGATACAGGGGACGGAGCAGCGTGACATGGCTCCGCCCCTCGTGACATCACGGCCAGTCCCCTTAATGCAAGTCTATGGCAGGGGGCGTGAAAACCACCACGCCCCCTCCCATAAACTTGTATTGAAAGGGGCGGGCCGTGACGTCACAAGGCGGAGCCGTGACGTAACGATGCTCCGGACCCTGTTTTGCCCGTCATTACGTGCAGAGCGAACTCGCTCTGCGCTGTAATGATAGCGCAGTGCCGCAGCGGGGATCCCGGGGCTCCCCAGCAGCGGGACCGCGGTGATCTGACATCTTATTCCCTATCCTTTGGATAGGGGATAAGATGTCTAGGGGCGGAGTACCCCTTTAAGGTCAAAACAGGCTATTAACAATTTTAAAATCTGTTTAATTTTCTGGCACCAGTTGATTTAAAAAAAATAAATGCTTTCCACAGGAGTACCCCTTTAAAGGGATTATGCAGGAAAAAACTTTTTTTCATATATCAACTGGCTCCAGAAAGTTTAACAGATTTGTAAATTACTTCTATTAAAAGAGCTGCTGAAGTTGAGTTGTTCTTTTCTGTCTAAGTGCTCACTGATGACATGTCTCGGGAACTGTCCAGAGTAGAAGCAAATACCCATAGCAAACCTCTTCTACTCTGTGCAGTTCCGGAGACAGAAGTGACAATTAATGGCACAGTGGGGATTTCAGTAATGGCACAATATCACCTCTTGGCTTCAGCAGTCATGTGGCATTCCATGTCATAGCTGGAGTCTGGTAAGCAGAGTATTATTATATTTTATACTATTGTCAGCTGTTTGTAGAATATTTCACAGGGTTGGAAAAAACCCTTAAATAGTGTTCACACTCTTAGTAAAATAGCACAAGTGAAATAGACAACAATTGTGTAGTACCTGAACTACAGGCCTCTCCCATGTTGTAGTTCTTGTATTGTGATCTATGTAATATGACCTTCCTTTCTCGTCTTGTTTTTCCTCCCAACCAGGCGGTAACCCTGAAGAGGTCGGTAACAACTAAAGTAAAACAGTAGGGTTTTAAAAGAGATATATAGTATTACCAATGTAACATTGATAAATATGTCATTTATAGGGGTGATTCAGGAGAGAGAAAAACATTTTTTTCCCCACCAAAAATAGTGCCACAGCTGTCCTCATCTTGTGTGTGTTATTACATCTCAGCTCCTTTAAAGTGGCACTCCGGGGGAACTAAACCCATAGTCCATCCTTTCCCTCTCATCAACCTATGTATTTGTCTAAATATCATTCATTAGCTATATAGAGCAGTTTCCCTCTTTCAGCTGTCACTTACATACAGGGAATGAGAGAAAGACGTCATTCTTAGATCCTCGTCTTTGTGTAAACCCCTCAATGAGACTAGCCCCCACCATCCTGGAAGACTAACACCACATGATTTCTGGATTCAGAGCCACACCTTCCCTCTCCCAGTGTGTGAGGATCTTGCCAAGAAAAACAGCCCCGTTTCCTCAGCACATAAGGCTGCTCTTTTCCTGATGTAGATCTAATCACTGACTGCTACCATTCAGAGAATATCATGATTTATTACTGGGGGGATAGTTTGAAAGAAAAGACATGTACAGTGTGTGCTGCTGACAACAATACAGCATGCACACAGATAGCAAAAGCAATTGGCTGGCAGCTGCACTGACTGCTGGGAGTTGTAGTCTGGGCTGCAAGAAAACACAATATTCAGGAGACAACAGGGGCCACAGGAGCAGGAAAAATCACAGGTATTGTGGTGGCTTTGGGGTATTTTTTATTAATTTTCCTGGAGCACCCCTTTAACTTCAACAAAACTGAGCTGAAATACCACACACAAACTCAGGACAGGTGTGGTGCTGTTTTTTGAAGAACGCAATTAAAAACATTTGTCGAACCTTGAATAATACCTTAAAATGGTTAGGTAAATATATATTCTCTCTAAGAAAAAAAAATATATAAATAAAATATATAAATAGAAATTAAAAAAGATTACATGCCTGTCTTTCACAGACCGAAGAGATGTCCATGCTGCACTCACTCAAGAAGACAAGGTTAAAGGACACCTGTAGTGGTACAGTTTTAAATATGCCCGTGCCCGGGCCTCAAAAATAAACAAAATAAACTCATACATACCTTCCTACGAGCCCCCGTTGGTCATTCCAATTCCTGGGTACGGGGACGCCGCAGAGCCGTCGGCGTATCTCCGGCCATAGCGATGTCCCGCCCCGGCTTCTGATAGGCTGAGCCCACTGTCATGTAAGAAGCCAGCCAGAGCTCCTTACATGAGAGTGGGCTCAGCCTATCACCAGCCGGGGCGGGACATCGCTACGGCCGGTGATACGCCGACGGCTCTGCGGCGTCCCCGTACCCAGGAATTGGAATGATGTGACGTGAGGCCTGTGCTGGACCAATGGGGGCTCGTAGGAAGGTATGTATGAGTTTATTTTGTTTATTTTTGAGGCCCGGGCATGGGCATATATAAAACTGTACCACTACAGTTGTCCTTTAAGGCTGGATTTCCAACTGCAGTTTTTGAGCCACAGCCAGAAGTGGATCCAGCAGGAAGGAAAAGTATAAGTTCTTCCTGCATTTTTCCAATTTTTTTTAAATACACTTCTGGCTTTGGATCAAAAAATGTAATTTCCAGGAAAAAAATAAAATAAATTTAAATAAAATTAAACGTTGAAAACCTTGTCTAAAGATGTTGTTAAGACAAAAAGTAGCCATGCATTAGAAGTAAAAATATTCTTACAACAGGTAATGTGGGGAGTTCTTCTTGTGTATATGGTTGCAGGTTCTCTCTTCTGCTGGAATGGGCCTTCATAAAATATAAACAGACAAAAAATTAACCCCACCCAATTTTCGTTTTTGCACTTTAGTTTTTTTCCTCCTCCCGTTCTAAAAATCATAACTATTTTAATTTTGAACCTACAGACCCATATAAGGGCTTGTTTTTTGCATCACCAATTGTACTTTGTAATGACATCAATCATTTCATAACAAAATTTATGGCTAAACCAAATAATTTGTGGGGTGCAACTGAAAAAAACCACAGGCATTATGGAACGTGCCCCCCCCCCCCCATAGACTTGCACAATTTTAGCCTTTGGTATTTTTAACATCCACGCCATCCACTGTGTGGTTCAACTACCTTCATTTTAATAGTTTGGTTATGTACACATGCGGCAATACCACATATCTTTGTTTATTTTTTTTATTACATTATTTTATTTACAAAAGGGGAAAGGGGGGGGATTCAAACTTATTAGGGGAGTGGCTTATTCACATTTATTAAAGGGGTTATCCTGCCAAAGACATCTTATCCCCTATACAAAGGATAGGGGAAAATATGTCTGCTTGCGGGGGGCCCACTGCTGGGACCCCCGACCCCCCCCCCCCCCCCACGATCTCTGTGCAGCACCCGTATTCTAGGCGAGGCTGCGCCTCCAGTCTCTGAAAGCTCTGGAGTGACGTCATGAGGAGGCGTGGTGTTATGTCACGTCCCCAGTACCAGAAACAAAGGGCTTTCCAAGACTTAATATGCAGTGCGGGTGCTGCTCTTTGGCTGGAGAACCCCTTTAACAGTTTTTTTTTTTTTTATTAATTTTTTTTTTACACTTTTTACTTTTTTTTGTCCCCATAGGGAGCTATAAAATGGAATATTGCGAAGACATACACTGTTTGATGCTGAGTTTTGGCTCAGCATTGATCAGTGTTATTGGTGCTCTGCTGCTCTAGCATGAAGATCCTAGCTGGAGCACCGATTGGACGGCAAGGAGGCATCTAAGGGCACTCCCGCTGATCGGGACCAGCGATTCCACAGCAGATGTACCAATCAGCTTCGCTGAGCTAACCGGCACCGATAGATCCCACATTTAGTCTAAAGGGTTAGGCTAGGTTCAGACTTAGGAATTTCCACCTGCAATTCAGCTTTGAAATTGCAGGCGGAAATTCCGCTTGCTAAAATGTATAGTGTAGTGAATGGGTTTCCGTTCACGGAATTTGTGAACGGAAAATCCGCTTGGAAATTTCCGCCTGAAGAATGGCATTGCTCTTTCTTTAGGCGGAAATACTCGCGGAACACATTGCAGTCTATTGGAGACTGTAGTGTCTGGGCGGTCGTAGCGCCGACTGATTCAGTCAGCGCTGGCCACACTTGAATCTCCGGGCGGAAATTTTCTGCCCGGAGATTCCGTAGTCTGAACCTAGCCTTAATGTTGGGCATTATCAAAATCGTTTATGTCCGGCATTAACTGTGGGTCCTGGCTGCTGATGGCAACCAGGACTCCGCTCGTGAGTACGGTTCAAACTGGGGTAATGGAACCAGGGTGTACAGGTACTCTCTTTGTTCTTAAATGGGCACAGTCATTAAAATAATTTTTTTTGGCATATGATACAGCTGTTAAAATAAATAAGATTTGTAATTTACTACCTGTAAAAAAATGTCTTTTTATGTCACCCTTCTGGTCCAGACCACATTCCATCTACTCAAATGCACAGATTTTGGTCTTCTGCAGGACTGGCAGGAGACCAAACTCAGGAACTGCGGTCTGGCCATAGACCGTGAATAGCACTCTCTCTCTGCCTGTGTATGAAACAGGGATAGCGAGTGCTATTTACTGCCTATGGCCAGACCGCACTTCCTAAGTTTGGTCTCCTGCTTTTAAGCAGTCTGTGCTTTTGAGCAGATGACATGTGGTCTGGACCAGAAGGGAGACCCCTAGTGTCCAGATTTATAAGGCCATGAAAGTGATATAAAAAAAAAAAAAATTAAAAAAATGATATATCTTTATTTGTTTAAATTATTATTATTATTATTTTTTTTTTTACAGGGAGTAAATTACAAACCTTACTTATTTTACTTGATGTATCATATGGCAATTTTTTTGGGTTAAGAATAAGTAACTTGTGGAAATTCTTGTATTACCATTTAATATCTTTACCATCAATAAAATCAAGCTTTCAAAGCTGGTCATTAGAGATGAGCGAATTTACAGTAAATTCGATTCGTCACGAACTACTCAGCTCGGCAGTTGACTTATCCTGCATAAATTAGTTCAGCTTTCAGGTGCTCCGGTGGGCTGGAAAAGGTGGATACAGTCCTAGGAAAGAGTCTCCTAGAACTGTATCCACCTTTTCCAGCCCACGGGAGCACCTCAAAGCTGAACTAATTTATGCAGGATAAGTCATCAACTGCCGAGCCGAGAAGTTCGTGACGAATCGAATTTACTGTAAATTCGCTCATCTCTACTGGTCATCAGAACTGGTGACATAACTGACTACATGTGTCACTCCCTGGGGAGGATTCCATTATACAAGCCTGGAAAGCAATATCTCTTCAATGAAAAAGAAAACTGTATATTAAAAGGGGTATTCCTATCTTGTAAAGTAATGTCATATCCTAGTGTTATGCCATCACTTTATGATCTGCTGTGGCCTGAACTGTTGGAATGCTGATCCTGTGAATGAAGGGGCTGCAGCACTTTTATAGCAATGCATACCCTTCAATGATAATGAAATGAGAATACTGCATTAAGGTAGCACATCTCTTCAGTTAATTTTAACAATGTTATAGGTGCAAGTAGCATTACTCACAGTGTTGGAGCTTTGTCTACCAGTGATTATGTTTCCAGATATGTGAAGTCTGGTGCTCAGCTCATCAGTGACTTGTGCTAGGAGATCATTGCCAGGCAAGGGCTGATTAGTATGGTTGCTGTAGATCGTAGTATCATCCTCTGTAATAATTTCCCAGCTCTATTAAATAAATCATAAAAACTGTAAATCTTCAGGCAGAATCTGCATCCATTGTTTTAGTTTTAATTGTACTATATAATATGGTAAAGCAGTGGTTTCCAACCAGTGTGCCACGAGGAACTGCAAGGTAGTGGGGAAGATTGAGACGCAATGCGCTAGGACCCCTGTAGCATATCACCGCCACAGGGTTCCTAGCACGTCCTAGCTTTGAGGTCTCCAGGGGCTTTCGACATTGTGAAGCTGAAAAAATTACTTCTTATGGGAGGCACCCATTGTACACGTCCTGTAGGGAGTGAGGCATCCTGCGGCCTCTGAAAAAAGCTGGAGAAGTTTTTTATTTTTATTTTTTTACCTGGGGGGTCCTTTCGACAGTGGGAAAGCTAACTACACGGGTACCCTATATAAAGGGGGAATGCTACCTACTGAAGGCAACCTACCTACAAGGTGCCCCAATACACAGGGGGAAAGCTACCTACAGTGTGGTCCTAAACAAATCAAAGTGTGGCCGAGCTGAAAAGGTCTGTAAATCACTGAAGTAAAAGGATTCACATTGAGAAAAAAATATCTGTACCGCCATTTAAATCAAAGATTTCATAACCTGCTTGTTTACAAAAACTGTTTATGACACTTTTAATACAGCTTGAAGTTTCTCCAAAAATCATTTCCCAGCTTCTTTACTTACCATAATAAAAGAATAAGGAATAAGTGAATGTGGGGTGTTCAGCATGTGCACCAAGCACAGTGCCGCATCTACACAAATGCAACAATGCCGGATACTGCATGTTACAAAACAAATGCTATTCTTCTATTTGCTTGAAAGTATAAAGCAGGCAACTTAGATTAAGGAATGTGAACACATTAGTCTATGTAACGTTCAGCAGGAAAAGCTGTACAAATAAAAATGTATGTAAAAAAAAGAAAGCAATATAGTATGTCAAATTTGGACTAATGACAGTCAATGCATAATCCAATAATGTTGCATTGTTCAACCCTCACATAGAAAGTATATTCATAATCGCTGTGTGTTATGTCCCTTCACTTCCACAAAGACTCATGCAAATATTCCACAATTCTCTACTCCTTCCTTACCATGTCTAACACGAAGGAAGAATTTAAGGAACAGGTTTGTTTGGGCCGACCTGGGCTTACAGAGTTTCAAAACTGAGCTTGCAAAACTACACCTTTCCATGTTTGCTATGCTCAAATGTAATAAAAAGTGAAACAATTTGTCATTCTAGGAAAGAAAATGTGTTCCATATAAAAGGCTTCTTCACTTATACAGTATACACAAATAAAGGTACGTTTAGGTGTATACTATCTGCTGCAGATTTCACTCTGCAGATTTTATGCTGTTAAATCCACGATAAAATCTGCAGCAGATTAAGTATGTGGAAACATACCCTAAATGTCCCTGGGGCTTTGTGCAGGTTGGAGAGACAACCCAACATATATTCATCAATCCTATGTTGGGTCCCTAAATGCATTGTATAAAAACACAGTATATAGCCCAATTAAAATTTCAGGGCTTGGAAATGATAGCGTGTTGTGTAGCAAAGTCACGCTAGAGTTGAACAACATAGTATTCAATGATATGTTCACTAACCATCATTAGTTCAAATATGATATATGGTTTAGTTGCTAAATAAAATTTTTATGACTGAGGAAAGTCAAAAACTGAAAACTTTCACGTTCATTAACCTTATTTTGCCTGATTGTACTTTGCAGAGTCTAAAACGTATGCAATCTTTTTAATTTATTTCAGAGTTTTACACATTTTATTCTCAATTATAATATTCTCATTAAAATGTTCCTATAATATATTTCACATTGCTGTGGGTTTTGATAAACTTGCTATTTCAGTTCAGACCCAATTGAGGGCATTATCATATCACCTCTGGAGAATCCCTGGCTTCTGGAACTTCTGTATCCTCAGAGATTTGTCTTCGAGTAGTAAATGCACGTTGAGCCTCCAGCTGAACACTGCCACTTTCCGGACCTGCATTGCCATCTCTGCAAAAGAAAAAAAAAATATTTATATATATATATTTTTTTATTTACATGAGAGCAATTCTCAAATATTTTTCTATTACAGTATGCACATTGTTTCATGATTAAAGGAGAACTCCAGTGAAAATGAACTTATTCCCTATCCGACTGCTGGGACCCCCTGTGATTTCCGGGATGGGACCCTGGCTCTCTTAGTGAGGAGAGAGTTTCGTCTACCAGCAGATGGCACACACTCTATTTCTATGGAAGCACAGATGATGCCCGAGTGCTGTACTATGGTCTTTTTGGCACTCCCATAGAAATAAACAGAGCACGCACTGGCCCAGTGGTCAGCTGCTTATCCCCTATCCTGTGGATGGGGGATAAGTACATTTTTGCCAGAGAGCTCCTTTAACCCCTTAATGACGCAGCAATTTTTAAGTTTTTGCATTTTCATTTTTTCCTCCTCATCTTTTAAAATCCATAACTCTTCAAATTTTCCATCTTTTTTTCATCTATAGGGGTTCTTGTTTGCAGGACTTATTGTACTTTGTAATGGCATCACTCATTTTACCACAAAATGTATGGTGAAGCCAAAAAAAAAAAAAATTATATATATATATATATATATATATATATATATTTTAGGGGGTTGCGATTCTACGTAGTGCACTTTTTTGGTAAAAATGACATTATCTTTATTCTGTAGGTCCATACGATTTAAGAGATACCCAATTTATGTAGGTTTGGTTTTATTTTGCTAGTGAAAAAAAAATTATAAACTTTTTGTAAGAAAATCAGTAGGCTTAAAATTGTCCCCTTCTGACTCCTATAACTGTTATTTTTCCGCATACAGGACTGTATGAGGACTCATTTTTTGCGCCGTGATCTGTAGTTTTTCACTGTGCCATTTTTGGACTTTTTGATCACTTTTTATGGATTTCTTTCTGCTATATGAAGTGACCAAAAATGCGCAATCCTGGATTGGTATTTGTTTTTACGTTTACACCATTTACCGTGCGGTTTAATTAACATTATATTTTAATAATTCAGACATTTATGCAGGTAGTGATACCACATATGTTTATTTTTTTATTTATAAAATGGGAAAAGGTGGGTGATTCAAACTTTTATTAGGGGGAGGGGGCTCTACACAGTCTTTTTTTTTCTTTCTGAAATGTTTTTATTATTTTTTTTATAGTCCCCATTGGAGACTATAACATGGAATCTTTTGATTTCTAACACTGATCAATGCAGTGCTATTACACAGCACTGACCACTGTTAACTGCAGTCTGTTGCTCTAGCCTGCCAAAGCAGTCTAAAGCAACACAAAGAAGATCCGACGGCACAGAGGAAGTTAGGGACCCTCTGGCAGTCAGTTAAGGTGATCAGGACCATGTGATTGCCCCCCACGGTGGTCCCGATCACCCGTAGCAACCAGACAAGAACATTGAGTTTCCGGCTTTAGGTCCCATGATCAGCTTTGATTGAGAGATCTAAAGGGTTAATAGCCAGACATCTTGTACGGCTGCTGGCAGACACAGCAAGTCCGATGGTAAGAGATAGGCTGCTGCGTCTCCTGATCTAACGTGCTGCCGCTTATTGAATCCTTGGTTAACCCGAGGCAGAAGATGGAAGCCGGGAGCACAGACCGCAGCTCCCAACTGGCAAGTCCAGAGTATCCGTGGGCTGGCGTCTGATGTCAGCAATGCAGCTGTAACAAATGAGTAGTGGGAAGATGTAGTTCCGCTAATGTTGTATAGTCACTGGTACGATATGCAGTCAAGGGCAGAATGGTAATGGTATACCGAACAAGAAAAGTAGACTTCTCTTAAGGTGCTGAACTCACACGATACAGGTTTAATTTATCAAGAGATGGAACACATACAATAAAGTGTTTCCAGCCAATACTATATCACAAGGGGCACCGGTTGGACAAAAGTCAACCCGTCTACAAGAAACCGAATAACTCAAAACTAGAATTCAAACCCCTAGGGTTCCAGGGTATCGAATTCATATATTTTTTTGCTCTCCGCTCTGGACATCTTGATCATAAAGCTACCTCCTCTTCAATCTTTTCTAATTACTTGAAAACCTGTAAAATTAAACTAGATGGATTAAACCGTGGATGTCCATTCATATTTATATGCTCTGCTATTCTAATTTTAAATTGTCTTTATTTTAATTTAGTTCTTCCTATATATTGTTTTTTACATCTACATTCTAGAATATATAGTACTCCTTTGGCATTACATGTAATAAGATCTATTTTCCACTTAAAGGAAATCTGTCACCAGTGTCACCTGCACTAACCTGTCGGTACCGACAGGTAGTGCAGGTGACACTGATGACAACAGTACTTACCTTGTCCTGTTCCATGCAGGGGATCTCCGGTAAACTTCTCCGTTAGCTCCACAGCTCCAGGCACCCGGGCTTGGGGCACGGGCGGAGCTTAGTGAAGTCACCGCTGCTGCTCTCTGCTGGGTCCCGGGTCCTGGGAACAGCAGTGGTGATGTCACTAAGCTCCGCCCGTGCCCCAAGTGGTCAACACAATAGAGGACAGTGAACTGTTACAAATGGATCTGGAAAGGTTGGAGGTTTGGGCTGAGAAGTGGCAGATGAGGTTCAACATTCATAAATGTAAGGTAATGCACATGGGGAGGAAAAATCCAGGCTGGGATTATGTATTAAATGGGAGATCACTTGGGACGACTGATGTGGAAAAGGACTTAGGAGTCCTAGTTAACAGTAAATTTAGCTGTAGTGACCAGTGTCCGGTAGCTGCTGCCAAGGCAAAAAAATTCATGGGGTGCTTCAATAGGGGCATAGATGCCCACAACAAGGAAATAATTCTACCGCTGTAATAATCACTAGTCAGACCACACATGGAATATTGTGTACAATACTGGGCACCAGTGTACAAGAAAGATATAGTGGAGCTGGAGATCGTTCAAAGGCGGGCAACCAGAGTAATACAGGGAATGGGAGGACTACAGTGCCCACAAAGATTATCAGAATTGGGGTTATTTAGTTTAGAAAAAAGGCTTAGGGGAGACCTAATAACTATGTATAAATATATCAGGGGGCCGTACATAGATCTCTCCCATGATCTATTTATATCCAGGACTGTATTCATAACCAGGGGGCATCCTCTACGTCTAGAGGAAAGAAGGTTTCTACACCAGCACAGATGGGGGTTCTTTACTGTAAGAGCAGTGATACTATGGAACTCATTGACAGAGGAGGTGGTCATGGTGAACTCTAAGAGTTCAAAAGGGGTCTGGATGCATTTTTAGAGAGTAATAACATCGCTGGTTGTGTAAACTGGATTTATAGGGACAGAAGGTTGATCCAGGGATTAATTCTGACTGCCATATTTGGAGTCAGGAAGGAATTTTTAACTCTAGTATAAGAGTTTTTTTTTGCCTTCCTCTATCAACTCCGTAGGGACTCATTAAGGCAATAGGTTTAACTTGGATGACTCTGGTCTTTTTTCAACCTTATGATCTATGTTACTATGTATGTTACCTTACCAATAGTCACTTAAATTGTGATCATCAGTGTTCAAATCGTGTATAAATAATTCTAAATCAACCAAAGACCCCCTCCAAATTAAAATACTTTCATCTATATACCTCCGCCAGAGCACCAGATCCGAGCCAAGTCTGAGAATGATGTTGTCTTATTCCCAAGATGCCATAAATAGGTTGGCATAGCTTGGCACGAATCTGATGCCTACGGCAGTACCAGTCTGTAGTAAATAAAAATCACCCTCAAATTAAAAAGAAATGTGTGTTAACACAATATATAGGAAGAACAAAAAAAACATTAAAAATTATGAAAGCAAAGCATATATATCAAAAAAGGAAATTTGAAACATCCACTGTCTATTTTCTACTGTCCATAACAGTGACCCATACAGTTTAACTTTTACAGGTTTTCAAGTTATTAGAAAAGATTATAGAGGAGGTAGCTTTATGGTCAAGATGTCCAGAGCAGAGAAGAAAATATATTAATTTGATACCCTGGAACCTAGGGGTTTGAGTTCTAGTTTTGAGTTATTTGATTTCTTGTGGATGGACTTACTTTGGGCCAACAAGTGCCCCTTGTGATATAATATGGGGCACAGGCTGGCTCAGATTCAATCCCTCTATTCACCTGCAGTCAAATTTTGCAAATGCTGCCTCTTGCATTATTTTATTTTTATTTCCATTTTTACTTTTATTTATATTTTAATTTTCAGGTATATTGCCATTAGATCCATAAACTTGTTTAATGGATATTTTATATATGAGATTAGTTTTGTATATTTGTGGCCATAAATAATTATGTGGTGGATTGTAAGCATTTGGAAATAGGATGATTCCCATTCCATTAATCCATTTCTTTGTGAACTATATCCCTTTGATGAAACACAGGGACTGTGTATATATAGGATAAAGCAAGTTTCATTTTACATCACGACTACTGAGGAAGGGGTCATTTTATAATTCATGAGTACCCTGAAACGTGTCTAATCTGAACTGGTATCTTCAGTTGCACTACTACTAATATCAAACGGAGACTTCTTATTGCCATAGAGTGGCTCCAAAAGCAGAACTAAGTCTTCCCACTACTCACCTGTTAAAGCTGCATTGCCGATGTCAGACGCTGAGACGGGGATACTACGGACTTGCCAGTTTGGAGCTTTGGAGCTGCGGTCTGTGCTCCCGGCTTCCATCTTCTGCCATCGGGTTAACCAAGGATTCCGTGAACGGCAGCTCTCAGCGTGTTAGAACAGGAGACACGGCCGCCTACCCCTATCGGACTTGCTGTGTCTGCCAGCAGCCGTACAAGACGTCCGGCGGGTAATAGGTGGGAGGTACACAGTACCAACTACTGCAGAATCGGTTGCCCTGGACCATCTAACCTCTGATGAGAGGCAAACTATTGTTTAGTTGTCATAAGTGACTTACAGCTACTAAATATCTATTGTATTAACATCACAATAAGACGGGCAATATGATATTAAAATGAAAACTGTATATGTATATGAAATCTGAACAATATGGAGTAACAGATGCTGGACTATGCAACCTATTTACAATATAATTGATTATATATAGCATCCTCTTATGCTACTGTGCTATACAAGTGAAAATGTAATATAGCATATTCTTTGTAGCAGTAGCTTACATCTGATGTTTTAGAGTATTATACATGTTATACTATATCCTTTCAAGGGCCCTCTGTTGGGATATGATTTTATGAATATTATCAATTAGTTCTTGTAAAAATATTTTAATAAATTATCCTATGTATTTGAAGCACGGTTCTCCCATTTATTTATATTTATAAATTTCCATCATGCACCAGCTCTACTAGATATCTGGTGATTTCCTTTAGGTCCGGATTTGTGTGCGGATAACCTCAAATTAGTTTAGCTGTGAGCTGCACACATCTCTTATATTTATATTCATCTTAGAATGCTGTTTTCCAGAGGGATGCCATAAAACTTTATGATACCATAAGGTACCTGGATTGTCAGGTGCAGGAACCGATCCAAGTAGAGAAACTGCTACGTTGATCATTTTAATCAAAAGCCACAGTTTATTGAAAAATAACACATTAAAGGAGATCTGCAGCCATAGACACTTATCCCCTATCCGCAGGACAGATGATAAGTGTCTGATCGCGGGGGAATCCGAACACTGGGACCCCTACGATCTCTTGTACCCGAGAGGCTCTCCCACGCAGGAGGTGTGTCGGCCGCAGCATGACACCGCAGCCGACTTTCCCCCTCCATGTATCTTTAAGGGAGAGGCGGAGATTCAGTGAGGTCAACAACAAGCGCATTAGCCGCACAGAGCCACGGTAATGCCGGGTCCCCAAACGGGAAATCTCATGGGAGTCCCAGCGGTCGGACCCCAACGATCACACACTTACCCCCTATCTGCAGATAGGGGATAAGTGTTTATGGCTGCAGTTCTCCTCTAAAAAGCCACAAACGGTATGGTGTTTTGGGGTATAAATCACCCCTTCTTCAGATGTGCAAAGGGCGAAATGGAGGATACACTTAGGGTCTGCCCCTTATACATTCAAAAAACGACGCCCAAATGACATCATAGCCAGTGGCCAATCACATACAAAGTAATCGCATACAAACTAATTTCCAAAGCAATACAACAGATAACAGTAAAACAGGTGGTAAGTCTAACAACTATAAATTATATATGAGCCTGTAAAAGGTGTCAGCACACTGTATCCCCTGTAAAACCATTAATATGAACTTGCTGTACCTTGTAGTTGCTGATGTCTCCTGTAAAAAACTTTAGTATGAAACAAAAGGCTTGTTGTACCTTGTAGTTGCTAACGTCCCGCTGGCCGGAGCGCCCTTCAACTTTCTATGCCAGTCTGCTGCCAGGGTAGGCAAAAAACCTGACGAAGACTACATAAGGATGTTTCAGAATATGTCCCTGCAATTTCATCCTAACTAGAGCCGGGTTATGAGAGCACAGCGGGTCCGCCAAATGAACGAATAGCAGGAGAAGCGCCGTTGGCTCCATTGGCAGAGTATGTGCTGGTGAGATGGGACTATGGGATGCGGTACCCGCACTAAATGCTATTGGTGCCAGACTAATGGATACTGTATAATGAATACTGTTCAGCATATGTACAATAAATTAATATTAAGATGGTGTACTATGTAGTTAATTATAAAATTGATGCATATATATGTTAAAACAAGGACTGAGTAGATTAAAACCATAAAACCGGGGGCAGATTATATTTGAGGAGTATAGATAAACTATTAAATAGTTTAAACCGAAACGTCGCCTCACATTGTGTGAATAAAGCACCTTTTGGAGTTGCTGCGGCCTTTTTTGGTTATATCTAACTGGATTCCTGAACCTGGGCTCCTAGCTGACGGCACCCGTGCATCTGTCTTTTTTTGTGATGTGCTGCTCTCTTTTGGCTTTTTTAAACTATTAAATAGCTAAAATATGGCTGCAAGATACATATATAGCAAAATGATTCTACAAATACAGGCTCATTAACTCCATGTATACATGTTCATAATTATTAATGACAAATAAAAAGGGATAAGACAACATACACACTCAATTAGGGATATAAAATTAAAAATAAGAATAAAATACAATAAAATCAGTTTGGATAAATAGACAAATGCATAGGTGAAATGTTTCCCAAACACAGGATGTGCGCTCATTACCCGGATCTAGTTATGATGAAGTTGAAGGGGCATATTCTGGAACATCCTTATGTAGTCTGCGCCTTTTTTTTGCCTAACCCCGGTAGCGGACTGCCACCGGAAGTAGGAGGGCGCTCCGGCCAGCGGGATATTAGCAACTGCAAGGTATAGCAAGCCTTTTGGTTCATACTAATGTTTTAAAGGGGACATCAGCATCTACAAGGTACAGCAAGCCTTTTGGTTCATACTAATGTTTTAAAGGGGACACAGTGTGCTGACACCTTTTACAGGCTCATATATAATTTATAGTTGTTAGACTTACCACCACTATTGCTTTTATTTGTTGTTTTGCATTGGGAATCACTTTGTATGTGATTACTTTGTATGTGATTGGCCACTGGCTATGATGTCATTTGGGCATCTGTTTTGTGTAGTGTATCCTCCATTCTGCCATCTGCACATAAAATGCCATTGTGTCATGTATTTGGCTTTCTAATATGTTATGTTTTAATACAATGCAGTTAATACTATCAGCCTAGCAGTTTCTCTACTTGGATCGGTTCCTGCACCTGACAATCCGGTTATTTTCTATTACTTCCTTATGGTATCTGTCACTCTGGTGGATCTAGGATCAAAGACAGACACCTGGTGGCTGCACCGTCCAATTAATATCATCGTTGACTGCGCATACTGCTGTTTTGTCTATTACTGGTGTTGTGTCTATTATCCTCCTTTACTGCCTCCTGTGATGTTCATACATACTACACTATTAGGAGCTCTGCTTAGAGTCAGACACGTGTGGGGCGTAAATGCTCACTGTACCCCTTATTACATTACGTGAGGGGTGAAGTTTCCAAAATGGGGGGGGGTCCATTGTTCTGGCACCACAAGGACTGTGAAAACACGCGTGGCCTTCAATTCCGGACAAATTTTCCCTTCAAAAGCCCAATGGCGCTCTTTCTCTTCTCAGCATTGTAGTTTGCCCGCAGAGCACTTTACATCCACATATGGGGTATGTTCTTACTCAGAAGAAATGGGGTTACACATTTTGGGGGGCTTTTTTCCCCTATTTTCCCTTATGAAAAGGGAAAATTTAGGGTAGCACCAGCATTTTTGTGAAAAACATAAAAAATTTTTCATTTTCCCATCCAACTTTAGCATAAATTCGTCAAACACCTGTGGGGTGCTAAGGCTCACTATGCCCTTGTTACGTTCCATGAGGGGTGTAGTTTTCAAAATGGGGTCACATGTGGGTATTAGTTTTTTTGCGTTTATGTCAGAACCGCTGTACAATCAGCCACCTGAGCCCTGTTGTGCGCTCGCAGAGCATTTTACGCCCACATAATGGGTATTTTCGTACTCAGAAGAAGTTTTGGGGGTCTTTTTATTCCTTTTATCTCTTGTGAAAATGAATTATGGGGCAATACCAGCATGTTAGATTAAAAACATTTTTTTTTTTTTTACAATAACGTGCAAGTGTAGACCCCAACTTTACCTTTTTAAAAGGGGTAAAGAAAAAAGCCCACCAAAATTTGTTAGGCAATTTCTCCCGAGTGCAAGAATTACACTGCCTGCCGCCGCCGACTCCGCTCCTGGGGCCCCGATCTCGCTGCCGATGCTGGGGATCGGGGGCCGATTATAGTGGACCAATACTTACATTTACCTTATATTTTGCATTCACTTCAGTCACTTACTGAATGGTAGGTCTCTGCCACTGTGTTCTTTTAAACTGATGGTTGATATAGTAAGTTCTGCCAAGGATATCCTGTTTCTCTTCCCACCCTGGAGGTAATGGAGACAATTCCTGCTGCTGTGGTTGACAAGAAGGGTCTGGTTGGTCCAATATAACCCAACCAGGCTAAAGAAAAATTAAAAGGCAGATTTAGTGTATATTTATATATATATATATATATATATATATATATATATATATATATATATATATATATACACACAGTGTAATGAATTAGGCAAAACAAGAAATATTTATTTATTAATTCATCTCAATTACAGTATACAAAGCTGATTAGAAAATAACATGAAAGAAATTGACAGTACACTGTAGACTGATAAAAGGAAGAAAAAAAAAATCTATAAATCCAGTGTAAAGTAAATGCCTATATATAGGTCTGTGGGCAATCATATACCAAATGTGTCTTTGACATAAGTCTGTCAAGTTTACTTTTGGATACCTTTTCTGACTATACAGAAACAGCTTTGACAGCTCTTTTTTTTTTGTTAAAACAGAACATCACAAAAACACACACAACTACCGGTATGTTATGCTATAATATGCACATTTTAATAAAGTTATTGACAGACATACATTAAAATCTATTGATATAATAGTATTGCATATGCTTGCTCTGTACATCACCTCCTTCTATACTGACCAACGATAGATGGATAATTCATATCCAACTGTATACAGAGAGGTCTTTAAATGGGCACTCATGGAAAAATGTTTTGCTATTACACTCCTTATGGTAAATAAAAAACATTTTTAACGTGCTTTATTTAACCCCTTAAGGACCAAGCCCATTTTGGCCGTAAGGACCAGACCATTTTTGCATTTTTGTTTTTTTTCCTCCTCGCCTTCCAGAAATCATAATTCTTTTATATTTTCATCCAAAGACCCATATGAGGGCTTGTTTTTTGCATCACCAATTTTACTTGGTAATGACATCACTTGTTTTACCCTAAAATGTGAGAAAATTTAAAAGGAAACCGCAATTTAGCAAATTTTGGAAGGTCTTGTTTTCACACTGTTCACTTATTCTGTGGGTCAATACGCTTAAATGGGTACTCCGGTGGGAAAAAAAAAAATTTTGAATCAACTGGTGCCAGAAAGAAAAAAAAAATGTGTAAATTACTTCTATTAAAAAATCTTTATCCTTCCAGTACTTATTAGCGGCTGTATATTACAGAAAGCATTCTTTTGTTTTTGGATTTCTCTTTTTTCTGTCCACAGTGCTCTCTGCTGACACCTCTGTCTTTATCAGGAACTGTCCAGAGCAACATAGGTTTGCTTTGGGGAATTGCTCCTGTTCTAGACAATTCCTGATACAGCAGAGAGCACCGTGGACAGACAAAAAAAAAAAGAAATCCAAAAAGAAAAGAACTTTCTCTGTATTATATAGCAGTTAACAAGTACTGGAAGGATAAAGATTTTTTAATAGAAGTAATTTACAAATCTGTTTAACTTTGTGGCACCAGTTGATTAAAAAAAAAATTTCCACTGGAGTACCCCTTTAAAATTATACCCGGGTTATATGCTTTTTTATAATTGTACTGCTTTAAAAAAATCTCAAACTATTTTAACAAAATTAGTATGTTTGAAATTGCTCTATATTGACTACCTATAACTTTCTAATGTTTCCGTATACTGGGTGGTATAAGGGCTTATTTATTTTTTTTTTTTTTTATAAAATGTGGGAAAAAAAGCCACAATTTTGGACTTTTTTTTAACGTTTACGCCATTCACCGTACGGGATAATTAACAATATACTTTGATAGTTCAGACTTTTACCCACACCGCTATACCTAACATGTTTATTAATTATTTTTTTACGCTTTTGGGGGGTAAAAAAAATACAATTTTTTTTTTGGGGGGGGGGGGAGATGTTTTTCACTTTTTTTTTCACTTTTTTATTTTATTTTTATTTATTTACACATTTTTTTCATATCCATAGGGGACTATTTATAGCAATCATTTGATTGCTAATACTGTTCAGTGCTACGCATAGGGCATAGCACTGATCAGTATTATCAGCGATCTTCTGCTCCATCTCAGACCAGAGCAGAAGACCCCTGGAGGCAGGTGAGAGGACCTCCAGCCTCCATGCTGGATGATCGGATCACCACGGCAGCGCTGCGGGCGATCCGATCATCCGTTTTAAGTACCGCACTGCTGCAGATGCCGTGATCTGTATTGATCACGGCATCTGAGGGGTTATTGGCAGACATCGGCGCGATCACTGATGTCCGCCATTACCGGCAGGTCCCTGGCTGCTGATGGAAGCATCGGTCCGGTGCTCGCGGTCATGTTCATGGCATAAATGTAAGTCATGGTGCGCTAAGTGCTTAAGGGTTAAAAAAAATGATGTTTTGGTGGTGTTTAAAAAAAGCTGCCACTAGGTGTTTCCCTAATTGTCAATAGCACATTTCCCCCTTTTCTTTTGCACAGACTTTGGACTCCTCCTGGCCTGACAGACATCCAAAATCAGGAAATGCAGTCTGGAGTACTGGGGGGGGGGGCTTAGCAGCCTTAGCCAATCATAGCTCACCTCACACACTGAACTGCTCTGGCCTGTATGTAGCAAAGTGAGGGAGGAAGTTCTCCCTTGTATGGCTTCAGATAATGTCTAGCCTGGTGGATAACACCCTTTCCCAGTTTGTGATTCTGAATGAGTCTGAGCAGAAAATACAGAGCAATATCAAGGTAGAAAAATAAAAAAAATACAGGGGTAGTTTATCATGATGGGGGCAGTGAACTGGGAGGATTATAAAATGTAACAAGATCATGAGTGGTATTCTTTATGGTGAGGTGAGCAAGAGGAGCTGGTAAGAGTTCAGCTAATATTTGCAGCATTCTGTCTTGTAAGCTACTAGTGGAGTATATCAGATACAAGTTTGTACATTTAAATGTGTTTTTTCGATGGGGGAAAACATTAAAGAAACCCATACTAAATGGTTTGGTCTGTCAGCACTTCTAGCTTTCCATCAAAGCTTTCCATCAACTGTCATCTGCCTCAGCCAGGAATAGAGTGAGGGGTCATTTTTTACATGTTTGGACAGAGAACGGGGCGCCAACAGCAGGAACCAGCAGCGGTAGAACAGCACAAGCGGTGGATGGTCTGCAGGTGAGTACAGCTTTCTTATTTTTCCCCCACCCTGAGCGGATTTAAAATGCAGAAATACTTTTATTTTGTATTTTTATTTTATTCAGACAACTACTTTAACCAAATGGTGTTTTTTGTGCCATTTGGTATCCTAGAACTATGGACACACCACTACATTATTCTGTTATTCAACAGACTACTTTAACTCTTGAAGTTATTAACGGTCTATGTCCCCAGCACCCCAAGTGAGAAAAAGCATACTGCAGATCAGCTTAATTTTGATATGACAAAGAAAAAAAAAAAAAAAAATTAAATTGCAAATGTAAAAAAAACACAAAAATAAATAAAAAAAATAAATAAAAAAAGGTCCAGATTATCACTGTATTATACATCCATAAAGCAAAAAATTAAGTCTGGGCCTTAAAGCGCATCTTATCTGAAAAAACATTTTATATAATCTAGATAACATTATATGTATAATTGTAGTACAAACTGGTTAAAAATGTGTTTATTTTGGGGTGAAAAAATTCTGCCTTGTCCCTGAAGCTAGTATCTGTGCAGAGACAACTTACAGGAAGTATGAGCAGGACAAACAGGGCTCTGTGCAGGTTCCTGGTTTGTCTATCAGCCTGCTATGTGAGCCGGGAGCATATCACAGTGCCTCAGTGCACAGAGCCCTGTATGTCCCGCCCTCATTTCCTGTAATTTATCTGCACAGACACACAGTAGCTTCAGGGACAAGACAGCATTCACCCCAAAATATACACCTTTTTTTAACCAGTTTGCATTACAATTAATTTTTTTATTATTCTTCTTTTTTTTTTCTTTTTTATTAACCCCTTAAGGACCAAGCCCATTTTGGCCTTGTGGACCAGGCTAATTTTATTTTTGCATTTTCGTTTTTTCCTCCTCGCCTTCTAAAAATCATAACTCTTATCCACAGATGAGTATGAAGGCTTGTCTTTTGCACAACCAGTTATCCTTTGTAATGACATCCCTCATTTTACAATAAAATGTATGGCGCAACCAAAATAATACTATTTGTGTGGTATAGACATTGAAAAGAAAACCACAATTTAGCAAATTTTGGAAGGTTTCATTTTCACACTGTACAAATTACCTTAAAAATGAAATTTTATGACGTTATTCTGTGGGTCAATAAGATTAATATGATACCCATGATTACATACATTTCTATTTTTGTATTGCTTTAAAAAAACATCTCAAACTTTTTAAACAAATTAGTATGTGAGGGCAAATTTTTTTGATCTGTATTTTTTTTATTGATACCACATTTGCATATATAAAACATTTAATACATTTTTTATAAATTTTTTGGGAATATGACGTGACAAAAAAAAAAATATGTTGTGACAAAAAAGCAGCAGTTTTTTTTAGTTTTTTTTTAACGTTTACACAGTTCCCCATACGGGATAATTAAAATTATATTTCGATAGTTCGGACATTTACGCACGCGGCGATACCAAATATGTTTATTTAATTTTTTTTACGCTTTTTGGGGGTAAAATGGGAAAAAACTGACATTTTACCATTTTATTGGGGAGGGGATTTTTCACATTTTTTTTACTTCCGATCATCCATTTTAACCCCTTAAAGGGTAGCTCCCACCAAGTACTATATAATCTAATATGTCCCTACCTAGTAGTAATCTAGCCCTAACCCCCTACCTGGCTTCAAACATTTTAAAATCGCTTTAATAGAGCAGATTTAGTGCTTCTAAACTGCGCTTCCCAACAGGCGCGACATCACTGACACCTTGCTGGGCGCTTGCTTGAGCCCTCACATCGTCTATGCAGCGCTCCTGTCGGGAGCACGCATAGATGATCTGCCAATAGCACGGCAGGCAGCTCCAGGGTCTCCTCCTCCGTGTTTAGCTGTGCATGTGCTATCCAGGGAGGAGGAGCAGAGGAGCATTGCCGGCCTGCCAGGGCATCGCCATACAGCTGTCAGGGCATGCTTGCTGTTGTAGTTTTTCAGCAGCTGGAGGCATACTGTTTGAGAAACACTCATGTGTAATCAGGGTGCCTCCAGCTGCTGCAAAACTACAACTCCCAGCATGCCCTGAAAGCTGATGACTGTATGGTCATGCTGGGAGTTGTATAAAGTATTATAAGACCTCAGATCAGACTTACCCATCCGGAGGATCAGCGCAGCAATGAGTCCGCGCGCTGCCTCCGGATAGGGTAATGGGGGCGGGCGAGGCCATTGGAGCTGGCCAATGCGCGCAGCCCCAGCTATCAGCGTACTCGCTCTCGCCTGTTTGATTAACAGGCGGGAGCGAGCACCGCAGTGACTGAATTTCGACTCATTTGCCAGGCTGAAATGAGTCGAAATTCTGTAGTGACGTTACTGCCGAATGCATTCGGCAACTAGGAGGGCGACCCCTAGTGGCCGAATTTAAAAGTGATTTTAAACTGGTTTAAAATCACTTTTTTTAATTAAAGTATATTAGAGATATGTTGTAGTACTTAAGTACTACAACATATCAATTTTTTGATTTCATGACAGTGCCCATTTAAGGACGCAGCCCTTTTTTGCAATTCTGACCACTGTCACTTTACGAATTAATAACGTGAAAAGGCTTTTACGCCTCAACAGAATTAGTACTACCGTGTTTCCCCAAAAATAAGACATAAACATAAAATAAGCCATACCAGAAGTTCTATGTAGTTGTTCAATATAAGACATACCCCCTAAAATAAGCCATATTGGTAGGCGTGGCTTATTGAAGATAATGGAGATGGCCAGCCCTTCATCTGCCCCATCTTGACAGGTACCATATCGTAGGGATGTCCTTACAGTGGTGGCTTACGTGTGGCTTCCGTGCGTCCCGTCTCCCAGCTGATCAGCGTGGGGATGGCAGCTGACATGGCAGAGTGTCCCAGCGTGGGGAAGCGTCTTCTGTGCGGCAGCGGCTCCCAAGTCCCTGCGGTTGCCTAGCACTGGGAGGAAGTTAAAGCCACTTCCTCCCAGTACTCTGGTGCATCTGGGAAGGAGAGCAGGCCAGGTGGGTACCGTATGGAATGAGGAGGAATAAAAATGAGCAATAAGGAGGAATAAAAATGAGCAATAAGGAGGAATAAAAATTAGCTACCATGTCTATATTAATTTCATATAGCCATCCCCTTCATTTCATATGCCCATGCCTGTACTTACCTTAATAAAAATAAGGCATCCCCTGAAAATAAGCCATGGTGTGTCTTTTTGAAGAAAAATAAATATAAGACAGTGTCTTATTTTTGGAGAAACACGGTTATATTTTAATAATTATTTTTTTTATCTACAGGCTTAGCAATCAGAATCATATTTAGCATCTGTAAACACCAAATTATCAGCAGAAAATAAAAATAATCTGTATGCTGTAAATAAACAGTTCAGAACTAATCTGCCACCATACAGAGAAGAGTGATATTAAAGCGTACAAAAAATAAAATCGCAAAACTCAGAAAATAGTTCTCATCATACAACAAAACTGACCTCCACCTCTTCGCCCTGCTCTGTGTTTTCTTCTTCTGATCCACTGTTTTTAGGTAAGTAAGTCATTTTTAATCGAAGATGTCCCTTGACTTTAGATTTATGACTGTTGAGGAAACATTAGGCAAGAAAATTTATTGACATCTAATGACACAATGATATTTGAAAACAAACAAAAGAAAATTACGCCATTCAGGATCTTAAAAAAAAAAAAAAAAAAAATACATATTTGAGGCCAATATTTCAAATTTCCACTTTTTTCCTTTCATGCCAGTCTCATGGGAGAAAGAAAAAGTGTCTTTAATGGTAATTTTAAAAAAAGGTATCTATAGATCCCCAGTAACCAACGGAGGCCAAAAGTGTGTCATGTTGGCCTTGTTTGGGTGGCATCTGTTGGGGTTTGCTGGATGGAATAGTGCGGACTTCCCCACTATACAGAGTGCTTTGATACTATTTACTGCAGCTTGAAGACAGTCTTAGCAGTTACGGTACTCTTTTAGCTTGATAAGCAATAACCAATTCTTATAATATAGTCACTGTATGAAAGAATTGCTAAGTACAGGTAAAATTCTATAATACATTCTGAAAAAGTGGCTTTAAATGTACAAGTCCATGATGACTGCTAATGATTTTAACTGTCTCAAAAACGTAGCCTTACAATGTAATTTTGTGGGCATCTCCTCATCTGGTTCGCTGTTCCTTTGAGTTTAGATCTAGTTACAATCCATGTAAACTACTGTAAATAGTACAAAAGACACAGATTCCGATATATATTATCTTTTCTATAGTAAGCCTGTGAACAGAGCATGCTAATGTATAGAGAGATACTAAGCTCTGTGTTTACTTACAGCAGGGGAATGCTAGGGAGTAGAAACAAAAAAATATATACAGATTTGGAATAAGTCTTTTTAACAATTTACATCTTACTGTATACAAAAAAAATAGTGTAAAAATATAGCCTTGGCATTCATAAACGAGAGAACATATCACAAATGTATGAACATGAAAGGTACTATGTATCCAACCTCTATCTATACATTAAAAATGTTCAAAGTGATTTCCATTGGTGACACAGCGCATGTCTAGACACGTGCCAGCACATCCCTCACTGCTTTAGTCATGAGTTAGCTGGGAAGGGGTAGGGCAGATACAGCCCAACAAAAAGAAGTTGCAAGATGTTAGATCTGGTGATCGTAGAGGCCAGCACAACATTGGTGAATTATTGTTTCTGGTGCTGCAATTCAACATTGTAATAGAGTTTCATTCAGGTTTCGCGCACATCCAAGTAGAAATGTTGAGGTGCACCATCTTGATGATAGACAAAGATGTGCAAAACATGGTCTATCTGTGGCATGTCATTCCTTTCACATGTCCAGATAGAGGTGGCCAGGAAAAGGGACTGTAGATTTTGTACCTGGTCACTGCAGCACTGTTTTTGTACCCAAAAAGCTTTTTCTTACTGCAATGTCACCATCCTTTAGTTTTGCTTGGATTTTCGGTCACTACTTTTGCACAACCTTTTTTTTGTTTTAAACACCCCGTATTTTAGGAAGGGTTATAGAGGTGACAGACTCCCTTTAAGGAATATGCTCATAGCAGAACTGATCTTGTATGTGTTTATAGCTGTGATATTACCGCCAACATAAATGATCCTAAACAGCCAAACACTTGTAATAAATTGCAAAATAAAAAACCTTGAACAGTAATGAGTACGAATTGAATGGTCAAAGCCCTAAGCAAACATATTTTGCAGAGTTCTCTAGAATGTGGTCAAAAGTATGCAAAGACATTCCTTCTCTGTGCCCTGTGAAAACCAGAACTGTGGAACACTAGAAGCTCTGCCTGAAATAAGAAAACTTGTGTTAGGGCTTTCAGGTCTGGGACTTGGACAAAAATGTGCTAAGAATTTACACCCGTATTTATTACTTAAAAAGCACTTTTATAGTGCAGCATATGATGTTATTAGAGAATAATCTAGAGGTTCTTGTGTATGACTTTTGCATACCTGTTTTAGCTGATGTGAGTTTGGCTCCATACTGAGAGAGTGAGAGAGGGAGAGAGAGGGAGGGAGAGAGAGGGAGGGAGAGAGAGGGAGGGAGAGAGAGGGAGGGAGAGAGAGAGGGAGGGAGAGAGAGAGGGAGAGAGAGAGGGAGAGAGGGAGAGAGAGAGGGAGAGAGAGAGGGAGAGAGGGAGAGAGGAAGGGAGAGAGAGCGAGAGAGAGAGAGCGAGAGAGAGGAAGGGAGAGAGAGAGAGAGAGAGAGAGAGAGAAAGAAAAAAAGAGAAAGAAAGAGAAAGAAAGAAAGAAAGAAAGAAAGAGGGAGAAAGGAAGAGAGAGGGAGAGAGAAAAAGAGAAACAAAGAAAGAGAAAAAGAGGGAAAGAAAGTGAGAGAGAGAAAAAGAATGAAAAAGAAAGAAAGACAGAGAGAGAAAGAAAAGAGAAAGAAAGAGAAAGAAAAGGGAGAAATAAAAGAGGGAGCGAGAGAGAGAGGGAAAGAAAGAGGGAAAGAAGAGAGCATAAAAGAATGAGAGAGAAAGAGAGAACAAAAAATAAGAGAGGGGGAGAGAGACAGAAAGAGAGAAACAGAGAGAACAAGAGAGAGAGAGAGAAAAAGAGCGAAGAAAGAAAGAAAAGAGAGAGGGAAAGAGAAAAAGAATATGAGAGAAAAAGCAAGTGGGAGAGAAAGAAAAGAGAGAGGGAGTGAGAGAAAGAGGGAGAGAGAGAAAGCGCGAGAAAGAGGGAAAGGTTATAGGTTGAACTTGATGGACAATGGTCTTTTTTTTCGACCTTATGAACTATGTTACTGCAAGAGAGAGAGAGAGAGAGAGAGAGAGAGAGAGAGAGAGGAAGGAGGGAGGAGAGAGGAAGGAGGGAGGAGAGAGGGGGGGGAGAGAGAGGGGGAAAGAAAGAAGAGAGGGAAAGAAAAAAAGAGAGCGAAAAAGAAAGAGAAAGAAACAAAGAAAGAGAAAGAAACAAAGAAAGAGAGAGATGGGGGAAGAAAGAAAGAGAAGAGAGGGGGAAAGAAAGAAAGAGAAGAGAGAGAGAGAGGGGGGGAAGAAAGAGAGAGAGAGGAGAGAGAGAAAAAAAGAGGGGGAGAGAGAAAAAGCAAAAAAAATATGAGCTAGAGAGAGCGAGAACGAAAGAGAAAGAAAAGTGAGAAAGAGTGAAAAAAATGAGAGAGAGAGAGAGCGAGCGAAAGAGAGAGAGAAAGAAAGAGAGGGGGAGAGAAATAAAGTAGAGAAACAAAGAAAGAAAAATAAAGAGAGAGAGCGAGTGAGAAAGAAAAAAGAGAAAAAGAGCAAAAAAGAAAGCAAGAAAGAAAAGAGAGACAGCCAAGAAGATGAGAGAGAGCGAGAGATAAAGAAAGAAAAAGAATATGAGGGAGGGCTCGTTCACACGGCCATCTGCCCCCGTAAATTTATGCCCGTTCTGCAATCCGTTTGATATTTTTTAAATGGGTTGCAAACGGCTGTCAAATAATCCCATTGATGTCAAATGGATGTTTTTACAATCCTTTATCACCCATTTGCACCAGTTTCCTTCCTGTTCCTTTTTTTTTTACGGGGATAAAACGTTGCATGCAGTATTTTTTTCTCCAGTCAAAAATAAAGGAATAGAAACTGATATTAAAAATTTTACATTGAAGTCTATGGCAAACGGATGAGCACATAATGTCATCTGTTTTCACCCAGTTTTAAATATCCATTTTTCAACCATTATTACTTCTGAGCATGCTCAGAAGGAGCGAAATCAGCAAATTCTTGCTGTGCTGTAGGATTACTACTACTCCCATCATGGAACAGACTTGTTTCCTTGATGGGAGTAGCAGTTTCCAGGTTGCGGGAGTCTAGATTACTTGTACTACTACCCCCATCGTGGAACAAAGTCTGTTCCATGTTGGGGGTAGTAGTCCAGGGGCTGAGGGATCAATCGCACTGGTTCTCACGTCTGAGACCCCATGCGATCAAAAGTTATTAACCAGAGGAGTGGGCGGCATGCTCTGCAACCCTGCTATGTAGACAGTGTGTGTGTTTTACTTTCAATTTCAAATACCCGGCGGGGAGCCCTGAATGGCAGGCACAGAGGGGCCATTCAGGGCTCCCTGCCGGGTTTTTAAGGTCATTATTACGAGGATTGTAATGTTGCACTACACTACGCTGCATTCCCTGGCTGCCCCGATGAACTGCAGGAGGGCAAGATCTATAGGTAGCGCAGCAGTGGGCAATATACATGTATAATGCCCCCCCCCCCCCCGCTGTGCTTACATATTTCCCCCAGCCAGCGCATACTTAAATCCCTTGCACCGCTATCTGTGAACAGTGTACTATCTGCAGCACATCTGCTGGCCGGGAAGCAGGCGGCATTGCACTGCCTTTCCCGGCCAGCAGCATGATGTGCTGCTGATAGTATACTATTCATAGACAGCGCTGTGAGGGACATATGTGTATATAAGCGCTGCAGGGGGACAGTTATATATCACTATATATCTGTCCCCCTGCGGCGCTTCTATACACATATGTCCCTCACAGCGCTATCTATGAATAGTATACTATTAGCAGCACATCTTGCTGCTGGCCGGGAAAGGCAGCACAATGCCGCCCGCTTCCCGGCCAGCAGATGTGCTGCAAATAGCATACTATTCACAGATAGCGCTGCAAGGGATTTATGTATGCGCTCGCTGGGGGAACATTTGTAAGCACAGCAGGGGGCACTATACATAGTTAGCGCAGCGGGGGGCATTATACAACATAGCTAGCGCAGCGGGGGGCAGTATACATAGATAGCGCAGTGGGGGGCATAATACATATGGCACTATATGTTTTGCCCCCACTGCGCTAGCTATGTATATTGCCCACTGCTGCACGATCTATAGATCTTGCCCTCCTACAGCGCATAAGGGCAGCCAGGGAACGCAGCGCAATGCTTCCCCGGCTGCCAGTGTAGTGCAACATAACAATCCTCGCTAATGACTTTAAAAACCCTGTTGAGAGCCCTGAATGGCCCCTCGGCCATTCAGGGCTCCCAGCGGGGTATTTAAAAATGAAAGTAAAACACAAGACTACATTGCAGGGTTGCGGCGCATGCTGCCCACTCCCCTGGTTAATAACTTTTTGATCACATTGGGTCTCAGAAGTGAGATCCAGTGCGATCAATCCCTCAGCCCCTGTACTACAACCCCCATCATGGAACATACTTTGTTCCATGATGGGGGTAGTACTACAAGCACTAATCTAGCCTCTCAGCCGCCTGCAGACTCCCGCAAGCCAGGGAACTACTACTCCCATCATGAAAAGAAGTCTGTTCCATGATACTAGTAGTAGTAGTCCCGGCTGCAGTAGTCTGTAGACAGCTGATACTAACGGATGAAAAACTGATGCAAACGGATGCCACAAAATAGCATACCTTTGCATCAGTTTGCACCCGTTAATAGAATGTTACGTTTAGGAGGCAATAACGGACAAAATCTAGACGGGGACAACAGCAGTGTGGACCTAGCTGGAGAGAGTGAGAAGTTTGTCAACTCACATGTGCAGTTTTGAGTGTTTTTTTTATTTTTTATTTTTTTTTTTTTAGAGAAAAATGGCCATGAAGTAAGTTATTTGACCTATAATCAGAAATGATATGTATTTGAAGTCTTTATGCTGTGTTCACAAGTGTAATTGTTACTGCATTAGTCACATGATTTTACTGCATTTTGTCAGTTTCTTTCACAATTTTCCAAAATTGTGGTAAAAATGACAACACAATGACCCTCGTTTACTATTGCAAACCAGACATGTTTTTTGTCGCTGTATGCCAGAAATTCTGTCTGTGCCAGAATTTGCACAAAAATTGAGAAAAAAACCCCAACCAACTCAATTTTACTGAGAAACCCGGAAAAGGGGGCGTGGTCGTCTGGAAAGAGGGGCGTGACCACTGAAAAGAGGCGCGTTCCCCATATTTTCACAAAAAAAAAACAACATATTTACCAAGATTTCCACAGAAAATGTAGTGGATTTCAGCTGAGGAAAACCCGACAGATCAGAGCATGTGTAAAAAAAAAGCAAAATGTAGGGAAAAGTGCAAAATGTAGGGAAACCTTAGTAAATACAGTGGGGAAAAAATTGCAGGGAATTAAAGCCCACAAAGAAACCTACATAACACTCTTCGTAAATCAGGGCCAATGTGTGAGCATGGCCTTAGAAGAGGTGTAAATAAACTATTTGTTGTGATCCCACAAAGCTAGCAGCAGGAGAATACACATACAGTGCCTTGCAAAAGGATTCAGCCCCCTTGACTTTTCTCGTATTTTGGTAAATTACAGCCTTAAAGGGGTATTCCGGGCAAAAACATCTTCTCCCCTAAAGAAAGGATAGGGGATAAAATGTCTGATCGCGGGGGGCCTGCTGTTGGGACCCCCCGCGATCTCCCTGCAGCATCCTGCATTCTATGCGTAGCTGCGTCTGAAGTTTCATAAACCTCTGGGCTTCCGAGACGCAGACGTGACATCACGCCACGCCCTCTCCATTCCTGTCTATGGGAGGGGGAGTTGCGGCAGTTACGCCCCCTCCCATAGAAATGAATGGAGGGGCCGTGGCGTGACATCACGTCCCCGTTTCGGAAGCCCGAAGCTTTCCGAAACTTCAGACGCAGCTACACATAGAATGCAGGCTGCTGCAGGGAGATCGCGGGGGGTCCCAGCAGTGGGCCCCCCGCGTTCAGACATCTTATCCCCTATTTTTCCGATAGGGGATAAGATGTTTTTGCCCGGAATACCCCTTTAAGTTCAATGTTTTGTTAATCTGAATATTATGTGATGGATCAGAACACAATAGTCTAAGTTGGTGAAGAGAAAAATATATAAATAAAACAATAGTTTAAAAACAGAAAATTGGCAAGTAAGTATGTATTCACCCCCGTTGTTAGGAAGCCCATAAAAAGCTCTGGTGCAACCAATTACCTTCAGAAGTCACAATTCGTGAAATGATGTCCACCTGTGTGCAATTATGATCTGTCATTAACCCCTTAAGGACCCAGCCCATTTTCCCCCTAAAGGGGTACTCCGCCCCTAGACATCTTACCGGTATCCCCTATCCAAAGGATAGGGGATAAGATGTCAGATAGCCGGGGTCCCGCTGCTGGGGACCCCCGGGATCGCCACTACAGAACCGCGCTATCATTACTGAACAGAGCGAGTTCGCTCTGCACGTAATGACGGGCAATACAGGGGCCGGAGCATCGTTACGTCACGGCTCCGCCCCTCTTGACATCACGGCCCACCCCCTCAATACAAGTCTATAGGAGGGGGTATGGCGGTCGTCACGCCCCTGCCACAGACTTGCATTAAGGAGGATAAGATGTCTAGGGGCAGAGTACCCCTTTAAGGACCCGGTAATTTTTTTGAACATCTGACCACTGTCACTTTAAGCTGTAATAACTCTGGGATGCATTTACCTTTCATTCTGATTGCGAGATTGTTTTTTCGAGACATATTCTACTTTAAGTTAGTGGTAAAATTTTGTCTATACTTGCATCATTTCCTGGTGAAAAATTCCAAAATTCGATGAAAAATTTGAAAAATGTGCATTTTTTTTTTACTTTGAAACTCTCTGCTTACAAGAAAAATGGACATCCCAAATACATTTTAAATTGATTGACATATACAAAATGTCTACAGTGATCCCTCAACTTACAATGGCCTCAACATACAATAGTTTCAACATAGAATGTTTTTTTCTGGACCATCGTAACTTGAAACCAGACTCAACATACAATGTACGGACAGTCCAAATCTGTGAAATGTGTCACAACTGGAGGAACTGACCAATCAGAATGGGCATTTTACTGGAAAATCACCTCTATTACTGAAGTGCCTGCACTGACTGGGTGTCTGGTAGCGCCCCCCCTACAGTACAGGAAGGAACTACAAGTTCTGTTCTACTCCTTACCTGTGCCAGGGTTAGCTGCTCTTTTGGACACCAAGTAAGGATGGCTCCATTTGGGACACTGTGTGCACTGTATAGGACCCTAAAGAAGCTCCTGTCCTCTACATAAACCATTGTTTCCCAACCAGGGTGCCTCCAGCTGTTGCAAAACTACTGGTGGAAGTTGTAGTTTTGCAACAGCTGGAGGCACCCTGGTTGGGAAACATTGACATAGATAGTGATTTACAGTTCCCAGCAGCTCTTTCTTACTTTTATATGTAAGGATTTGCTTTATCTATATTAGTTATCTACTTATTTTTCTTTAATCCTCACTTTTTCCTATTTTTTGGATGACATTTTGGGGCTTCAGAACCAATTACCAGATTTCCATATAGTTATGGTCTCAACATACAATGGTTTCAACATACAATGGTCGTCCTGGAACCAATTAATATTGTAACTTGAGGGACCACTGTACTTTATATCTGCATCATAAAGTTGACATGTTTTTACTTTTGGAAGACATCAGAGGGCTTCAAATTTCAGCAGCAATTTTCCAATTTTTCACAAAATGTTCAAAATCTGAATTTTTCAGGGACCAGTTCAGTTTTGAAGTGGATTTGAGGGACCTTCATATTAGAAATACCCTACAAATGACCCCATTATAAAAATTGCACCCCTCAAAGTATTCAAAATGACATTCAGTGTGTTAACCCTTTAGGTGTTTCACAGGAATAGCAGCAAAGTGAAGGAGAAAATTCAAAATCTTCATTTTTTTACACTCGCATGTTCTTGTAGACCCAGTTTTTGAATTTTTACAAGGGGTAAAAGGAGAGAAATCACCCTAAAATTTGTAACCCAATTTCTCTCGAGTAAGGAAATATCTCAATAGTGTATGTCAAGTGCTCTGTGGGTGCACTAGGGAGCTCAGAAGGGAAGGAGAGACAATGGGATTTTGGAGAGTGAGTTTTTCTGAAATGGTTTTTGGGGGGCATGTCACATTTAGGAAACCCCTATGGTGCTAGAACAGCAAAAAAAAAAACAAAAAAAAACACATGGCATACTATTTTGGAAACGACACCCTTCAAGGAACGTAACAAGGGGTACAGTGAGCCTTAACACCCCACAGGTGTTTAACGACTTTTCGTTAAAGTTGGATGCATAAATGAAAAAAAAAATTTTTTTCACTAAAATGCTGGTTTTTCCCCAAATTTTACATTTTACAAGGGGTAATAGGAGAAAATGCCCCCAAAATTTTTAACCCCATTTCTTCTGAGTATGGAAATACCCCATGTGTGGACATCAAGTGCTCTGCTGGCGCACTACAATGCTCGGAAGGGAAGGAGCGCCAGTGATCTATTGGAGAGAGAATTTGTTTGGAATGGAAGTCAGGGGCCATGTGCATTTACAAAGCCCATGGTGCCAAAACAGTGGACCCCCAACATGTGACCCCATTTTGGAAACTACACCCCTCACAGAATTTAATAAGGGGGGCAGTGAGCATTTACACCCCACTGGCGTTTGACAGGTCTTTGGAACAGTGGTCTGAGCTAATGAAAAATAAAATATTTCATTTTCACGGACCACTGTTCCAAAAATCTGTCAGACACCTATGGAGCGTAAATGCTCACTGTACCCCTTATAACATTCTGTGAAGGGTGTAGTTTCCAAAATAGGGTCACATGTGGGGGGGTCCATTGTTCTTGCACTATGGGGGCTTTGTAAACACACGTGGCCTTCAATTCCGGACAAATTTTCTCGCCAAAAGCCCAATGGTACTCCCTCTCTTCCGAGCATTGAAGTTCTTTCGCAGAGCACTTTACATCCACATATGGGGTATGTTCTTACTCAGAAGAAATGGGGTTACAATTTTCCCTTGTGAAAAAGAAAAAATTTAGGGTAACACCAGCATTTTAGTAAAAAATTTTTTTTGCCTTTTCCCATCCACCTGTGGGGTGCTAAGGCTCACTATACCCCTTGTCACATTTTATGAGGGGTAATTACACTCAAATTAATACAGCACAAAAAAGTTTTTATATATCTAGCTATCCTCATGTTAAGCCTTTCAATGTGCTGAGGGTCTTCGTATACAGTATGTCCATATAGCTCCATATGCAATATAACTACAAAAAAAAAAAAGAAAAACCAAGAGCAATTGCTACTGAACAATCAAGTATACATTTTATTAGAATATATTAAAATTGTCACTATATGTGACTAACAACAATTAAGACAAAATTACATAACAATGGAATTGATGTGAGCGATGTGATCAGAATCTACCCTGGTACGTAGGGGAGACAAATGTCAGTTATGGGGCTCAATAGCTGACAAGATACATCTTAGGGAGGAAACAGTGCTGAAAGGTTCTATGTAGATTGCAGTAATTACAAAAAAGTAATAGCTATTACCCCATGGTCTATTGTGGGCTAGCCATTAAGTAACTAATAAATATGCTGCAAACTAAATAATGCAAAGAAACTGAATTGGTTCCTCCCTTACCCATAGTGGTATAATGTCTCCACCGTCCCAACGTACGTTTCGTCACCCGACTTTCTCAAGGGACACTATCTTAATGTCTGCTATGCCTCCTTATATATACTAAATTTCACGCCGATTAGCGCAATTCCGCGCATGCGCAGGGTCCCGACCCGGATGCGCACAGCTCTCCCCGCCACGTCACAGCCCCGCACACAGGTCACGGATGACTCACATCCGGAATTGCGCGCAAGGCCTCTTGACGCCCAGGGAGTCCGTGCCAGGAAAAGGGCCCCGCGCATGCGCACAACCGGAAATCGGTAACAGCATAAGATAATTGTAAGTGAAACCTGTATGTTTAACCCTATCTGCTCGAGACCATGCTATCAATTGCTGGTGAATGAAAATAGAACCTTTCAGGACTGTTGAACAAGTGTGAAGGGTGGGCATTACATGTATATTAATTACATTTTTAATTACATATACATTGTTAGTGGGGCACTGCTGGAATGCAATGACAGTTATTTATATTTAACAGTTGTAAAATATAGTCAGTGAATGCATCACTATAGTAAACCAATATCATTATTCTATATTGTTACCCCAAATTAATATGCAGTATATGTAAAAACCTAATATGTTAGTGTGATAAAGTGCCAATGGTATAAAAAAAATTATCGTAACCACCATATAAGGCAATTGAAAATGTGACCAATATGGTTGGGTGCGTGAGAAACCATGAATTAATAATACTGTGAATGACAGAGTGGTGACATATAAAAATAAATGTATTAAGTCTAATAAGACAGAACGTATTATTGCGTGATAGTAACATCTTAGGGTGTTAAAATATAGCTATCTCTAGAATAATATTCACTTATATATAGATAATGACATCTAAAAGCCATATTAGTCCACCCAATTCCCCACAGGTACCAATATTCTAAATTTCCAGTAATGCCCATTTTTAAAAATAGTATCACGTCACTGAAAAATCTAAAGTGGTATTAACACGTTAAAAATAACAACATATATTTACATTTCTTGTTTGCCTATTAAATTATACTATATTTACATACAAAGTGTATCCAAAATATCCGATAATTGATCTGACAGCATAGATTGAAGATGATGGGGGACTCTTTAATATTCTGGTGTAGTCATATGAGTCCATTAGAGGCTGATGAGTGTGGATGAAAGAAATACCAAATTAAAACCTTAGAAGAAAAAAAATTATATGAGGGGTGTAGTTTCCAAAATGGGGTCATATGTGGGTATTTATTTTTTAGAACCGCTGTAAAATAAGCCACCCCTGTGCACATCACCAATTTAGGCCTCAAATGTACATAGTGCGCTCTCACTCCGGAGCCTTGGTGTGCGTCCGCAGAGCATTTTACAGCCACATATGGGGTATTTCCGTACTCAGGAGAAATTGCCTTACAAATTTTGGGGGTCTTTTTTACTTTTACCTCTTGCGAAAATAAAAAGTATGGGGCCTACACCAGCATGTTAGTGTAAATTTTTTTTACACTAACAGGCTGGTGTAGACCCCAACTTTTCATTTTCATAAGGGGTAAAAAGGAGAAAAAGCCCCCCAAAATTTGTAATGCAATTTCTCCCGAGTACGGAAATACCCCATATGCGGCCCTGAACTGTTTCCTTGAAATACGACAGGGTTCCTAAGTGAGAGAGTACCAGGCGCATTTGAGGACTAAATTAGGGATTGCATAGGGGTGAACATAGGGGTATTCTATGGCAGTGATTCCTAAACAGGGTGCCTCCAGCTAAACTCCCAGCATGCCTGGACAGTCAGTGGCTGTCCGGAAATGCCGGAAGTAGTTGTTTCGCAACAGCTGGAGGCTCCATTTTGGAAACACTGCGGTACGATAAGTTTTTCATTTTTATTGGGGGGGGGGGGAGAGAACAGTGTAAGGGGGTGTATATGTATTTATTTACCCTTTATTTTGTGTTAGTGTAGCGTAGTGTAGTGTTTTTTAGGGTACATTCACACAGTGTGTTTACGGTGAGTTTCCCGCTAGGAGTTTGCAATGCGGTGGAAAAATAGCTACAGCTCAAACTTGAAGCAGGAAACTCACTGTAAACTCGCCCGTGTGAATGTACCGTGTACATTTCACATTGGGGGCGGGGGGGGGGGGGGGGGGCAAACCTCCAGCTGTTGCAAAACTACAACTCCAAACATGCACTGACAGACTCTGCATGCTGGGAGTTGTACTTTTGCAACAGCTGGAGGCACACTGGTTGTGAAACCTTCAGTTAAGTTTTGTTATCTAACGCAGTATTTTCCAACCAGTGTGCCTCCAGCTGTTGCAAAACTACAACTCCCAGAATGTACTGATCGCCGAAGGACATGCTGGGAGATGTAGTTTTGCAACAGCTGGAGGTATGCAACTACGACTACCAGCATGGCGAGAAAGCCATTTGCTGTTCGTGCATGCTGGGTTTAGAGACCACTGTATAGTAGTCTCCAAACTGTAGCCCTCCAGATGTTGCTAGGAAACTCATCGGCTTCCGTAGTCTGCAGCACGCCGCACCATGGGGCCAGCCACACGTCATTGCCGCCCGCCGATGGTAAGTGGACCTTCGGCGCCGTTCACTGTCTGTTCCCCTGCTCTGTCCGGACCACAGCGGGTGGTTAACCCCCCCCCGACCGTTAACCCCCCCCCGACCGTTAACCCCCCCCGCCCCCAATCTGCTATTGGTCGTCGCTTCTGAACATCCAATAGCAGGGATAGGAGGGGGTTGGACCCCTGCCACCTCACTCCTATCCCTTCAGGGGGATCGTCTGTGTCTTGGACAACCCCGAACCCCCTTATTTTCCTGGTTACCCGTATGACCCAGAATCACCGCAAATCGCCGGTGTGGGACCCCCCTGAACATTTGCACGGGATGCCTACTTATCCCCGTCCGGTCCCCGCCAGGTGCGCGACGGGAACCGAAATTCCCACGGGTGTACAGGTACGACCTGGGTCCTTAAGTACCAGGGCGTCAGGGCGTACCTGTACGACCTGGTACTCCCCTGGAAAACTTTTTTATTTTTTATAAACTGGTGCCAGAAAGTTAAACAGATTTGTAAATTACAAGAAGGATTGTCGAGCGCTGGGCTTGCAGATAAAAGCTTGCTTTTATTTAGAAAATCCAACAGAGAATACTTGTCATAGGACAATGTCTAGCGCATTTCGCACCTGAGTACTTAAGTGTAGACTGATCATTTGTTAATTACTTCTATTAAAAAAATCTTAATCCTTCCAGTACTTGTCAGCTTCTATATGCTCCACAGGAAGTTCTTTTCTTTTTGAATTTCCTTTCCATCTGACCACAGTGCTCTCTGCTGACACCTCTGTCCATGTCAGGAACTGTCAAGAGCAGGATAGGTTTGCTATGGGGATTTGCTCCTACCCTGGACAGTTCTTAAAATGGACAGAGGTGTCAGCAGAGAGCACTGTGGTCAGGCAGAAAAGAACTCCAGAAAGAAATACAACTTTCTCTCTAGTATACAGCAGCTGATTAGTACTGGAAGGATTAAGATTTTTAAATAGAAGTAATTTACAAATCTGTTTAACTTTCTGGAACCTGTTGATTTAAAAAAAGAAATCCCCTTGAGCAATGAAATCGGATAGCAGAGGTCATCAAATTGGGACATCATATGGAGCGCTGGACCATCGAAGATGCAGAGTCAGGCTTGAAAATCCAGGTAGTTTATTGTTTAAAAGATATGAAACAATGCTTCTCATAAGACATTTCGAAACCGGACGGTCTCTTCGTCAGGTATACAAATTCTGATAAACAATTGTTTCAATATATATGTACCTTTTTTATCAGTATATGCATACCTGACGAAGAGACCGGTCCGGTCTCGAAACGCCTTATGAGAAGCGTTTTATATCTTTTAAACAATAAACTACTTGGATTTTCAAGCCTGACTCTGCATCTTCGATGGTCCAGCGCTCCATATGATTTCCCAATTTGATGACCTCTGCTATCCGATTTAATTGCTTAATCTTTTCTGGTACTAGACTCTCTATACCGGCAGGACCTGTGTGCCGCAGACCCTTCTTTCATATTGCGAATACAGGTGCTGTGCTCTTAGCATAACACCACCCGGTAAGAGGCGAATCTTCCCTTTTTACCACACTATCCCAATATATGACGATGTTCACCAGGAGCGCACCCACCTTGTTTTTTCTTGTCTCTATGCATGATCTGTCATTACATATACACACCTTTTTTGAAAGGCCCCAGAGGCTGCAACACCTAAGCAAGTGGCATCAGTAACCAAACACTGCCATGAAAACCAAGGAACTCTCGAAACAAGTAAGGGACAATGTTGTTGAGAAGTACAAGTCAGGCTTAGGTTATAAAAAAATATCCAAATTTTTGATGATTCCCAGGAGCACCATCAAATCCATCATAACCAAATGGAAAGAACAACAGCAAACCTGCCAAGAGACGGCCGCCCACAAAAACTCACGGACCAGGCAAGAAGGGCATTAATCAGAGAGTCAGCACAGAGATCTAAGGTAACCCTGGAGGAGCGGCAGAGTTCCGCAGACTGGAGTATCTGTACATAGAACGACAAAAAGCCTTAAAGGGGTACTCCCGTGGAAAACTTTTTTTTTTAATCAACTGGTGCCAGAAAGTTAAACAGATTTGTAAATTACTTCTATAAAAGAAATCTTATTCCTTCCAATACATTTTATGGGCTGTATACTACAGAGGAACTGCTTTTGGATTTCTCTGATGTCACGACCACAGTGCTCTCTGCTGACCTCTGCTGTCCATTTTAGGAACTGTCCAGAGCAGCATATGTTTGCTATGGGGATTTTCTTCTGCTCTGGACAGTTCCAAAACAAAAATGGACAGCAGAGGTCAGCAGAGAGCACTGTGGTTGTGACATCAGAGAAATCTAAAAAGAAAAGCATTTCTTCTGTAGTATATAGTCCCTAAAAAGTACTGGAAGGATTAAGATTTTTTAATAGAAGTAATTTACAAATCTGTTTAACTTTCTGGCACTAGTTGATTTAAAAAAAAAAAAAAAAAAAGGTTTCCACGGGAGTACCCCTTTAAGCTCTATAGAGTTGGGCTTTATGGCAGAGTGGGCAGAAGAAAGCCATTACTTTCAGCTAAAAACATAAAGGCATGTTTTGAGTTTGTGAAAAGGCATGTGAGAGACTCCCTAAATGTATGGAGGAAGGTGCTCTAGTGTGATGAGACTAAAAATGTTTATGTCTACGCTACGTCTGGCGCAAACCCAACACATCCCATCACCCAACGAACACCATCCCCATGAAATATGGGAGTGGCAGCATCATGCTGTGGGGATGTTTTTTAGCAGCCGGGACTGGGAAACTGGTTAGAGTTGAGGGAAAGATGGATGATGCTAAATACAGAGATATTCTTTAGCAAAACTTGTACCACTCTGTGCAGGATTTGAGGCTAGGACTGAGGTTCACCTTCCAGCAGGACAATGACCCCATGACACTGCTAAAGCAACACTTGAGTGGTTTAAGGGGAAACATGTAAATGTGTTGGAATGGCCTTGTCAAAGCCCAGATCTCAATCCAATCGAAAATCTGTGGTCAGACTTAAAGATTGCTGTTCACAAGCGCAAACCATCCAACTTGAAGAAGGAGCTGGAGCAGTTTTGCAAAGAGGAATAGGCAAAAATCCCAGTGGTAATATGTGGCAACTCAAGGAGACTTCTCTAAAGCGACTTGGAAGGTGGCTCTACAAAGTATTGATTTTAGGTGGGTGAATAGTTATGTACATTTACTTTTTCTGTTATTTTGTCCTATTTGTTGTTTGCTTCACAATAAAAAAATATATATATATATATATACATATATCTTCAAAGTTGTGTGTATGTTCTGTAAATTAAATGATCAAAATCCTCAAACAATCCATGTTATTTCCAGCATGTAATGCACCAAAATACGAAAAAAAAAGTCAAAGGGGGGGGGGTGAATACTTTTGCAAGGCTAGGTAGGGAGGGGGTCAGGGAAGGCTAGCAATGGAGACTTAAATGGGGTATTCGGGGCAATAACATTTTATCCCCTATCCAAAGGATAGGGGATAAGATGTCTGATCGTGGGGGGCCCGCCGCTGGGAACCCCCCCAATCTCCCAGCAGCACCCGCATTCTATGCGGGAGCTGCCTCTTCAGTTTCGGATACCTCCGGGAATGGGGACGTGATGTCACGCCACGCCCCCTCCATTCATGTCTATGGGAGGTGCTGCAGGGAGATCGCTGGGGGAGGGGGGCAGCAGTGGGCCCCCCGCGATCAGACATCTTATCCCCTATCCTCAGTATATTTATCAAACAAATGTTCAAGAATATAGTGCAACAATGTGAATATGACTCAGCAGTATTCTTCTCTGTTAAAATAGAGGAATCTTGCAGTATTTTAACACAATCGTAAGCAGAGCTAAAGTAAATTGGAGTACAAGATTAAGCCAAAAGTATGATTATTAAACAAAGGAGTTAGTATGGGCATTGGCTGACTCCAGCATAAACAATGTTGGGAACAGAATGTAATATTAATTTAGGCCTTAGATAATAAGATAATTCATTGGAACAGGTGGCACTTTAAGGCATACCCGAATTCTTCCGCGTTACTCTGGAACACACTCCCTTAACTCTAAAAACTCTTTCGAGTTGCCAGGTATGCCATGAGAACAGTAAATTATTTTTCTACATACTTTATAAACGTACAACAGCACTGTATGCCAGTATTGTGAAAACAAAGGTGCAGTTTATTCAGCCCATGTCAAGCACGCTAGCGGCACCATGATTAGGTACTGGATAAGACGGGTGCTCCCTCTCCCTGTCTTTTTTTGTTTTTGAAGTATTTACTGTTTATGGTTTAAATGGAATATATATGCTATTAAGTGCATTTTCAAGTATAATTATGCTACATCACTGTATTCATGAGCACTATTATGCAAGTATTTATGATTAACACTTATGAACACTGTGGTGATTTGATGAAATTAATATTTATGATTATTATACACTTTTTTTTATATATATATATTCTATATAATCATGTAATGAGCTGACACGTGCATTATGTTGTTGTAATCACTCTTCTGGGAGTTTAACCCCTTAAGGACCAGGCCAATAAATTTTTTGAGTTTTCGTTTTTTCCTCCTTGCGTTCTAAAATCCATAACTCTTTTATAGTTCCATTCACAGACCCATATGAGGGCTTGTTTTTTGTACGACTAATTGTACTTTGTAATTACATCAATCATTTTACCATAATATGTACGGAAAACCCCAAAAATTATTATTTGTGTGAGGAAATGTAAACGAATACTGCAATTTTGCTAGTTTTGAAGGGTTTTTAGGCTGTACACTTTACAGTAGAAAATTACATGTCTTTATTCTGTGGGTCAATACGATCAAAATGATTACATACTTTTCTATTATTGTACTGCTTTAAAAAAAAATAAGTATGTTTAAAATAGCCATATTTTGACCACCTTTTTCTTTCTAATTCTTCCGCATACAGGGATGTATGAGGGTTAATGCGCCGTGACGATCGCTGATGTCCTTCATTACTGGCGGGTCGCTGGCTGCTGATCGCAGCCAGGACCTGCTGTGCATGATTCGAGCACCGGTCTGGTACTCCTGTCATGTACAGGACATAAATGTACGTCTTGGTGCACTAAGAACCGCTGCATCAGGACGTACATTTACGTCCATTGTCCTTAAAGGGTTAAAGCTCCAGAACACTATCACTCTGCTTGAAAATGGTTCTATTGAAGAACTGAAACATTGCTGCTTGACATGGGCTGAATAAATTGCACCTTTGTTTTCACAATACTAGAGTGCTGTGCTATTGAATGTTTACTTAAGGAAACCATGATCGTGTTTGGAACTCTTGCATCCGCTTTTCTTCATTTTTGGTCTAAGTAGTGCTGCTATACATTCCGTTTTTTATATACCGTATTCTAACTGATAGATTTTAGCTTTAGCTAACAGATTTTTAAATGTATCCCTAGTCAGCTATCACAAAATACAAGACAAATAGGCATTCATTTGGCATTTCTGTTAGATGTATACTGAGTAGCATCTTTTCATGCATGCTTCCGATGTATGCCAAAAAGTCACATGTGTTTAATAACATAATGAGACTTCATATACAGTGGGGGTGTAGAGGTTTTGTCAATGTATAGCAGCCTCAGAGGTTTCCAAAAAGGAACTCATCTGATATACTTCAGGTCCAAATGGGGTCTATAAACATGTACACTGTGAACAGACAGTTGCAGTGACTGCTAACAATTGAATAGTTTAGAATTTTTGAAAACCCAGAACCATTAAATACAACAATTTTCAATAACGTTTTATGTGCTATTTGAAGGAGCATGGTGCTCTCTGTTTCTACTAACACAAATACAAATTACTTATTTAATACGCCTGACGTTGACGTTCTGAACATAAAAAATGTTCAGATCGCCAGGAGGCTGGTACAGAGATCGGGATGGTCTCAGCAGCCAGACCCCCTGCAATGAGATGTCTTATCCCCTATCCTTAGGATGTCTAGGAGCGGAATACACTTTTAATATTAAGCTCTATATGGGAAATATTTCCAATTTTATGAACTCTAAAAAAAATAAAGGGAACCTGTCACATTGAAAATTCAGTCTAATCTGCAGGCATCACGTTATACAGAGAGATTAATATCTATTTTTATTCAATTAAAAAAAAGAAGCAATAAAAGAAATGGATGCAGACCTCAAGGTATATATTTGTATGTGAAATGTGGTGTATATTGTAAGAGTAGGAAATAGTTAGGATAGGACTGGTTGTATATATAACAGTATTTTATTAAATTACACAGAATAGTCCAAGTAGGGCCCTTGCTATGGACTAGACAACATACAAATTAATGCAATGATAATATACCATAATATTAGATAAAAAATTTTTTTTATGACATGTGGAATAAATAGTTATTTTTGGGATATTTGGAGTGCCGCACCATTTTTGAAGTTATTATATATATATATATATATATATATATATATATATATATATATATATATTATTTAAATGAATAAAAAAATTTACAAATTTGAAAATAATTAATAGTAAAAATAATTAGTGCATATAGCAGCCACCTATTGGATAGGAGTTATTAGTCTGTTGCTGACCGAATATCAGTAGACTTTGGCTATAGCTTTTGGCAGATTAGTATAGCGAGTGTTCTGATCGCAATGATTGTAACAGATGGTGTCAGAGTTAGTATCGTAAGTTGCAACAAAAAGTTAATAGTTGTAGGTAGATAGATAGTTGTTGGTGCTTCTGCACCACTCACCGCTCCGTATCCCTGAGATGGTAGCCCCTGATGTGCTGGGCTCTGTGGCACGGACTGGCTCTGCTCGGCGGCTGGCCCGGTGCGTCTGTGCGGTAAAGTCTCAGGGTTCCTCCGATGGTGTGGAGAGTTTTGCGGCAAGCAGCTGTGGTGAGTGGACGCAGGCAGTGATGATCCAAATACCGTGTATGGACAGCGTTCACTTGGTGGAGTGAGCACTTCCTGGTTTGTCTCAAACAGTGGTCCCTATTGCAGGGGGTTCCAGCTGTTGCAAGTCTGGATAACTTGAATTGGATCCTATAGGTGGTCAATATGGTAGGGTAGAGTGCTAGACGCGTTTCAGGGAGACCCCTTTTTCATACCATGTTGTATGAAGGTTTAGATAGTCCTTGTATTTTATTTTTGGCGTCAGTTTGTTGTAAGCCGTGGACTGGATTATTGGCATTATTGGCATTTTACAAAACATGGACTGGATTATATGGAGAAAAAAAAAAGGCATTTACTTGTATACAACTAGTCTGAATGGTAACAACGATATACATATGAAAAGGTGTTGTTCTATGCATTACGATGAATGAATGATTGTGTGCTGTATTAAAATGAATTGGTTTATAAATAGAATATATGGATTTGGCTTAATATAACAGTATAGTCAATAATATGTGATATTTTCACTTTAAAAAAAATGTGTGTTATGTTGGAATAGAATGTGTTGGGATATGGAACCATATATATAAGTGTACAATGAAATGAGATTTGTGATATTAAATTAATATCTTTATGTGTATAAATATGAAATTGAGATAAAAGTAAATGCTTTTTTTTTTTTTTCTCCATAAAATCCAGTCCATGTTTTGTAAAATGCCAATAATCCAGTCCACAGCTTACAACAAACTGCCGGCAAAAATAAAATACAAGGACTATATAAACCTTCATACAACATGGGGTACATCAGCTATTGAAAAAGGGGTCTCCCCGAAACGCGTCTAGCACTCTACCCTACCATATTGACCACCTATAGGATCCAATTCAAGTAATCCAGACTTGCAACAGCTGGAACCCCCTGCAATAGGGACCACTGTTTGAGACAAACCAGGAAGTGCTCACTCCACCAAGTGAACGCCGTCCATACACGGTATTTGGATCATCACTGCCTGCGTCCACTCACCACAGCTGCTTGCCACAAAACTCTCCACACCATCGGGGGAACCCTGAGACTTTACCGCACAGACGCACCGGGCCAGCCGCCGAGCAGAGCCAGTCCGTGCCACGGAGCCCAGCACATCAGGGGCTACCATCTCAGGGATACGGAGCGGTGAGTGGTGCAGAAGCACCAACAACTATCTATCTACCTACAACTATTAACTTTTTGTTGCAACTTACGATACTAACTCTGACACCATCTGTTACAATCATTGCGATCAGAACACTCGCTATACTAATCTGCCAAAAGCTATGGCTAAAAGTACTGATATTCGGTCAGCAACAGACTAATAACTCCTATCCAATAGGTGGCTGCTATATGGACTAATTATTTTTACTATTAATTATTTTCAAATCATTTTTTTTATTTATTCATTTAAATAATATATCTATATATATATATATATATATATTTTTTTTTTTTATTTATTTATTTTTTTTTAATCTAATATTATGGTATATTATCATTGCATTAATTTGTATGTTGTCTAGTCCATAGCGAGGGCCCTGCTTGCACTATTCTTTGTAATTTAATCAAATACTGTTATGTATACAACCAGTCCTATCCCAACTATTTCCTACTCTTACAATATACACCACATTTCACATACAAATATATACCTTGAGGTCTGCATCCATTTCTTTTATTGCTTCCACTAATTGACACGTGGGTTACGTGTAACGCAGAAACCTCTGTACATATTGTTTCCACATCTATTAGTGTGAGTCCCCCAATCTCCTTTTATATATAAAAAAAAATAAGTTTTATTTAGTGCCAAATAATAAAAATACAACCGGCAGCAAAATGTAACCAACGTGGTACACACATACCTGATTGGTCTAACTCGCAAACACAATATAGAGTAATGGTATATAATAAAATAGAAGACATTATATACAATGACAAAGGTCAAATAAAGTAACAAAAAAGGCATCCCAAAAATAAAGCACATATGAATAGCCTAGATCTTGTTCTAATGGAGTGGGATAGAGTAGCCAAGAGAAAGCCAGGTAAAAGGGCAAGACTTTCATCATTGTTACCACAGCACTGCAACAATGCCAACAAGTATCCGGCCCTGAAGGGAACAATCTATGAAGAGCTACCAAACATAATAGCAATGAGACAGAATTTAAAAGCTAGTTTCCCAAGCTTTAGTGACTATTACCACCTTATGGGTAAAGGAGAAACATTTGGCCCATTGATCGGAATGAAATTGTTAGCTCAGTTCCACTTCCCAAGCCCAACAGTAAGAGGGAAGGGATTGCGATATGGAGGTAAGTAGAAAGCCATAGATGGACAAAATAGATTGCCAAGGATATAAGGAGGCCAAACACAAATGTTGATGAGGTCTGAGGGATGTAATTCAAAACATCTTGAAAAAGAGAAACAAAAATGTAAGGTATTAAATAGAGGCATGGTTTACTTTATCCAGAGGAACCAGACAGGGGTGTCCCCTTTCCCCTTTTTTATTTTTATTATTTATAGAGCCTCTCGCAGTTTACATTAGGGAAAGAATGGAGTTTTCAGGATTTGGACTGGGGAGGAAGAAAGATAAAATTGCGTTATACGCAGATGATCTACTTTTTTTATTAGGGACCCACAAGTCCATTTAACTGCAGTGATTGAACAGATACACAAGTTCGGCCACATATCAGGGTTATCAATAAACTGGAGTAAATCCTCACTGATGCTATTAGATGAACAAAAAGAAGGAGAAGGAGATTTTGGGGAAATTAAACTAATATTGTATCCAGGAAAATTTGAATATTTAGGAATAGGGATCAATAGTAGGTTATCAGACTATATAAAAATAAATATAGTCCCTTTACAGGAAAAAATAAAATAAAAAATAGAAATATGGCTAAAATTGCCTTTGGGGATGACAGATCACCTAGTTTTAGTAAAAATGGTGGTGCTTCCACAATTGTACTTTCTGACAGCGTCTTCAGTGTCTCTGGATGAGGTTTGGTTCAAGAAAATAGAAAGTCTGGTGAACACGTTAACATGGGGGGGAAAGAAAGCAAGAATCAAATACGAGGTACTGACGATTCCGAGAACAAATGGAGGTTTAGGGATGCCAAATTTCAGGGTTTATTATTTAGCCTCTCAAATATCGCAACTCACAGGGGTGTATGGGAGCACACTGCACGAGTACTTGAAATTTAAGTATAAATTAAACAGTAAACATATAATTGAATGGTTGGAATTGGATAAAGAAATAGGAAGGGATGAGTTATTATTGCAAATAAAGAAGATTTGAAAAAAGGTTAAAAAGGATAGATAGGGGAAAAATAGAAAGAATAAGGGAATTGTTTATGGTCTTTTTATATGTACTAAACCTTTTGTAACGCTTTCCTTAATAAAAATTTATTAAAAATAAATAAATAAATAGAGGCATGGTGAAACAACAGCCAGCCACATAGTGGCAAGTAAAAAAAAAATGTATACTACATCCAGCTAGGACATGATGAAACCGTAACAGGCAAGAGGATCCATAGAAACTCCTAGAAGAAAGCCCCGGGGGAATGTGGAATGATCCATAATTGGGAGAAGAGGACCAAAGCAATCAAAGAACTTCTAGCTCTGGAGGTGTGCAAGGGGGCAGAGTAGGACATGTACAGAATGACAAGGGGAGAAAGACATGAGCAGATGGCGACTAGGCTCACGGTAGAGAACATAGGACTCAAGAAAAAAGGTCTTTCACTAGTTGAACATTATGTTCAGGCATAGAAACAAGCGAGGTAGTAAAATCAAGTTTGGCAGCCCAGCCCAGCCCCGCCCCGCCCAGAGGACCAAATAAATGTGCTAGAGTGATATATAGTTTTGTGGGAAAAGTTCCAGGATAACTTGTCATTTATTAACATAAATATCTGCTCATTTAGAGCTAGGTGGTCCTGTAGGCACGGGTCTTTCATGCTGGTAATGTCCTGCACACCTTTGCCCTACTTGCTTCTGTCTGCTGGAGTCTATATGCTTTATCTGCCACAATAAAGCATTGTTATGGACGGCGAGTGCAGTCTGTCTTTCAAAATTCACACTGGTAATGTCACAGCATTTCACACTGGTAATGTCACAGCATGTATCTGTACGTGCTTGTAGAAAGAGGAATCAATATTTATGAAGGGGGTGTAGCACAGGGCCAATGCCAGCAGGCCTAACAGTGAAACTAGGGGCTGGGAAACCCTGAGTGCTCCAAACAAGCTTATTGATATATTTAAATTTTAGGCCATAACTCAGGAACAGTGCCAGCATTCTTATATTTAAAAAAAAAAAAACACAGGAAACACTGGTAGAATCAGCATCTCCTACACTATTACACTGTACAAGAAGATTAATGCGGGTGGTGATACTCTTCGATTCCCTTTACCAAAAGTAGCACTTTAATATAAAAGGATACTGACAGAATAAGTAAATATTGAAATCTACACCACAATTCACCAGACAAAGATTTTTCTGTGGATTTGCCAAACATTTGTGGTAAGACCTGCAGTGGATTAATGCACAACATTTGGACCTACTCTTATGGTAAGTATTAAAGTACAGACCATAATCCATACACATAATATGCAATGTAGGCAGGGAACTTACTTTCGTGGATGAAGAATAAAGTCTTTAAATGTATATGGTCGCTCCAACCTGGGATTTTCTGTCTGGAATGAAGCAGAAATGACCAACTGAATCGTTTTATTGACGATCATTCACAGGAGTACTGAATTGTAAAATTGGAGATTGATATATTGTGACTACAATCAATGTTAAAGGGTTATTCCAGGGAAATTTTGTATTTTTTTTATTTTTTACATCAACTGGCTCCAGAAAGTTAAACAGATTTGTAAATTACTTCTATTAAAAAATCTTAAAAGGGTTCTCCGGTGCTTAGACATCTTATCCCCTATCACGCCCCCTCCCATAGGCTTGCATTGAGGGGCGGAGCGTGACATCACACGGGGGCGGAGGCGTGACGTCACACGCTGCCGGCCTTGTGGTCGTCGGTAATCAGACCCGGAGCGAACACGCTCCGGGGACTGATTACGAACGGGGTGCCGCGTGCAACATCCCGGGGGTCCCCAGCGGCGGGACTTCCGCAATCAGGCATCTTATCCCCTATCCTTTGGATAGGGGATAAGATGTCTAAGCACCGAAGAACCCCTTTAATCCTTCCAATGATTATCAGCTGCTGAATTTGAGTTGTTCTTTTCTGCCAGGCAGTAGTGCTCTCTGCTAACATCTCTGCTTATCTTGGGAACTGCACAGAGTAGAAGAGGTTTGCTATGGGGATTTGCTTCTACTCTGGACAGTTCCCGAGACAGGTGTCATCCGAGAGCACTTAGCAGCTCATAAGTACTGAAAGGATTAAGATTTTTTAATAGAAGTAATTTACAAATCTGTAACTTTCTGGAGCCAGTTAATATATTATATATTTATATTAAGTTTTTCCTTGATAACCCCTTTACACATGGCCTCTAACCAGTCTGTTCCAGTAAATGCATGTATTTCCCATAAAATAACATTTGTGGAACATCTTATAGCTCTGTGTTGTGCCATTGCTCTATTTTTTATTTGAAGTGTATAACGTAATAGCAAACTGGGTGTTTCCTACAGTGTTTAAACTATCCAATCACAGTTGACATTGACAGAAGGTGTAGGGACATGCTCCAAACTGGTAACACCCAGTTGGCCATTTAGTCATACAATCCTTGTATGAATAACATAGGAATGGCACAACAGATGAGTTATTTTGTGGGCTATACAAGTATTTACTGCCCCAAACGGGTCCTCTTTAAGAGATCATTTTTTATTTTATTTCTTAGCTTATTAGTCATTTTAGCTTTTAATGCCGTGACTGGCATTGATCACTCCATCTAAAGGTTTAAATGACAAAGTAATCACTGATATCTTCCATTAATAGCAGCTGGTACTCACTGGGTATGAAGCGAGCTCAGCTCCCAAGCTCACTTCCTATACCCAATGCCATGTATGCCATATATGAACGGCATTTGTCATTTCTAGGGGATAAACATGTTTGGTATCACCATGTGCGGAAACGCCTAACCTATTAAGATATAATATTATTGATCTTGCATGGTTAATTGCATAAACAAAAAAAATAAACACCAGAATTTGTTTGTATTTTTTTAAAGAAGAAAAACATACTAAAAAATATATATATTGGGAATATGTATTGTGATTGTATTGGCCTAAATAAATCCAGATAATGGCCCTGATTTACTATGAGTGTTGAGTTTTTATTAGAGTGAAATCATGCAAGTGTGAAAAAACGAATTATGGGACGCTGCGCTACATTTTAGCAGACAACAAAAGCAGGTCAGATTTACAATAGTTTTATCAGATGATGAACAGTGTATAAATGAAACCCCAGCAAATTAGAAAAATTGCTTTAATAACTCTTAAAAGGAAAAAACTAAAATGCAAAAATGGAAAGTTTCTTGGTCACTAAGGGGTTAAACCCATATGTAAACTGTAACTTTGTGTTCATAGACATTGCTCAAGCACCAACATCCATAAAATAAAGATGGTAAACCTTGCCAATTTTGTTGTATCTCCCGTGGCCAAATGTTCATTAAAATATGGATTACTTACCGTTAATCTGTTTTTCGAGAACCCATGACAGCAGATCCTGGAGAGGACCTCCCACCGTGGGACAGGAAACCTGGATTTAAATTTGGACCTCCTTCCTCACCACCCTCAGTTCAATTATAAAGTACTCCTACGGAGCAAGAGGTAGAACAACATACACAGAGACAATACAATATAATATGCACCAAAAAAAAAAAAAAAAAAAGGGGGAGGGATATACGAGGGGTGCTGTCATGGGTTCTCGAAAAACAGATTACCGGTAAGTAATCCATATTTACCCTATCACCCATGACAGCACCCCTGGAGACTAGAATAGAATCAACTATGGGGGGACAACAGCCTGAAGAACCTTGCGACTGAAACTTAGATCGGCAACTGGTTCCAGGTGCAACCTGTAATGCTTCAGGAAGGCATGACTAGATGACCAGGTGGCTGCCCTGCAAATTTGGTCTATAGAAGCGTCAGCCTTTTCTGCCCAATATGTTGCAACTGCCCTTGTGGAATGAGCTTTAAAGAAAGAAGGGGATCCTGATTTTTTGCCTCACAAGCCATGTTAATGGCAAGCTTAATCCACCTACTAATGGTGGACCTAGAGGCAGCTTTACCCGTTAGGTCCGGAAAACTGTAAAAGGTTTTCAGATGTACAAAAATTCTTAGTAGAATCAATATGAGTAATTAAACATCTCCTTACAGCTAGATTGTGGAAGAATGTTCTATCATTGGGAGGACTGTCAAAGAAGGAAGGGAGAATAATGTCTTGATTTTGGTTAACATTAGACACCACTTTTAGGCAAGAAGTGCGGTAAGGTTCTCATTATAACTCTGCCATCGAGAATTTTGGTAGAGAAAAGGATGAAAGGGCATGTAATTCCCCCACCCTTCTCGCTGTGGTGATGGCCAAGAGAAAAGCTAGCTAGAACTAAAGTGAAATCCCATGGAAGAACTACGGATCTGGCTGAAGGGCGGAGTCTGGAAGACCCTACCAGAAATCTCTTAATAAGAGGCTGGTGGGCCAACTTAGAATTTAGAACTTGAGAGTACTGGGACTAAGGCCTAACTCTAGCCCTCTCTGAAGAAAACTAAGAATAACAGGGATACTAGGCTCTCCTAGGGGATCTACTTTACCACCTGCAAAATTAAGAAAGCTTTCCAAGTTCTAAGGTAGATTTTTGAAGTTATTTCCTTCCTGTATGCAAGTAAGGTACTAATTACCCCATCAGTGAAGCCTCTTCTCTTAAGGATTAGCCTTTCAGCATCCAGGCCGTGAGATGCAGATAAGGGGATGGAGGATGCAGAACTGGGCCCTGCGAGAGGAAAGCTTTCCTGTTTGGAAGAATCCACAGTTGGCACACTGGCCGTCCTCAGAAGGGTAAACCAGGGTCTCCTGGGCCAGAAGGGAGCAATGAGCAAGACTTGAGCATGATCCTGTTGAATCTTTCTTAGGACTGCTGGGATTAAGCGGAAGGGGGGAAAGCATACCCTACTCCCCTTGTCCATAACTGGGAGAAAGCGTCCACTGCACATAGATGATCCAGAGGATTTAGGGAATAGAACCTGGGAAGCTTTTTGTTTAGACGCAAACAGATCTACCGAGAAGAATCCAAATCTGTGACTTATATTGAAGACTTCTGGATTCAGAGACCACTCTGACTGGCTAATTTTGTTTCTGCTAAGAAAATCTGCTATGGTATTCTCCTTGCCCTTCAAGTGTCCGTAGTGATGACAGACGGGTCTCTGCCCAGAGAAAGATTTGAGATGTCAGGTCCATAAGTTGTTTGGATCTTGTCCTCCCTTGCTTGTTGAGGTATGCTACTGTGGTTGTGTTGCAGGTATAGATTAACACATCTTTCTCCTTTACTTGGTGAGACAGGCAGGGAAGCGCCTGATAGACCACTGAGAGCTCCTTGTAATTTGTGGAGGAAGGAACTAGATGTGGACCCCATTACCCATGAAGAAGAGTGTGATTCACATGAGCTCCCCAGCCCCAAGGACTGGCATCTGTTGTAATTCTCACCACTGAGGTGGGAAACGAGGGAACTCCTTTGGAGAGATTTTGTGGAATCAGCCACCACCTGAGGAATAGTCTCACTTTGGAAGACAGAAGGAACCTTTGGTTCAAGGAAGATTTTTCCCCATTCCAATGCAAAAGGATGTCTAGCTGAAGTTCTCTTGACCTGAACAGGGCCCACCTTACTGCTGGAATTGCTGCTGTCATTAGACCCAGGACAGACATGAAAGAAGGAGTGTGGGATAGAAATAGATTTAGTACCTTCTCTTGAAGCAATAGTTGTTTCGCTGGAGGCCAGGGTTGACATTTGAGAACATGAGTTCAGGGATATTCCCAAAAACTGACAGGTCCTGGAGGGAACAAGACATGATTTTTTTTTAGGTTCAGGTTCCAACCTAGGAATTTGAGGATTGAACATACAGACTATCTGTTGGATAAGCAGATTTTCTGAATTAGACACAATAAGAAAGTCTTCTAGATATGGGACTATGAGAATGTCCTTTGTTCTGATAAAGGCAACTGTCTCCGCCATCACCTTGGTAAACACTCTGGGTGCTTGAGATACCCTGAAAGATAGAGTTGTATATTGAAGATGAACCCATTTCCCCTCTAAGAATACTGCTACTCTGAGGAATTTTTATGGGAGGAATGGATTGGGATGTGATAGTAAGCATCCTCTAAATCGATTGATGTCATCACACAGTTGGGGAATAGAACACTGATAGTCGAGTTGATTGATTCCATGTGAAATTTTTTGTAGGATAGGAACTTATTCAGGGACCTTGAGATTGATGATTATCCTGAATGCTCCTGAGGGTTTTTTCACTAGAAAGAGGGGAGGATAAAATCCCTGCTTTTCTTCTGATTGGGAAACTGGGACAAGAATCCTCTTTTGCAAGAGGGACTTGACCTCTAGACACATTGCCGATTGCTTCAGCAAATCGGTCATCACTACAGTAGGGAGGTACTTGTCCGGGGTATTGCATTGAACTCCAGTAGGAGTCACGAGGAGATGGTATTTAGGACCCAGGGGCTTGAGGAAATAGTCCCCCCAGCTTCCACAAATGCGGACAGGCATCCCCCTGAGCATTGTTTGGAATGCTTCCTCTGATAAAGGAATCCTTTACCTCTACATGACACTAAGTTTCTTATTTTGGTTCCCCTGAAAGGAACGGCTACCCCTGCCCCTACCCCTAAAGGATGATTCAGACTGTTAAGGAGGACATCATCTAAAGGAGGCCCAAAGAGTAGGTCACCCGCACAAGGAATAGCACAGAGCTTTGATTTGGATGTGAAATTCCCCTTCCAAGATCAAAGACAGATGGCTCTCCTGGCTGAATTTGACAGTGATGCAGACCTAGCAGAGGATCTAACAAGAACCACAGTGGAATCTGCTAAGAAGTCTATCTATTTGGGATTTAAGTTGGCCATACCCTCAGAGGCTACTAAAGGCCCTAAGGGAACCTGCTGCGACTTCCCAGGTTTTTTTTTTTTTATTAAATAGGTCAGCCTTCCTATCCATGGGGTCAGAGAGAGAGCCCAGATCTTCAAAAGTTAGAGCAATTTTATTTATTTTTTTAAGACATCTTCACCACAGGTGCATCAATAAGGGGGCTCTATCCCAATTTTTTAGGACTTCTTCCTCAAAAGGGTACTTTCTTTTTAAGTGTTTAGTTAGGTAGGAATTCTTGTCTGGCTGGCTCAATTCCTTATCAATAAGGGCTTTAACCTTATTATGGAGGCTGAAAGTGCATTTGTCCTTAGGACCTAGACCCTCATAGAGGGCATCCTCAGCTGACAAAGGCTCTTTACTTACTTCCAAATTCATGGTAATACGGATGGCCTTAATAAGTTGCTCCGCATCCTTGTGGGTAATCCAAGATACTGTACCCGAATCATCCACTTCTTCATCAGAAGATAAGACTTCACCCTCTTCTCCTATAATAGACTCATGTGGAGGGGATTGGGATAATGGGGCAGGAAGAGCGGCCAAATCCTTATCCTTTCTAAGACCTAAGTCCTGTAGAGAATTTGTAAGCTCATCTTTAATCATTTTCTTGATGGTTGGTGCTAAAGAGGAGGATTACTGGGCAACTAGAGCGTCCACACAAGATGGACAGATGGCTCTTTTATATGAGAGCTCTAGCGGTCTTCTACATTGCGCACATTCTATATTATGAGTTTTACATGACGCTTTCCTAGGGCCCTCAGCTGAGCTTTTATCTGCCTACAAGAAAGCATATGATAACCCCTGTAAGACCATAGAAATAAAAACATGGAAAGGAAGCTGTAGTACCAGGCTGGAGCTCTTGGATTTAGTGCTTCACCTTCTTTCCCAGATTCAGGCATGCTGGAGAAGGTCTTCGGTTGGGAAACAAAACTGGAATTCAGGCACCTACTTCGGGATCCACTGCAGTGTAGAAACTGCACCGTTGCAGGGATCTCTGGACGCAGGAGAAGGAACAGACGCCGGCTCGGGAATTTGCGTCTCTTAAATTTTTCCGCTCACGCGCCTCCCGCACATCCCCCGGAAGTGAAACGTCTCCCAGTTTGCCTGGCCGGACGTCATCCCTGTGCACCTGCGCGCCTAGTCACATGACGGGAGAGCTGGCCACCCGACCCGTACTCTCCACAGTGTTCCCTCGGGAGAGAACACCAACGAACCCCGAGCCGGACATTGCCTGACAACACAGCACACATGCAGGACGTTCCCAAGGAGACTTATGCCGGCCGGGAAACCGCTCCCAACCAATGGCAATGGGGGCCCCGCAGCTCAGGACAAGGAAAGAGGTCAGAATAAAATTCCCAGGCCTCCTATCCGTAGGACAGGAAACCTGAACTGAGGGTGGACAGGAAACCTGAACTGAGGGTGGAGAGGAAGGAGGTCCAAATTTATATCCAGGTTTCCTGTCCCACAGTGGGAGGTCCTCTCCAGGGGTGCTGTCAAGGGTGATAGGGTAAAATAACACTAAAAGTCTTAAATACTACATCATGTGTGTTCCACATTGCAAAATGTACATATTGCCTAAACAGCAAAAGAGTTCTTGAAATTGTAACATGCCAGAGAAGTCTACTAATTGGATAGGCTTATGAGTAAACCAAACTATGATGCTTGCTATAAAATGTAGATTGTAACACAGTCATAGTCATAAACACTCTGTGAAACGCCTGCCTGGCAGCACATCCAGTCTACATCTCTTACTGTAAGTTAACCACTTCCCCACATGATGAGTTGGCTGTGCGCAAGGACAATGTTAAACACTTGGGGACATTCACAGCCATAAGTTAATAAAAGGTTAATTATTTTCAGCTTTACAAAGTCTGATACCCTGCAGTATCCTGACAGCCAAGTGGCAGCTTCTTACTAACAGCAAAGCTTCAATCTTATCCTGGCAGGTTTGCTTTGTACTTGAATGAAGTACACATATCATCTTTAATGGTCTTATATAAATGAAAAAAGGCAGGCTAGCTTGTGATCAACAGATTAGGTTTGCAGAGGTACAGAACATGACGTCAACAGTAGTGAGAACAGCACATACCGGTAACTGGTAAAGAGGAATATCCACTTGACCAAGAAAGTCATCTCTGGTCTACGAAAGAAAAACAGTGTTTAGAAAATTATGAAAAAATATAACATTAACTTTAATAATGTCTATACACAATTAGGGAGAAAACCAGACAATTGGGGTTTCAGGCTGATTGATAAATCTGGGACAATATGTTTTAGAAAAAGTCTAATGCAAACCATAGTTTTTTTTTAGTCAATAATCTGCACATTTATTAGTTTAAGGCGTTTTCCCCAGGATCTGCCATAAATGTCTGATAGGGCAACATCCTGGACCTGTACATATTTGAAGAATGGGAATCCCCCAAATCCCCTTGGTAGGGTGGCCACCAGAATCCACATCCAGGTGGAAAAGGATTAAAGGAGATGACCACATCTCTATTTATTCTCCGGATGGATGTGGGAGCTCATTTCTTCACACAGATGTTTGTTTCAGAGAAATCTACCAGATTTCTATGGCATCCATTTATGTGTTATTTTTCATTAGCAAAAAAAAAAAACAAAAAAAAAACAAAAACTACACTTCATGGTCAACAACCACAGCTTCAAGGGTCATACAAAAGATAAACAAATGCAGGGATCCCCAAACATTTAAACCAGATCATTTGCGTACAATATATTATAGAACAAGGCATAAGAATTAACCAGTTTCAGCCACTAAACCCATGTAGGGGCACAAAACAACAAGCTCCACAGTCAAAGGCATCAAATTCTCTTTGCTTCGCTCTAGTAGGATTCAAGTCTAAGTAAGTGTTTCCCTGAATGCCAAGTTAAAGGAGTTCTCTACGATGGCTGTACCCTCTTAACTTTCTGTTGGGCACAGCTCTGTACACTGTGCAGTAGCAGTAGCTGGTTTTGTAGCTCTTCCCAGTGATTTTACCAACTTGGTGACTTTACCAACTTTGCAGGATTGGTGGTTATTTTGTTTTGGTCAGGGATAATGGCAGAGTTGCCCTTCTCATAGTTAGTGCTTCACTTGGAGGCAAATAAGGTGGTAGAATGCAATAGGGAGAAGTTTGTTTAGCACAATGAATTGTTAATGAATTAATAACCACAAAAATCATACACCAAAAACAACATCTACATACATGACTGTCTTATTATGACTGTACTATTATCGGAACTTACATGCTCATGGAGTAAGCAAGGCAGCTCCCAAAGCCCACCTAGTTCTGAAACACCTGTTACTTACCTCCTGCACTATAACCGGCCCCACTATTTCCTGCAAAAATCCTGTTCCTATTTGGGTCTGTCCAAGGAGTACTATAACGGTCACCTGGCTCTTGGAAAGGATATGAAGGGGTGTGGACTTGACATCAGTATACAAGCTATGTTTGCCCCCACTACAGCTACATTGTAATCCCACTTTCCCATTTATCACCTACTCACCACCACCAATATTATCACTAAAACAGCAGGGAAAAAATGTTTACATGGAACAGGTAAAACAGGGTAAAATTAGCAGACAAAAAAATAAAAAATAAAAACCTTCACAAGTTCCACCAGGTAATTTGAGCACAACACCGCTAAAACTGAACATTCACTTCATCTATGAAATTTAGGAAAAAATACAAAATGGCTACCACTACAATACATGCACAAACATGCTATATAAAACATAACACGTAGCAAACAAACTGTTTTTGTATAGTCATTCGATATAATTTATTCATTATTTTGTTTTGTTTTTCCCAATCATTTAATAACTGGTGCTAGAACTGGTCAATTTATAGAGTAAACAAAACTGCCATAATCATGTATTAATAACTGTAAAAATAAATGTGTGCTTATTTATTTAGTATTCATGGGCATTGAAATTGTACTGTAGACCTGAAAGTACAAAAATAAGCAGAAGGAGGCTGTCAAAATGAAATGTATCCATAAACAGACATGGTATAGGTGTGTCGGGTGCACTGTATGGCTGCAGTCACATACATACAATCTTTTCATATATAAACTGTACATAGCACCAGTGTTCTGTGCTTGGTTCAGGTTACTCTGGGTATAGTTGGTTATTTCAAGACAAATGTGACTTAGTGGTGCTGTGTAGTGTCATGTGAAAGTTCGAGAGTAAAGAAGGAGCTTAAAAAGGTTACTGGAAAGCTGCAATTTGACCTGCAAAGACTTTCAGGGTACCTCAGAACAAGTTCATTCAAACTGCTGTTTACTTTAGAATAAAGTGGTTGAAGAGGCAGCTGCATTTCTGCCCTAGAAGTTAATTACAGAATATCAATGGACTCATTTAAAAAGACTGAAAAGGCTACAGTGGCAACCCTCTGAATATCTTGAATTTCAAGTGAAGAGTTAAAAAAAAAAAAATTTGTAATAATCATGAGGCCCATACAGTAAACTTTAAAAGAGAAGCTCATATTTTATTTGAAATACTTTAAAAAAATTATATATATATATATATATATATATATATATATATATATATATATTACATATACAAATAAAAAAAATAAAAAAAATTACATTTTTTTTTTCTTTAAACTTTTGAGATGTCAGAGACATCAAGTTTTGACCAGTAGAATGAGCATTTGTGCATGATACAGAGATAGGTATATAATATATACTCTAAAGTCTATAAAACAGATGCCAGCAAGCTGAATCAGTGCTTGTTATACAACATATAGATTTGAATACTTTAGGTATGAATTTTGTCAGTCTATTTGGTCATTAATTTGATTAAAAGTTTTTTTTTCTTTTTCTGGCCTCCAGTCAATTTGGACTAAATCTACACTTTACATGGTAAATGGTTGAAACAGACGTCAACGAGGTACTCCGGTGCTCAAGCGTTCTGAACATTTTGTTCATAACGCTCGGAGCTGGAGGCAGTGATCGTGATGTCACGAGGGGGCGTGGCCATGATGTCATGACCACTGCCGCAGGAACCCTGCATTTCTTTAGAACGCCGAGTGATGCGGGACCCCCACGATCAGACATTTTATCCCCTTGGCATTAGTCAAGATTGTCATTTTACCTAAGCTAGTTTTTTATCTCTGAGCAGTCACTCATATAGATAGATGAGATCAAACCCACAATTAATAAAGTAAGTTAATATGGGGAAGCAAATAGATTAAATGTTGTTCAGGCAGCAGAAAGGTGCCGACGGCTTCACTTTAAACATTTAGGGGAAGATTTATCAAAATATGTGTAAAGGAACAGTAGAATAGATGCAACCAAAGTCCAGCCTTTCATTTTTAAAGTAATGTTTGGGCATTTATACATATATTCGGTAGTTTTGGAACAGTCGGAACAGAAGAACTTTGGGGCAGGGGAGAAGAGGAAGCCCCAAAACAGTACCCTGCCTGCACATCATTGAATTATCAGTGTGACAGGCACCACCACTCAGTAATCCCTGTAAAATTTAGATAGCATGATTTTGTGAGCACAATGCCTGCATCCGTATCTAAGGGTCAGGCTTGGTCAGATTGGAACCTAATAAGGACGGCACTGGGGCAGACACAAGATAGGAGTGTATCTTATAAACAATGGGGCAGTGTATTGATTCATACATGGGAGTACAGTATATTGATTTATATGTGGGGGCAGAGTAAAAATTCATTTTTATGGGGCAGAGTATATCATCAAATTTATATATGGGGCACAGTGTATAAACGTATTTGTGAGGATTCCAGAGGGCAAAGTGTGTATTAAATTTTAGGGGCACAGTTTCAAAGGCTATAGTTTGTGGCAGTGTTGTATTCAGGAGGTGCAGCCTGTGGCAGTACCATATTTAGAGTGCACACTGTGTGGAGCTGCTAATTTTAGGTGGGGGCAGTATTACATTCTGAGGGCACAGTGTGCAGTAGTATATTCAGAGGGTACTGAATGTGGTATGCTTATATTCAGGGGGTATAGTGTGTGGCCTATGAGATGAGAGGGGTGTGGTTTACTAAAGGGCATGGCTTGCTCAGCATGCGTCAGGAGCATCGCTGGATACCATCAGTACTGTCCGGCTTGTAATTTTCTTTGACCTTACTTAAATTAAAGTGCAGCATGCTGGGAGTTGTAGTTTTGGTTTGGTCAGCAGCAGAACCATAGGCTGTGTCAGGGCATGCTGGGAGTTGCAGTTCGCTACTAACTACAAATCCCAGCATGCCCTGATACAGCCTATGGCTCCACAGCTGTCCCAAACTAAAACCACAACTCCCAGCATGTTGCACTATATAGTAGTATAGTATAGGTTATAATGCAACATGCTGTAAGTTGTGGTTTTGGTTTGGGACAGCTGCAGAGACATAGGCTGTATTAGGGCATGCTGGGAATTGTAATTTGTAGCTAACTGCAACTCCCAGCAAGCCCTGACATAGCCTATGGCTCTGCAGCTGACCCAAAACTATTTTATTTTATATGTGCAGAGCAAGTAATTTCCGGTTTTGGTTATCGCCCCCAACCATCTTGCTCCCTACCTGGCTTATAACCTTCCGTCATATTTACCTATTTTGAGGGGGGGGGGGGGGGGGGGGGAATCAGTCTGCCTACAAGGATTTATTTACCTATTGGGAAGGGACTACCTACCTATGGGGGGAGGGGACTACCTACATAACCTCTATATGGACCTGTATTTAACCCCTTCCTCCTCGCCTTTCAAATCCATAACTCTTATTTTTGTTTTTTATGCAGTGCTCTTTAAGGCATAAATAATCCATTATCCTTATTCTGTAGGTCAATGCAATTAAAACTACCGTATATCCAAATTTATATAGTTTTTCTATTATTGTACTACTTAAAAAAAAATTATAATTGTTTTTAAATAAACTGGTATGCATAAAATTGTCATTTTCTGACCCCGATAACTCTTCTATTTTTCCGTATACGGGGATGTACAAAGGCTCATTTATTTCGCTGTGATCTGTAATCTGATTGGTACCATTTTTGTTTTGATGGGATTTTTTGATTGTTTTTTATTATTATTTTTTCTGATATATGATGTGATTAAAAATCAGAATTTTTGGTGTTTGGTATTTTTTTCTATGTATGTGAGCCATTTACCATGCGGGATCATAAATATTATATTTAGTAGTTTGGACATTTACACGCGGCGATACCAAATATGTTTATGTTGTTTTTTTATTTTTAAAAAAAGGGTAATTTTATTTTTTATTAGGGGAGGTGATTTATTTATTTATACAAAATCATTTTTTTTAGGCCACAGAGGGGACTTTTAACCTCTCCAGCATGAGCTAACCCCGCGTCATAGCGGGTCAGTCCCGATGGCTGTCAACAGCCGGGACCCGTGGCTAAGACCGGACATCACCAATCGTGGTGATGTCCGGTATTAACCCCTTAGATGCGGCGATCAAAGTCTAAAATGAAAAATAAAAAATGCTTCCCGGCAGCTCAGAGGAGCTGATGGAGACCGCGGTGTCCCGATCAGCTGAGAGGACGCAAGGAAGGTCCCTACCTTATTTCTCAGCATACAATCGTTACTCAATGCCAGAGATCCAGACTGGAGCAGCAGAACACCAACAACACTGATCAATTCTATGCTATGGCATAGCCATTGAACAGTGTATGCAATCAGAAGATTTGGGGACTAAAAATGGTGTAAAAAGAATAGAAAAGTTAAATCTGATTTAACCCCACACTGTGAAACCACAGTGTGATCCATAGGTGCGGGTCCTCCACTCCAACGTAGTTGCACAACTGCACTTGGGGTTGGGCACCTTGTATCAACCTTGGATCACATCAATTTCTGTGATTGTTTGATTTAACCCCTTCCCTAATAAAAGTTTGAATCACCCTCCTTTTATCATTTAAAAAAATAAAAAGCAATCAAAAAGTCGCATCAAAACAACAATGGTACCGATAAAAACTACAGACAACGGCGCAAAAATGAGCCCTCACATATCCCTGTATATGGAAAAATACAAAAGTTATAAGGGTCAGAAGATGACAATTTTAAACATACTAATTTAGGTGCATGTAATTATATATTTTTAAAGCCATAAAATAAAATCTACATAAATTGGTATCCTTGGAACCGTATGGACCTACAGAATAAAGATAAGGTGTCATTTTTTACCAAAAAGTGCACTGCGTTGAAATGGAAGCCGCAAAACATTACAAAATGGCGTTTTTTCCTTCAATTTTGTACCTTAATTTTTTGGGGGGTTTCGCCATAAATTTTGTGGTGAAATGACTGATGTTATTACAACTAAAATTGGTAGCGCATAAAACAAGCCCTCATATATGTCTGTAGGTGGAAAACTGAAAGCGTTATAATTTTTTAGAAGGTGAGGATGAAAAAACAAAAGTGCAAAAACTTAAAAACCCTGAGTCCTTAAGGTGTTAAAAGCCATCATTTGATAATCATCAATTAGACACAAAATAATTGATGTCAACTGTAGAACATAACTATACATAGCTAAACGTCATTGGTTGGAAAGGGGTTAATGTCCAAGACTGCACTTAAAACAATTATGAATATGAAGCAAGAATGAAATGTAGGCAAATAATAATAAACCAAATGCCAGAGTGACAGTAGTAAAGTACTGATTGATATAAGAGATAAATCTATGCTAGTCTGAGCTCTAAAAATAAACTATTTAAAAAAAAAACTAAAAATAAATAAAATGAATAAATGAAGTAAAAACAACTCTATTGATCGAACATCATCAAGTTTTCCTTAAAGATTGTAAATGAAATGAACAGTTGTATAAAATGTTTGGGGCGCTGTATTCAAGTACAAGCGCTTCCACACATCAGACACTATCCTGTTTACCTGCAAACGTGGAACACCTCCCGTGTTAAAGAGTGGAAAGGAAAACACAAGACCTAAACACCTGTGGCTACTCATTACCAAAGCCTTTAACAAGGTGCCATTCTACAGTCTCATGTGCAGGGTCATTTAGGGCTTCTAAAAACTTTCCAAAGACATTCTCTAATAAATGTGTCACTTCTACAAACATCAAAAATCTATTTAATCACAGGATTTACCTATTTTAGGGTTTGTCCAGATGCTAGTTTAGTAAGCCCTCACACAGAAGTCTACAGTTGTAGAGCAGCAGAACAAGATTTTTATTGGAGGGAATATAAAATATCAAGTCAAACTGAAAAAAAATAATAAACAGAGATCTGGACTATTGCTGTAGGTTATACAAATACAGACTCAATACATCTAGTTTTTAGGCCAACATTCTTTCTGCTAAAATGTCCCAGACATAACTGAACATTCTGGATTTCCACAGCATAAATGGCTTCACAGAAGACACAGTAGGAGTGACCATCAAGCAGTTATTTTAATCAACACAGAATGTTTTTCCACACTCCAAAAATAAATGTGCCCGACCAGATTTCAAACAATGCACTACTCTGAAATATCAATATTTGCCACAGATGATTTACAGGTGTTGCCCAGATTAAGCCTCCCATAACACATAAAGATGCCTATTAAATAAATTAAAGGGTACATCTCATCAAATTAGATTAATGAATGTTGAATAACTTTCCAATAGCATGTTAATGAAAAATATGCTTCTTTCTATTGTATTTTTCCCGATCAGTCCTGTCAGCAAGCATTTCTGACTCATGCTGGAGTCCTAAACACTCAGAGCTGCCAGCCTGCTTTGTTCACAGCCAACAGGCTGTGAACAAAGCAGGCTGGCAGCTCTGAGTGTTCTCCTTTGTGAACAAAGCAGACTGGCAGCTCGTAGTGTTTAGGACTCCAGCATGAGTCTGAAATGCTTGCTGCCAGGACTGGTAGGGAGACCCCTAGTGGTCATTTCTTCAAAGTGGAAAATTAAATAGAAAGAAGCATATTTTTTTAATAACATGCAATTGTAAAGTTATTCTGCATACATTAATCTATAATATATCAAAAGTTTTTTTGATGAGAGACACCCTTTAAGCAATAAAAAAAACTAATGTGCTAGAGCCTGTAGCAATAAGGCTCTGTTCACAATATGGTTTTAATCTACATTTAGCATGTACTATGGGAAAACTCCAATGCACATGCTAAGCTTGTCTATAAGGTTACATTACTCCAGCAGAGGCATCATGTAGCCCTTATCAAAAATCATACAGACATTTGCTTTATTGCTTGCAGAGTAATTTATTGTAATGGTGTCAAGAGAGATTTTGTCATCTGTCCTAAATTCTCCAATGTCAAAATCTCTGGTACCTACCTTGGGAAAACCAGCGGCAGTCCTGTGTGTGCAGTAAGGTTTGGAGGCAGGCCCAGCATGCCAACGTGACTGACACATGGGCCCGCCTCCAAACCTTACAGCACACAAAGGGCTGCCGCCAGGTGGCAGGGTGTCTGCTCATAGTAGAATACGCAACATATTTACAGCTGCACTTCCGATTTTGTGCAGCGTGAAATCCGCTGCTTTTTCAGTTTTTTATTAAAAAAAAAAAACAGAACAGAAACAAACCCACAAAAAGTTCAAAGAACACCTAATCAGAGCCCCATTTACATCCCTTTTTTTCATATTTCGGAAGTACAGTATATGGTAAATGTAAACTTATAATTGCAAAAAAACAAACAAAAATTATTCACTTTTTTATGTATATGTTAATGAATAAGCAGCCTTTTGTCTGTTTGTTAAAAAAGTTACTTTTTTAATACTACTTTCACACATACATCATGCAAAAAAACAATCCTATCCTTAACGACATAGGATGTAAAAGTACGTCATGGTGAGGTGGTACATTTACATCATGTTCATGACCGCAAGCACCGTACCGATGCTCGCATCATGCACAGCAGGTCCCGGCTGCAGTCAGCAGCCAGGGACCCGTCGGTAATGGCAAACATCAGCCCCTCAGATGCCTTTATCAATACAGATCATGGCATCTGTATCACGGAGGTATCCGATCATCCAGTATGGCGGCCGGAGGTCTCCAGGGATCTTCTGCTCTAGTCTGCGACTGAGCAGAAGGTAGCAGATAACACTGATCAATGCTATGCCCTATGCATAGCACTGAACAGTATTAGCAATCAAATGATTGCTATAAATAGTCCCTTATGGGGACATAATAAATAATAATAATAAAAGTAAAAAAAAAAAATGTACAAAAAAAAATTTACATTTTTTTTTTAAAATACCCACCCCCCACATAAAAATGTCAATCAGCCCTTTTTCCTCCCATTTTACCCCCAAATAGCGTAAAAAAAAAAAAAAAGTAAAATTGGTGAAACAAAAAAACCCTCATATGGGTCTGTGGACATGGTCGCACATCCACAACATGCACCTTGATCTAAAGCTTCTCAGCAACATTTATTAAACTAACAGGTCATTAGTGTACCTTATGATCATGAAGTGCAAGCCCGCTAGCCACATCACGGACACCTGTAAGTAGCAAGTCCCTAACATCCCTAGCATAAAATGGCGCAGTACTGAGCGGCGACAACCACCACCGCAACACCAGTGCCCACTTGCAGAGCAGCCCCAGCATCACTCAAACCAGTCCCTGGGCCGCGCCTCGGCAGCAATGGACGCCGTACAGCAATGCACCAGTGTGAACAGGTGTAAAAGCTCACTTACCAGGTGCTCCGAGTCAGAGACTGGGAGGCTGCCCGAAAGAATAGGACCCTGTGCAGCTTCCTGCCAATTTATATAGGCCTGGACTGAGGGGCAGAGTGCTGACCATGTAAAAACAAAAAAAAGAGGGGAATAGAAAACACGATATGAATTAAATTTAAATTTTGTGTTTTCTATCCCCTTTTTTTTATTTTTATTTTAACTTGGTCAGCACTCTGCCCCTCCCCCTCAGCCCAGGCCTATATAAATTGACAGGAAGCTGCATAGGGCCCTATTCTTTCTGGCAGTCTCCTTGTCTTTGACTGGGAGCACATGGTGAGCTTTTACACCTGTTCACACTGGTGCAGTGCAGTGCTGTGCGGCGTCAGGGACTGGTTTGAGTGGCACTGGGGCTGCTCTGCCAGTGGGTCTTTCCCCCTGTGGGCACTGGTGTTGCGGCGGTGGTGGTGGGGCAGAGTGCTGACCAAGTTAAAATAAAATAAAAAAGGGTATAGAAAACAATGTAAATTCAAATTGAATTCCTATTGTGTTTTCTATTCCCCTCTTTTTTTGTTTTTACATGGTCAGCACTCTGCCCCTCAGTCGAGGCCTATATAAATTGGCAGGAAGCTGCACAGGGTCCTCCTTTTCTTTCTGGCAGCCTCCCAGTCTCTGACTGGGAGCACCTGGTAAGTGAGCTTTTACACCTGCTCACTCTGGTGCGGTGCTGTGCGGCGTCCATTGCTGCCGAGGCACGGCCTAGAGACTGCTTTGAGTGGTTCTGGGGCTGCTCTGCAAGTGGGCACCGGTGTTGTGGTGGTGGTCGCCGCTCACTCAGTGCTGCGCCATTTTATGCTAGGGATGTTAGGAACCCGCTACTTACAGGTGGACGTGACGTGGCTAGCGGGCTTGCACTTCATAATCATAAAGTACACTAACGACCTGTAAGTTTAATAAATGTTGTTGAGCAGCAGGGTGCATGTTGTGGATGTGCGACCATGTCTGTTTTCTCTATTTGAATTCATAAAATATATAAGTTATGATATTTAGAAGGCAAGGAGAAAAAAAAAACGAAAATACAAAAATAAAATTGGCCTGGTCCTTAAAGAGTACCTGTCATCAACAAAAACTTTTAATATGTTGTTCATAATTATTAATGAAGACATATTGTAATATATCTTCATTAAAAAATATTAATATTTATACCAGTTTTTTCATTTTATACTTTTGGCCACTAGGGGTCACTCTTCTATGCCTGGTCTGCAAGCAGCATCCTATGCTTTTCATAGTAAGTGTACAGCTTTCAGGACTAATGCTGAAAGGGCTCTGGTCCTTCTACCGGAAGTTCAGTGCTCTCAGCTCAGGACTCGCTCCCAGCCTGTGAGCTAAAAGCCTGCACATGCCTCTCATATAACAGCCAGTCACCTCACCACACGTTATCTTATACTTTGTATTATCTCACTGCACTCCCTGCTCTGTGCCCCCCCCCCCCCCTCCCTGACATTCATCTTAATCACTGCCTCTGTAATTGCTCCCTCAGCCCCTGGTTCTCAGCATTGACTTTTTAGTGCAGAGAGACACAGGAGAGAGAGAGAGACAGAGGATGCCATCCCTCACCTGTACTTAGTCTGTATGCACACTGCAGAGCAGTGTTTCCCAACCAGGGTGCCTCCAGCTGTTGCAAAACTACAACTCCCAGCATGTCTGGACAGCTGTTGGCTGTCTGGGCATGCTGGGAGTTGTAGTTTTGCAACAGCTGGAGGTGCCCTGGTTGGGAAACACTGCTGCAGAGGGAGAGCAGAATACAGGAAGACTAGCAGAAGCAGAGTCCCAGACAAGCTTCATGTGACATCATGCCTGCCGGGACCCGCCTCCTTCCACCCCTCAGAAAGACAGTGCTCCTGAGCTAATGAAGAGGGATAAAAAAAAGGTATTTCCACAGTGTTTTACACCTCAATAAACACAGGGATAGGCATAGTTAGAGAAGGGGACAGATGGGAAGGGGGATCAGGGAAAGTTTAGATGATGACAGGTACTCTTTAAGGCCAAAATGGGCTGGGTCCTTAACCTTAAATTTATTTTAGCATTTTCGTTTTTTTTCCTCCTCGCCTTCTAAAAATCATAACCCTTTTATATTTCCATCCACAGATCCATATGAGTGCTTGTTTTTTCCACAAGCAGTTTTCCTTTGTAATGACAAAACTAATTTTACCATAAAATGTATGGCACAACAAAAAAAAAAAAATACTAATTGTGTGGGGAAATTGATAAGAAAACCGCAATTTAGCAAATTTGGGAAGTTTTTTTTTCATGCTGTAGACTTTACGGTATAATGGACATGTTTTCTTTATTCTGTGGGTCAATACGATTAAAACGATTCCCATAATTACATACTTTTCTTTTATTGTACCGCCAAAAAAAAAAAAAAAAAAACGCAAACTTTTTAACTAAATTAGTGGGTTTAAAATCCCTCCATTTTGCTGACCTATTACTTTTTCATTTTTCCGTATAAGCAGCAGTACGAGGGCTAATTTTTTGCGCCGTGATCTGTACTTTTTATTTTATACCACATTTGCATATATAAAACAACATTTTTAGACATTTTTTGGGGAATAAAATGTTCTAAAAAAAAGTAGCAATTTTGGACAATTATTAGTTTTTTTTAACCTTCACGCCGTTCACCAGTGCTCGTGGTCATGGCGGGGCGTAAATGTACATCATGGTGCGTTAAGTACCACGGCATTAAGACTTACATTTACGTCATTTGTCGTTAAGGGGTTTAAGGGGTACTCCTGTGGAAAATCTTTTTTTTTTTTTTTAAATCAACTGGTAAATCAACAAAGTTAAACAGATTTGTCAATTACTTCTATTTAACTAAATGAAGCAGGGCGTACGGGTATGCCCCTGTTCCCGAGCCCTTAAGGACTCAGGGCGTATCTGTATACCCTGATCACGCTAACAGGATTAAAACCATTCTCACGAGTGGAGAACGAGTTAAACCCCATGAGTCCCAGTTACTACGGGCAGCCAGGACCAACGGTTAATGTCGGGCACCGCCGATCGAGCCGATGCCCGACATTAGCCCATTAGATGCAGCGATCAAAGTTGATTGGGCCGAGACTGATCGGGGCTATTGTGACAGAATTACGATGTCCCGATCAGCTTACTGGACAACGGGAGGTGTCCTCACCAGCCTCCACATCATCGGATCGGCGATCTACTGCTCCATGCCTGCGCAGCAGGCTCGAGTAGCAGAGCACCGATAACACTGATCAATGATATGCCATGGCATAGCATTAAACAGTGTATGCAATCAAAAGATTGCATGGTATAGCCTCCTAAGGGGGCTAAAAAAAAAAAAAAAAAAGTAAAGTGGTGGAAAAATAAGAGAATACATGTGAATAAGTCCCCCACCCTTAATAAAAGTTTAAATCACCTCCTTTTCCTATTTTATAAATAAAATAATGTAATAAAAAAATCATATGTGGTACCGCCGTGTGCGTAAATGTCCTAACTATTCAAATATAAGGTTAGCTAAACAGCACGGTCAATGGCGTACACGTAAAAAAATACCAAAGTCCACAATTCTGAATTTCTGGTCACTTCATATACCATAAAAATATTAATAAAAAGCAATCAAAAAGTCCCATCAAAACAAAGATGGTACCGATAAAAGCTACAGAACACGGCGCAAAAAATAAGCCTTATATAGCCCCATACATGGGGAAATAAAAAAAAGTTATAGGGGTTAGAAGATGACAATCTTAAACATACTATTTTTGTTGCATGTACCGGTAGTTATAATTTTTTTTTTTAAAGTAGTAAAATAAATAAAACCTACTTAAATTGGGTATCCCTGTAACCGTATGGACCTACAGAATAAAGATAATGGGTCATTTCTACCGAAAAGTGCACTGCGTAGAAACGGAAGCCCTAAAAATTTGCAAAATGGCTTATTTTTTTCATTTCACGCCACAAATATTTAGTTTTTTCTTTGCCGCAGATTATGTTATAAAATAAGTAATGTCATTACAATGTAAAATTGGTGACGCAAAAAACAAGCCTTTATATGGGTCTGTAGGTGCAAAATTGAATGCATTATGATGACGAGAGCACAAACGAAAATAGTTTTGAGTCCTAGAGGTGAAAATGGGCTGAGTCCTAAGGGGTTAAAAATCTTAATCCTTCCAATAGTTAGCTGCTGTATGCTCCACAGGAAGTTCCTTTCTTTTTTAATTTCTTTTCTGGCTGACCACAGTGCTCTCTGCTGACACCCCTGTCCATGTCAGGAACTGTCCAGAGCAGGAACAAATCCCCATAGCAAACCTTTCCTGATCTGGACAGTTCCTGACATGGACAGAGATGTCAGCACAGAGCACTGTGGTCAGACAGAAAAGAAATTCAAAAAGAAAATAACTTCCTCTGGAGCATACAGCAGCTGATAAGTACGGAAAGGATTAAGATTTAGAAGTCATTTACAAATCTGTTTAGTTTTCTGGAACCAGTTGATTTAAAAAAAAAAATTCCACTGGAGTACCCCTTTAACTGATATTTTCACTAGCGTTTACAGCTTTTTTTTAGGTCTGATCCAGTAGGGAAAAACTTATCAGGGACTCCAGCTAAGCTCTATCGTTGTGCATCATTTGTCACATTACTGGTTCAGCCTGCTGCTTTAAAGGGAAACGGACAGGTTGTTTATCCATGCTAAACTTAATAAACATTTTACTCAGGCACTGTAACCACGAGGGGTAATTTACTAAAATTGGTCCCCACGTTGGAAAGATATGGCTCCTGTTGCTAGAATGGTAAATCTGTTTAGTACACAATGGAGGAGAGTGCTGGCTTGCGGAGCTTCCCTGCCTTTAATCTCCATGCAGTGCTATTCCTGCCCATCTTATGCATATTCATTAGTTTTCACTCTCACATCCTAATCATAACGTGAGTAAGGAATAATGAATATGCATAAGATGGGCGGGAATGGCGCGGCATAGAGAACGGAGGCAGGAAACCTTGGCAAGATGGCTCTCGCCTTCACTGTGTACTAAACAGAATTACCATTCTAGCAACTGCGGCCATATCGTCACATTGGGACCAAATTCAGTAAGTCATACCTCATTTTACTCCTGTTCACCTGAACTATAACCGAGTGTATTGGGTTTAGTGCAGGTGAACAGTCTAAGTTTCTCTTTAAACCTCACTCATGATTTATACTGCAGCTCTATGTGTGCAGACTGGGTTCTGATTACAAACAGAAGCTCACCAGGAGGTCAGTGCCAGTTCAGACTTCCATTTCAAAAAAGATTTTTAAAAAATTTGAGGTGGAGGTTGGAACATCATGGTGTGTAACTGCTTTTCAGCAAATGGTACTGACAAACTTAACATAATTGAAGGAAGGATGAATGGGCAACAAGACATTCTTGACAAACATCTGCGGTCATCTACCAGGATGATAAAGATGAAACAAGAGCAGACAATGACAAAAGACAATGACCCAAACACAGCCAAGGAAACACTCAAGGGGTTACAAAGAAAAAAAGGTAAAAGCTGCTAGAATGACCCAGCCAATCACCTGACTTTAATGCCATCGAAAATTTATGAAAAAATTATTCATAGAAGAGTTCCACGGAACCTTCAAGATATGAAGACGGTTAGTGTGGAAGATAGACAAAATCCCACCAAAGCAATGCATGCGACCAGTGAAAGTGAAGTGAAGAGTCTTGAAGTGGTCATTACCAAATAAGGCTTTTGTGCAAAGTATTAAAAGGAAAACGGTCATCAGTGTTACCTGCATTAACCTGTTGGTACAGTTGTGTAATAAATCCCTACCAAAAAGAAAACACTACTCCAAAATAACTATATCAAACAAATATCTTTATTGAAAAATCCAAAATAGTATAAAAACATACATGTTAAAATGGCACTTTACGAAGTCGCATCAGGGACACAAAACCTTGGAAGGCAAGATAAATCCTCAAGTAAATCACTACTATATACATGAGACACCATTCCAGGACATACATAAAAATATAGTATAAACAAAGTGCAAATGCAAGCAACAGTGTACAGACTATATCTCAGATGGAGGGTAACAACTAAGAGATCCTGATGTCTATCATAAGAATAAGCCTTACCAAGGTTGTGCATACCCCAACACGTCCCCTGAGGAAGCTCAGCAGAGCAAAACATATGTTGAGATCTGCACATACATTTTACTTATTTTACCCACTGTATTTAATAGAAGAAAAAAAAAAGGTAAAGCGTACCTTTAATATGTTACTCAGTACCTAATCCTGACCATAGGCATTTTTATGCCTCTATCACCTTTATCTATATTTATATAAAACTCAATGTGTGTGTGTGTGTGTGTGTGTGTGTGTGTGTGTGTGTATGTATGTGTGTGTGTGTGTTCCACAAAAACTTCCAAACGGCTAAAGATATTAACATGAAACTTGGCACACATGTTACTTATATGTCAACAACAAACATAGGATAGGTGATTTAACCCTTACTCACCCCCATTTGCCAGAGCCGGGGTTTATGTTTAAAGTCCTATACAAGTCAATGGGAAATATATGTTACTGCATAACTTCCAAACGGCTTGAGATATTTCGATAACACTTGGTCCCATGTTACTTATATGTCCACTTAAAATATAGGATAGTTAATTTAACCCTTAACTACCCCCATTTGTGAGGGTCGGGGGTTTTGTTTAAAGTCCCATGCAAATCAATGGGAAATGTATGTTCCCACATAACTTCAGTACGGCTGAAGATATTTCAATACCTGGTACACATATTACAGGTCGGGATAGGAGGCCGGGATAAGAGGCCGGGATAAGAGGCCGGCATAGGAGGCCGGGATAGGAGGACGGGATAGGAGGACGGGATAGGAGGACGGGATAGGAGGACGGGATAGGAGGACGGGATAGGAGGTCGGGATAGGAGGTCGGGATAGGAGGTCGGGATAGGAGGTCGGGATAGGAGGTCGGGATAGGAGGTCGGGATAGGAGGTCGGGATAGGAGGTCGGGATAGGAGGTCGGGATAGGAGGTCGGGATAGGAGGTCGGGATAGGAGGTCGGGATAGGAGGTCGGGATAGGAGGTCGGGATAGGAGGTCGGGATAGGAGGTCGGGATAGGAGGTCGGGATAGGAGGTCGGGATAGGAGGTCGGGATAGGAGGTCGGGATAGGAGGACGGGATAGGAGGACGGGATAGGAGGACGGGATAGGAGGACGGGATAGGAGGTCGGGATAGGAGGTCGGGATAGGAGGTCGGGATAGGAGGTCGGGATAGGAGGTCGGGATAGGAGGTCGGGATAGGAGGTCGGGATAGGAGGTCGGGATAGGGGTGGATATAGGAGTAGTCTACGCCAGTGATTCACAATCAGGGTGCCTCCAGCTATTGCTAAACTCCCAGCATGACTGGACAGTCAGTCGCTGTCCGGAAATGCTGGGAGTTGTTGTTTTGCAACAGCTGGAGGCTCCGTTTTGTAAACACTGCCGTACGATACATTTTTCATTTTTATTGAGGGGGGGGGGTCACAGTGTAATGGGGTGTATATGTAGTGTTTTACCCTTTATTATGTGTTAATGTAGTGTAGGGTTTTTAGGGTACATTCACACAGGCGGGGGTTTACGGTGAGTTTCCCGGTAGGAGTTTGCGCTTAAGCGGAAAATTTGCCGCAGCTCAAACTTGAAGGAGGAAACTCACTGTAAACCCGCCCGTGTGAATGTACCATGTAAAAACCTCCAGCTGTTGCAAAACTACAACTCCCAACATGCACTGACAGATTGTGCATGCTGGGAGTTGTACTTTTCAACAGCTGATGGCACACTGGTTGGAAAACCTTCAGTTAGGTTCTGTTATCTAACTCATTATTTTCCTACCAGTGTGCCTCCAAGCTGTTGCAAAACTACTACTCCCAGCATGTACTGATCGCCAAAGGGCCTGCTGGGAGATGTAGTTATACAACAGCTGGAGGTAAGCAACTACTACTCCCAGCATGGCGAAACAGCCATTTGTTGTTCGTGCATGCTGGGAGTAGTAATTTTGCAAGATTTAGAGGGCCATGGTTTAGAAACCACTGCACAGTGATCTCCAAACTGTTGCCCTACAGCTGTAGCAAAACTACAAATCCCAGCATGCCCAAACAAACAGCTGTCTAGGCATGCTGGGAGTTGTAGTTTTGCAACATCTGGAGGGCTACAGTTTAGAGACCACTGTATAGTGGTCTCCAAACTGTAGTCCTCCAGATGTTGCTAGGCAACTCACCGGCTTCCGTAGTCTGCACCAGGGAGCCAGCCGCACGTTTTCGCAGCACGCTGCTGCCTCCGCCAATGGTAAGTGACCTCCGGCGCCGGTCACAGGACAGTTCCCCCGTTCTGCCCGGACTACTGTGGGTGGGCAGAACGGAGGACCGAACTTTAAGCCTCCCCCCGATCTGCTATTGGTCAGTCGCTTCTGACCGACCAATAGCAGGGATGGGAGGGGTAGCACCCCTGCCACCTCACTCCCATCCCTTCAGATAGATCGAGGGTGTCTTGGACAGCCCCGATCCCCGTTATTTTCCGGGTCACCGGAGACCCGTGTGACCCGGAATCGCCCCAGATCGCCAGTTTGAATTGACCGGCAATTTGTGGCAATCACCGACATTGGGGGGGGTGTCTTAGGACCCCCAGGGGTTTGCACGGGATGCCTGCTGAATGCGTAAAGGTACACCCTGGGTCCCAAAGTGGTTAAGGAATGTAACAAGGGGTGCAGTGCGCATTTACACACCACAGGTGTCTGAAAGATTTTTGGAACAGTGGACCGTGCCAATGAAAAATAAGAATTTTGATATGCACAGCCCACTGTTCCAAAAAGCTGTCAAACGGCAGAAACTATTTCAGAAAAAAACCAATGGCACTCCTCTTCTGAGCCCTGTAATGCGATCGCAGAGAACTTTACGTCCGCATATGAGGTATTTCCATACTCAGAAAAATTGGGGTTCCTAATTTTGGGGAGCTTTTTCTCCTAATCTCCCTTGTGAAAATGGAAAAAAAAAAATGGCGTCAAGAGCAAGGATTTGGCTTTGTGTCTCATGATAGCTCTACTTGGAATAGAAAGGAACTGTACAAAAAAGATGGTTTGCATCTTTCTCTCAAAGGAACAAATGTACTCAGTGAACAATTCCAAGAATTTGCTAATGAGTATTTAAACTAGGAAGGGGGGGGGGGGAAGAGTGAAACTCCATGAGTCCAATTGCCCCCCGAAAGAATGCCAGAGCATGTCAGTAGCCCAGAGGTTAAGAAATGACAAGCTCAGAGTCCTGTCTACAAATGCCCGCAGTTTAGGTCAATGAATAAAATCAATGAACCTGGGTCAATAATGGCATCTGAGAATATAGATTTAGTGGCTGTTACTGAGACATGGTTTGATGAAAGGAATGACTGGGACATATCCATATCAGAGTACTCTTTATACAGAAGAGACAGAGAAGGCTATGTTAAAGATAGTATAAAATCTAACCTAATACAAGTTAATGAGGCAACCATAGAGTCAGTTTGGGTTACGTTGCAGTTTGGTAATCATGCAGTAACTCGTGTAGGTGTGATATATAGACCACCTGGCCAAGTTAAATAAGTAGATGAACTACTAGTTGAAGAAATATCTAAAATGACAATGAAAGGAGAAGTTATCATGATGGGAGACTTCAATCTTCAGGATATAAACTGGAAAACCAAAATAGCTAGTTCTGCAGGAGTACAGATATTCTAAATTCCCTACTGGGATTATCTCTACAACAAGTGGTTGAGGAGCCAACCCGGAGGGAGGCCAGTTTGGATTTGGTCTTCACAAATGGGGATTTGGTATATGATGTTATTGTTGGCGAAAGCTTGGGATCTAGTGATCACCAATCAGCGTGGTTTGATATAAGAACAGTGAAGGAGTCACACCACACAAAAACAAAAGTTTTAGGTTTTAGAAAAACACTTTTCAAAAATGAGATTAGTCATAAATGAGTCCCTATCATACTGGAACAAAATACATGGAGTTCAGGAGAAATGGAACTACTTGAAAGACACATTATTGAAGGCAACAGAAAATTGAATTAGACTTGTCAGTAAAAGCAGAAAAAGGAAGAGACCACTGTGGCCAAAATCATAAAAAATAAATAAAAACTAGCATTTAGTAATTATAAAACAACCCAGGGCAATGAAGATAGGGAAATCTACAAGACTAGGCAGAAAGAGGCCAAGCAAGTTATAAGAACTTCTAAAGCGCAGGCAGAAGAAAAACTAGCTCAGTCTGTGGGGATAAGACATTCTTCAGACATATAAATGAAAAAAGGAAATTAAAACAAGGAATAACTAAATTAAAAACAAAGGAAGGAAGGTATGTAGAAGAGAATAAGGGGCTAGCCGACTGCCTTAATGAATAATTCTGTTCAGTTTTTACAGAAGAAAAAGGAAAAGGACCTCCATTAGAGAGGAAAACGAAGGAATTGTTTGATGCATGTGTCTTTACAGAGGAAGAGGTTCTACGTTTGCTGTCTAAAGTGAAGACAAATAAATCACAGGGGCCTGATGGGATACACCCAAAATTATTAAAATAGCTTAGAGGTGAGCTAGCAAAACCGTTAACAGATTTATTTAACCAATCACTGGTAACAGGAATCGTCCCGGAAGATTGGAAATTAGCAAATGTCGTGCCCATTCACAAGAAAGGTAGTAGGGAGGAATCAAGCAACTATAGGCCAGTAAGTCTGACATCAATAGTGGGGAAATTAATGGAAACCCTACTTAAGGATAGGATTGTGGAACATCTAAAATCCCATGGATTGCAAGATGAAAAACAACATGGGTTTACTTCAGGGAGATAATGTCAAACAAACCAGATTGGTTTTTTTCACTGGGCGACTAAAATAATAGATGGCGGAGGGGCAGTAGACATTGCATATCTAGATTTTAGCAAGACCTTTGACACTGTGCCCATTCTGCAGCACCTGAAACTACGGATACTGGAAGCCTGTGCTAGCATTTCTCCTGCGGTGTTGCTATCAGTGTGTGAAGAGTGGGAGAAGAGGGTTGCATTGACAATCCAACACAATGGGCAGCACATTGAACTCATTTTATAAGTGGTCAGAAACTTGTAAATAACTAATGAAAGAATAAAGTTACGTTAAAACCAAGCACATCATTGTTTTTCTTGTGAAATTCCCAATAAGTTTGATGTGTCACATGACCCTCTTCCTATTGAAAAAAACAAAAGTTGGATTAAAAATGGCCGACTTCAAAATGGCCACCATGGTCACCACCCATCTTGGAAACAGGAAGTTAATATCACCAACCATTCCCATTTTATTAAGGTGTATCCATATAAATGGCCCACCCTGCAGTATGCCATGTGGGTTTTTTTTTTTTTTTTTGCTGTTCTGGCACCAAACTGAACTGGCCCCTGAAAAATTCAGATTTTGATTTTTTTCGTGAAAATTTTGAAGATTGCTGCTAAACTTTGAAGCCCTCTAATGTCTTCAAAAAGTAAAAACATGTCAACTTTATGATGCCAACATATTGTATATGCAAATCAATATATAATTTATTTGGAATGTCCATTTTCCTTACAAGCAGAGAGTTTCATGAAACTTTAGAAATTTTCACCAAGAAATGATGCAATTATCGACAAAAATTTGCCACTAACAAAGTAAACTGTCACGAAAAAACAATCTTGGAATCAAATTCATAAGTTAAAGGGGTACTCCGGCCCTAAGACATCTTATCCCCCATCTAAAGTATAGGGGATAAGATGCCTGATTGCTGGGGTCCCACCGCTGGGAACCCCCACAATCTTTCATGCAGCACCCCGCTAACATTGCTCCGGGTCTGATGAATCACAATAACGGGGCAGGAGTATCGTGATGTCATGGCTCCGCCCCCGTGCGACATCACGCACTGCCTCCTCAATGCAAGCCTATGGGAGGGGGCGTGTCGGCTATGTTAAGCGGCATTGAGGGGGCAGAGCGTGACGTCACATGGGGGCGGAGGCGCGACGTCACGATACCCCCGGCCCTGTGATCGGGATTCATCAGACCTGGAGCAATGTTCGCTCCGAAGGCTGATAGCAGGGTGCTGCATGAAAGATTGCGGGGGTCCCCACCAGCAGGATCCCCGCGATCACGCATCTTATCCCCGATTCTTTGGATAGGGGATAAGATGTCTTAGGACCAGAGTACCCCTTTAAAGCATCCCAGTTATTAATGCATAAAGTGACAGAGGACAGATATTGAAAAAATGGCTGTGTCCTTAAAGGGGTACTCCGCCCGTAGACATCTTTTCCCCTTATCCAATGATATCTATATCTATCCAAGCCCCCTTAATGCAAGTCTATGGAAGGGGCGTGGTCCCCGTCATGCGTGACATCACAAGGGGGCGGGGCCGTGACGTCACAAACCGTCGACCCCTGTATCGCGAGTCATCAGGCGTGGAGCAAACTTTGGCTCCATGCTGCAGATGACTAGGGGCTGCAGGAGAGGGGATAAGATATCTAGGGGTGGAGTACCCCTTTAAGGGGTTGTTATTTATTTTAAAAAAAAATTGTTAAAATGGCTCTTTTTAATTTTTCCGTACACGGGGCTGACTGAGGGCTAATTTTTTTATTTGTGTTTTAGCACAAGGCTGCAACATAAAATGTGAAAAAAATGAAACAATCTGAAAATTTCCAAACACATTGTATATTTTGAGTATTGTTAATACAGCTATTTTCAATAAAAAGGTCATTCATTTTTTCGGAGGAACCTCTGGCTGCTTAGGATAATACAGTTCCCTTCACCCACTTTTTTTTTTCTTTTTTTGGTTGTTATCCTTGAACAACGTTTTCTACCTTTCTACTCAATGTTAACTTTCATTTTTGTTCCAGTTTTTCCAAGAATTGCATAAAGAATTTAACCACAAACAGAAAATTACCTATAGGTTTAGTACCATTTCAGTGTGTTTACTTTCCCTTATAAAGCTGAATTCAGCGATTTCTGAACTTCAATGGCTATTGCAAAATAGTGTGTGTGCTGGCCACTGTGTTACTGCCAGGTTTCACAAGCAGAAAGCTGTCGGAACACAACACTTCTGCCTTGATAGCTGCCAGGAGTTTGAAGAATCCGGCAGACAGATGAGCCAATAATTCTGTCACAGACATGCTTAAAATGTTCCTGATCAATTTATAATTATCACCACACAATTAATAGAAATTGGCCAGGAATATTCATTTTGCTGGACATATTTTAACACCTACATTTTACTGTTACAAGCATTTGTTGATGCTGAACGATGGACTTCCACAAATGAATGGGCGATTGTACAAAATTTTATTGATTTCTTAATCAATTATGAAAGATATTTTACTGATGAAGGACGATGCACATCCTCTCTTTTATAGGCAGTTTTAAATACGCAGTAATTTCCATCTGATCAATAATCATCCAAAGGAAATGGGCCCTACTACAGCTTCCCCTAATGTGCATGTCCAACTTGGCTTACAAAATCTGCACTTATGTTATTTCTATTGAAGCTCTATAAATGTTTTTACAGAAAGTATGCATTGCTTCCCATATTTGGGCACCACATGGCAACCAACTTGCTGTGTGTCATTGCAATGTGTGAAAATAGCTTGTGGCACAAAGATTAGATGTGTGTTGCAATGTACTGATCAGTAAACAATGTGGGAAATGACACTGCAAAAGCTATTCCAAAACATGAGCAATGTTTTAATAACCATCAAATATTTCCCTCAAAATATACAAATGCCTACTACCCCATATTATGCACCATTGTGCTACTACTGTAAATTGCTAAATATTAGGCTATGTTGATTATTTTTCATCAATGTTCTAATATTTTTTGATGAAGACAACTGTGCTGTCAAACCTACAACAATCTCAATAGATCATGTTATATAGGTACAGTAAAGATTTAAGGATCACTGTCATGGCTCTGGCATAAACAGAAGCTATGATGCTCCTATAGTTTCCTGTTGGGATGTGTGTCATCATATACTTTTGAGGCACTATTTTTTTTACATTTAAAAGTACTACATTCCTCAACATATTTTAGTAACTATATATAAACTTAGCCAAATTCACATCATTTTTTCAGGCCAAGAAATTTGCATACATTGGAATAGTTTATTTATGGTGTTCTGACCTACACTATGGCCCACTCATAGACTTGTTCTATAAAATATGTGGAATCATACATTGTATGGAAAGTTTTTATTGTGTAAAGGGCTCAGGCTGAAATGAGGGGGCTCAATTGAGGGGGCGTGGCTGTGACTGCACGAGCAGAGTATGGCCGTGACCCCTAAGATCAGACATCTTATCCACTATCCTTTGGATAGGAGATAAGATATCTAGGGGCAGAGTACCCCTTTAACACAATCAAGTGCTTGCCACAACTGTGGCCAGTGCATGACCAGGAAGTGTCATGAAACAGGACCAGGTTTCAGTGGAGGAACAAGGCAAGCGAGTATATATTATTGCAGCAGAGCCCATTTGACAATAAAAGATATTCCCCAGATCCCTTTTATAATACACCTTATGTTCCTTGGTCTACTAACCTATAAATAAAATTATCTAACAGTAGAAATCAAAATATAGTCTGCAAGTATTGTAGTGGTTCAGCAGTAACCCCACAAGTTGGTTATATTCCAGCAACCAGACTATGGAAAAAATAATTTGTATCAGGGAATAAGTGCCTACCTAAGAGAAGAGGGTCTCACCAACAGTTCTGTGGTGTGACCACAATAATTTCATATATGACCAATAGCAGTTCATAACATGCCCTTAAGCATTCTCACCTCGAACCTTTGGCGAACCGCTAGCGAAAATACACAGCTTCTCCCTATACGTGTTTCTGTCAATAAGGGTGATGACGTTATTAGGGAAGATATAACATATAGGAGCATGGTATGTGAGGTTGGCACAAAAGTGATGTGAGAGTCAAAAAAATGCCATCCTTACTGAATGTAATGCAACACAGCATGGCTAGGTGTGATAAGGCTTCAACAACACATGCACCAAACCTCTACAATAAAGTAAAAAGATGCCTTATGTGAATAATAAGTATTTATTGCAGTTAGTGGGGCCAGTATAAAATATGTCCCGTCACCCATAAGAGGAGACCAAAGCCAGTGTCAGGTCAACAACTGTGTCCTAGTCCAGAATACATTTAGCAGGTCCAGTCATTGGCTTGGTAATGTGCACCAAGCTAAATAATTTATAGATTTTTACGATGTGCATACAAAAAATAAATAAATAAATAAAAAACATACTAGAAGTGTAGTATGCCTTAATCCATGGCATCCTAGCCTGATGAATAGTGGGCTAGGGTGAGTAAAACACCAGAACAACCAAGAATTAGCATCCTTTTCTATCCTTGGCCACCAATTAAAGAGGCACTACCCAAGATAAGCAAGTAATTAAATATTAACCCCTCGCATACCTTGCACCACTAAAGATAGGAGCTTGTTCCTTATCCACCAGCAAATCAAATATTAACCATTTAATTCTGATTGTTGCAAGACTACTAACCCCAGCATGCCAAGTCATCTCTTTATATGCACACTTATACACATATAAGGACATTTATCATTGTTGCTTTGATAAGAGAGTTCTGTAGTCATTTCTTTGGTTTTGCTTATGTATAACATATTTATCATACTATCACAGGGGGTTGATAATTTTGGCTCACATAAGCAAAAAACAATAAATCACTTTAGAATAGGGATCGACCGATTATCGGTTTGGCCAATATTATCGGCCGATATTCACGATTTTGGGCGTTATCAGTATCGGCAATTACCTTGCCGATAATCCGATAATGCCCCGCCCCCCGCAGTACCACCCACCGCACCGCGACTGCCCCCACACCGCACCTCCCTGGCCCCATTGCCTCCCTCATCCACGGTTTTATAATTACCTGTTCCCGGGGGGCCGGGGTCCACGCTACTTCTGGCTCCTGCAGCTTCCTGCGTTACGATGTGCGCAATGACGAGTGACGTGACGCAAGTCACTGTCAGTGCGCATAGTGACAGCTCAGGAGGACGCCACTGGAGCCAGATGTAGAGTGGACCCCGGGAATAGGTAATTATAAAACCGGGGATGGGGAGGCAATGGGGGTGCGACGCGGTGCGGTGGGGGGATGCGACGCGGTGCGGCCGGTGGCGGTGATAGGACTCAGGAGGACCCACGGACAGGCAGTGGGAGAGAAGCGGGTGGCGACGGCGGCCTATGGCACCCCAAAAGCCGCTGCAGTTCATTGATTTAAAGCGCCCGCTTTAAATCAATGATCTGCAGCGGTGTCGGAGGGGGGGGGGGGGGGAGGATAAATAGCCGATAACTTATACCGGAATATCGGTATAAATTATCGGCTATCGGCCCTAACCTCCACAGATTATCGGTATCGGGCCCCAAAAAAAAATCGATATCGGTCGATCCCTACTTTAGAATACCATTTTTTTTAGCACAAACAAGCAAAAACCAATAAATGTCTTCAGAACATGCAGTTGTGGAAAAATATGAAACAATGTGCAAGAATATATATAATTGTGTGTGTATATAAAAAAACTTTTACCACTTTTTCCACCTAAATGTCCAACCCATTTTGTGTTTGTTTTTTTTTCTTCTCATTTCAGATCTGTGTATCCTGTAGACTACTTCAGATTCGGTGGACTACATTGACCAGCGTTGCTTTTTTTGTTTTATATTCATAAATGGTTAACAAGGGCTTGTGGGAGAGTGTTTTTTAAAATACATTTTTTTTATAAACGTGTTTTTTTTATTTCTTTACTTTACATGCTTATAAGTGGAGGCCATCTTATAGACCATTAGTCCATTACAAATCCGGTGCTTAGCGTTGGCCCCAAAACCCGCTAGCGCTAACCCCCAATTATTACCCCAGTACCCACCACCACAGGGGTGCCGGGAAGAGCAGGTACCAACAGGCCCGGAGTCTAAAAAAATGGCGCTCCTGGGCCTAGGCGGTAACAGGCTGGCGTTATTTAGGCTGGGGAGGGCCAGTAATAATGGTCCTCGCCCACCCTGGTAATGTCAGGCTGTTGCTGCTTGGTTGGTATCTGGCTGAGAATGAAAATAGGGGGAACCCCACATATTTTTTGTATAAATAATAAAAAAATAAACGCATAGGGTTCCCCCTATACAATAAAGGAGCAACAGCCTGGCATTACCAGGGTGGGCAAGGACCATTGTTACTGGCCTTCCCCAGCCTAAATAATGCCAGCCTGTTCCCGTCTAAGCCCAGGAGCGCCATTTTTCGACGCTCCGGGCCTGTTGGTACCAGATCTTCCCGGCACCCCTGTGGCGGTGGGTACCGGGGTAATAATTGGGGGTTAACAATAGCTATTTTTTGGGACTGTCTATGATACACCGCACTTTAAAAAATATATATTATTTTAAAAACACTCCCCCACAAGTCCTCGTTAACCATTTTATTAACATTAAACAAATAAAATGCTGGTCATCATAGTAGTCCATCGAATCCTAAGTAGTCCACAGGATACACAGATCTGAAATGAGAAGAAGAAAAAAAAAAAAAAACACAAAATAGGTTAGTACATTTATTGGCACCCGCTCGCATATCTCCTGCCGCCCACACTGCATGACTACAACTCCTAGCATGCCCTTGCGGCTTGGGCAGGAGATGTGTGGGCGGGTGATAAGCTTATCACCTGCCCTGCCGCACGACTACAAATCTAAGCATGCCCTTACAGTAAGGACAAGCTGGGAGTTTTAGTAGTGCGGTGCGGGTGGCAAGCTTGTCAATCGCCCCTGCCGCAGGACTACAATTCCCAGCATATCCTTACTGTAAGGGCATGCTGGGAGTTGTAGTACTGCGGCACAGGTGGGAGATGTGCGGGCGGGTGACATACTTGTCACTCGTTCGTGCCGCACCCCTACAACTCCCAGCATGTCCTTACAATAAGGACATGCTGGGAGTTGTAGTCCTGCACGGTGGGTGACAAGGAAGCCAGGGAAGCGGGCGGCTTGTACTGTGCTCCCTGGGTTCCCAGCAGGGAAAATGAAGTTATGGCACTGTAACTTCATATTTCCCTCTGGCAGCTGTGATTGGCCAGGAGGTCTAGACCAATCACAGGTCTGGTCGGGAAATATGAAATTACAGTGCTGTAATTTCATATTCCTGCTGGCTGGCTCTGCTCCACGGCCACATCTATCACCTGGCCGCTAGCTGTTGTAACTATAACTCCCAGTATGTCCTCACTGTAAGGGCACGCTGGGAGATGTAGTTCTGCAACAGCTAGCAGGTGAGTGATAGATGCGGGCGGTGGCCAGGGAGTGGAGCAGTGGAAAAAGTCGCACAGCTCCGCTCCCCGGCCACCTGCCTGCATCTTTCACATGCCCGCTAGCTATTACAGGACTATAACTCCCAGCATGCCCTCACAGTGAGGACATGCTAAGAGTTGTAGTCCCAACAGCCTGCGGGCAGGCGGTAGATGTGAGCGAGTGCAGGGGAGTGGAGGTGCACAACTGCGACTTTTTGTGCAACTTTTTTAAAAATGCTGTCAAAAGCAAGTTTGTAAGTCAGGTCTGACCTTGCTTACACTTGCGACTTTTTGAAGGGGGTTTGCAACAATTTTTTTTGCTTACGTGCGACTTTCACTCTTGATAAATCCCGACCACTGCAATGTGAAAACTGAAAATTGCTTAGGTAGGGCTGACTGGTATTTTTTGCTTACCCACAAAAGTCACACAAAAAGTTGCTTACGCGTACGTGCGACTATTTGTACGACTTCTTTAAGCAAAAAAAAATAAAAAAACTCTAAAACCTTTAATAAATTTCCTTCATAGTTGTCAGTTACTAAGTAGGACCACCTACTTGACTGGCCACTTTGCTCAGAACGAGCAAAAGATTTATATGAATTAAAGACAAGATACATTTTCTGAAGAAGCTATATTTGCTCATCAGCAGCTGTATAAAGATTATGTCTGCAGATTGGACTACATTTTCAAGGTAACAGGTCCTTGGAAAGATGATTGTGTGCTTTCTGAGAAAGCACACTATATATCCCTGTTCCTTTCAAATGCCTCACCACAGTCAGGTGGGTGAGTGAAAGAAGGGGCTCTTAAAGGGGTACTCCGGTGAAAACCTTTTTCCTTTTAAATCAACTGGTGCCAGAAAGTTAAACATATTTGTAAATTACATCTATTAAAAAAATCTTAATCCTTCCAGTACTTATTAGCTGCTGAATGCTACAGAGGAAATTCCTTTCTTTTTGGAACACTGATGACATCACGAGCACAGTGCTCTCTGCTGACATCTCTGTCCATTTTAGCAACCATGCATTGCAGATGCATAGCAGATGTATGCTAAGAGCAGCATGGTGGCTTAGTGGTTAGCACAGCTGCCTTGCAGTGCTGGGGCCTTGGGTTCAAATCCCACTAAGGACAACAATAAATAAAGAAAGACTTATTATTATTATTATAATGTCAGCAGAGAGCACTGTGCTCGTGATGTCATCAGAGAGCATTCCAAAAAGAAAAGAATTTCCTCTGTTGTATTCAGCAGCTAATAAGTACAGGAAGGATTAAGATTTTTTTTTTAATAAGTAATGTAAAAATCTGTTTAACTTTCCAGAGCCAGTTGATTTAAAAGAAAAAAGGTTTTCACCGGAGTACCCCTTTAATCTAGCTACCACGGCAGAATTATCATCACTTCTTTTGTGAATTAGTGATAAAATTTTTTGGTGGGAAACGCCGATGCTGAACTAATACAGGATACTACAATGAAAAAAAAATACCATACTTATAATTTTTACTTTGCTTACCCAGAATGTCATAGTTACTACAGCTTAGATTTACATAACAACAGAGTTCTATATATTTTTTTTAATCTTGTGTATTTTAACACAATAGCACAGCCAATCCCTACAGTCACCAGTGTCATTTTACAGTGAATTTTAGAAAGCCGTTCTTAACAAGCTGTTGACTATTGAAGCAAGGAATTGGATATTATCCTACTAGAGGCTTAAACTTGGGCACACAAATGAAGAACACACAGACCTTTCAGTGATAGCAGAGCTTCAGCAAAGCACTGATTTAATTTCATGACTGCTGTGTACAGATAGCTGGCATTACTAAATGCTGCTCTAATATCAACTTGTTAAATTTGAACCCACAGTCAGCGTATCAGTATACATGACCAGACTAACTGGAGTCAAGGGAAATATTTTGGGAGTTGTTTATTTTTAACTGGGCTACAATGCTACACTATGGCTGCAATGACCACATCCACACTAAAGGTCCAATGTTTCTAACAAAGCTAAAGCTGTAACCTGAAAATATTCTATCTACAGTTACTACATACAACGTGTCAATTTAAGTAACCAAACATCATTATCAAGTATCAATACAAAAATGCATTGTTCCCAATAGCAAATAAAAAAAAAAAAAGTTCCCTGAACTTATTATGCACCAGGAATAATGAACATCGGGTCTTAATTAGTACTGTGGAAGACTGGAAAAACTGTCAAAAACCAACAAAAATGTAAGCTTTTATTGCAATAATTGTGACTTTACTATGCACTCTGTTTTTGTATGGTCAATAAATAGACAGTTGAAAAAAAATCTAGACAGATGGATTTCTCATTGGCATGAACAAATTGCAAAAACAAACAAAAATGTACATTTACTGGCAAATTTAAAGTTTTTTCATACAGAGATATATATATATTTATATTTATTATTCTGGTTTGCTATTTTAAATGGCCTGGAAAGTGAAATAACTCACCTTGAAGGGTTTCACAGAGGGTTTGACAGTCACACCAGTAGAGGGTTTACTTATGGATTGTCTCTTAAAGCTACAAATCCTGCTTTCACTTCCAGGTGCAAACTGTATGTGCAAATGGGATGACCCTAATTTTGGGTAATTATACTTAAGACTAGAAGAGTTTAGTTTGTTGGGAGGTCCTTCCGATATACTTCTTTGGAAGAGATGGCTTGATTTCCTGTTGGGAATAACTTTGCTATTCTGGTCTCTACTAATACTGATCTGATATTCCGTAATCTTTTTTGAAGGAGAACAAGCAGAGGTGCTTCGCGATAGTCGGATGTGCCGATGTGACTGCACTCCATTGCTGGTCTCAGATTTATCATGTCTGCGTGATCTTACATAGTCACGTTCCCTACCTTCCGACAATTGTCTCTGGTGAGAAACATTTAGTGAAACAGGAGAAAATCCATCCTCTGCAGTATCTGGCTTCTGAACACCATGTGACGGATCGGTCTCTTGTAAAGAGTCATTCAAGTAAAGTGGTTTAATGTCTCTAACTTCCCCAATAGTGCAATTATTTTTGTGAAGACGCACTCCATTGACTGCTGTTGAAAGAAATCCCTTGGATGAGGTCTGATCTTCCTTCTCTGTAAGCTCATTAGAACAAAGCATGAACTGATAGGATGTCTGATAAGGGCCTCTATTAATTGGGGGACTCAAAGTAGTTGGAGAAGTTGGTGGAGTCTCAGAGGGACTCCGAGGGAAGATCACCAAAGAAGAACAACGTCTCAGAGGAAGCCTTATTTTCCTTCTTGATGGCAGATTTCTCATTGTCACTTCTTTGTCTAGTTCCTCATGGTCAAAAGGAAATGTACTTTTACACCTAGAATAAACCTTACGAACATTATTCAGTTTGCAAGGATTGACTTCCGCATTTGCATAGACTGTATTGTTAGCAAGCACATTGTTAATGTAACTAGCATCACCTAGAGAAAGGGTACTGCTACTATTGTCACTTAAAACACTATTCGAGCATGAACCAGTGTCACTTGTTGTACTCGTACAAGATCCATAGTCACTGCTGTTGCTACTAAATGATCCATTGTCACTCACAGCAATGCTACATGAACTGCCGTTCTTAGCCAAGGTGTTATTTGGGAAACTGCTGTCATTTACGACCGGGTGACAGCTATAATTCCTGCTCATGTTATAACTAGAATTAATCCCATCCTTGTAATCGCTGACGAAAGAAATGTCTTCCTCCGCAGCAAGGTCTGCGTTGCCAGACTGATGGCATCTACTATTCCGGCTGGTCTGTAAAGAAATCTGAAGTGATGTGCTTTTTTTGCTAGGCGGTGAAACAGAAGTACCTTGATATGACTGTGCAATTTCAGGTGAAGGTGATAGCTGTACTGTTTGCCGTGGAGACAGTCTCATCTGTATCACACTTGGCGCAGAAGAATGGGAGATACTTTGGAAACACATGTGAATATTGCTATCCAGACCATCTCCAGAGCTGTCGGGCAGTGGATCAGTGTTACTTCTTCTGGTGGCAAAATGAAGTCTCAGACGACGTGCCATTTGTCCCTTCTGACCATATTACTACTTCAGATGTGCAGTTCTCTCTCACTCCCCGAGCAGACCAAAAGCAGCAGAAAAACATGTAGATTGTTGGTATTACACTGCAGGAAAAGCCACAAAACTGCCTCATGTGTCCCAGCCAAACACAGGAAAATGATGAGCCACAGGGTAGAGCTGTGCACGTCATGAAACAAACAGACCATTCCTGGCTCCACAGTTTCTAAACAGTCTTGGATCGCTCGTACTCCAACTGCATTCACTTACCAGGCACTTGATTTCTAGCGACATTTAAGCTCAGCTCTCCTGCTGCATACTGGCTGTAACACTGCCAAGCTTGATTTAATAATACCTTCTCCAATATGCATGAATGAGTCCTTCCCAAAAACAACAATGCGTCTGTATTTGAAGCCTAGCTGTGTTTTCTTGCTGTAGTCGTCCTGCCTGAACACATGTCCTAGCTGAATCAATATGCCTTAACTTTCCTCTGCAGCGCACAGGCTCTAATATTTTTACCCATACATATAGAGTTACAGGAAGTTGCAGGGAATGGAGTTCCACATAATTGAGTATCAAAGTTAAGATTGAATTACCAGAAACTATCCATAATAGGAAACTATTGAAGATTCTGCTATGCACAAAACCACTGGTATTCATTTGAATTTCAAGTTCTAGTAACATAAAATAAAAAATTGTCTATTGCTTGAAAGGATTTACCAGGTTCAGCTATTTACAGATTTTTTTTTCACATGAAGCTAATAGCACACTTCACACATGCACATTGGAGACACTATGAGGGAGCATATATGCCATACTGTGCTAAAAATAAAATAAAATAAAAAAACACAATTTATAGATTGCACCAGCCTTTTAAAATAACTTACAAAAATATATTAAAGCAATGAACTTTCCTTCAGAATTATACTGCATCTCAACCTCTTTTTGACTGTGCTGAATCAGCCTTTTATAGCCAGACCTATTTACGTTCTATATCAGTTTTAGTTTTTCCAAACATTTATCTAGACTGTTTTCACGCGCAGGCTGCTTTCCACCTCCCGGATTTATTAAGAGGCACATTCTTAACAAATCAGGCAGTGAATCGACCCAAATGCTGTGCTTCTGAAATCTACATTCGCTCAGAGCTGTGTAGCAGAAATTGTGGTAAATCCAGAATTGTAGAAGACCACACCTACTACCCTGTCCACTTAGGGGGGGAAGTCACAAAGTTTTTGAGCAAAACAGAGCCTAACACAGACAATGATCAATTACCCCCTGAGTGATTTTTAAACAAGACTTTTTTTTTTACATATTTATAAACATTTAATTCCTAATGTTGCATTAGTCTATGGCTGTTATTTTAGGGTTTTACTGGTAAGTGCAACCTTGTGGAAGTATTTGTGTGTACAGCAGCCTGGTCAGACTGCACCAGCACTCATTGGAACTCGTAAATACACCAATTAAATTAGCTGAAGTCTGTTAAATCTGCCAGTTGTGCTCTAGTACCCATGTGCACACATTTAAAGCACTGCTCCCTCCTATGTAAAGTCAAAGGGGTTAAATAATGTACAATAAAAATAATGCATCAAAGCAATACACAAGCAGCTAATTTTTCATATAACGAAACACAGATGACATCTAGTGGCTAAAAAAAGTACAACTTTTGACATCTAAATCCACCGTAAGGCAACAATATATCTCTGTGTGAACCTGACCTTTATGTTGTATTTGAAATGCCAATAGTCTAGGAGATAAAAAAAAAAAAAAAGGAGATACCAAACTGGTACTAAACTTAAATAGGCACGGTCACTTCAAAAACTTAGACATGTACAGTAAAAGTTCAGACCATGATAAATAGCTAAAACTAACTAAAACAGGCTGGGAGAAGGGTGTGCTAAGAGATACAAACTTACAATGTAAGTCTATGAGATTGTCTCAGTCAGCAGTGCTTTGCTCCACTTTTCACCCCCTCATTCAAACAATAGGTCGGGGTCTGAACACTCAGACCCTGATCAATCAAACATTTTTGGCTTGTCTCTAGGACAGGTCTAGGACTGGTACACTTAAAATACAGAAAGAAAGAAAAATCTGACACTTGAATGATCTCATTGGCGCACCTTCAAAGTCTATGTTAAACTTTCAACACTTGAAGGCACTAGGAAACCCTATCTCTACTTGAAGCAGTATATGGCATCAAAATCTCAGTGCATAATTGAACACAAGTAGCAGTCAAACATTTTTGTTAAACAAGTTGTACAAAACATACTATCTGAACTATTGTAAAATCATGAGCTAAAGATAAATGTTACTGGCTTTGAGTGTTTAGTGCTGGATGCACTACTACAATTCCTAGCTAAAACACCAGGTGCAGCTCATTTAATTAATGCCTGGTGGGAGGAGAAAAGTATGAGGAATTCTTCTAAAAAGACCCCAGATGTGTTACGCATTTTGAGGGCATATCGCTTGATGCTTTTGTATGAGGTTCATTTTCCAGGTGGTCACTCTGGGATCTATACTTTCCATATATACCAAGCTGGCCCTCCAAATAATAAAAAACGTGGTGTTTAGAGTTCTTAGACTGTGTAAAATTCCAAATGAAACAAATCAAACACATCTTTCCTGAAAACTGAAAAGTTAAATGATCCAGGGAAACTTGGCAGCCTTAGTTGCGCCCCCATTATTGTTTAACATCTCCCATATCTCCACAGTGCATCTTAGAGACTCCAGGAATACAATATCTGCATCTGCTGTCTGTATACACCTGTACACTTCAAGTTGAAATAAAGAAGGCCGACATTTATCGTTGTCTTTAGACTGTTTTTTGTGTCTAGAAAAGCCGCAAAAAAAGGCGCAAGCAGGGTTTATTCGCGCCTTTAGGTTTACACATTTCTGCTGATATTGAGTTGCAATTCACTGATTTTGGCAATACACACAATATGGAGTTATGGAGGGGTTTTATGAACTGCGCCTTTTTGTGAAAAGGCGGAAAAAAGGCGCAAAGCCACTGAAAAGTCTCTAAAACTACACCAGCCCAGACTTAGCTTATCTTTTTGTGAAGAGAGAAATTTCAGAAAATGTGACCTGCACAACATTTATCATATGCTCTGTGACCATTTAATACATTTGGTGCTCCTACACATAACCAGCACACAAAAAAAAAGGTGTAGAAAAATGCTTCACTTACACTACAATGATGGATGCCGGCCAAAGTTTTTAACGCTGATGGTGAGTGCCCTACCTTTCTGTTTTACTTGTGCTACATTTTTTATTTAAGTGACTAGTTTCAAGGCAGTCTTCAAGATGTTTGTATAATCATTTTGGTCTTGACAACGAAAAGAAAAAAAAGAAAAAGAAATCGTAACCCATGGGTCCATGCATGCTCCTAGTTCAGTAGTAGCAACTAAACATTCTATACCGTATTTTTCGCTGTATAAGATGCACTTTTTCTTCCCCAAAACGTGGGGGGGAAAAGTTGGTGCGTCTTATACGGCGAATATACGCCCGAGGCTGCTGCGGGCGAGAGCGGGAAGTCAGCGGTAAGTGCAGAGGCTGCGGCGGTGCGGTACAGCGCTGACTACCCACTCCCCACCCGCAGCAGCCTCATGACCGCCGGTGAATTTTTCACCTCACACCGGCTATGTTTATTGCCCTAGGACTGGAACATACAGTTCCAGGTGCCGGGCAGGTGAATTACTAATAACTGTATACTAAAAACCAGGGTGCCTCCAGCTGTTCTGAAACTACAACTCCCAGCATGCCCGGACCGGCAAAGGCTGTCTGGGCATGCTGGTAGTTGTAGTTTCACAACAGCTGGAGGCCCCCTGGTTTTTAATATACAGTATTAGTTTTTACCTGCTCTGGCCGGCCCCTGCCTGCAGCCGCACATAGGAGCCGGCCCGGGCAGATAAAATCATAGGTTTTCCTATGCTGGACATCCCTATGTCCCGAAAAATCTTTTCGGGACATAAGGATGTCCGCGGGTCACTAACCATTCCCCGGCCGATGCGCGCCTTCCTCCGGTACTCCTGCGATCCTCCGCCTCTCTATGGTTGTACGCACGGGACGTCAGTGACGTCCCGTGCGTACAACCATAGAGGCGCCGGAGGACCGGAGGAAGACACGCGCCGACCGGGGGCTGGTGAGTGACCGGCGGCGCGTAATCTTCAGTGTTCCAGTCACCACTCCTCCGGTCCCGGCACCTACTGCTATGGTCCATAGGCCATAGCAGTAGATTGTGACACCGGGCCAGAGGAGCGGTGACCGGAACACTGTGGGGGCAGTACAGACATACAGCCTCCAGCCATACACTGTATATGGCTGGAAGCTGTATGTCTGTGGGGGGGAGCTGCCTACCATTGAGGGGGAACTATACTGCCAACCATTGTGGGGGAACTATACTGTCAACCATTGTGGGGGAACTATACTGCCAACCATTGTGGGGGAACTATACTGCCAACCATTGTGGGGGAACTATACTGCCAACTATTGTGGGGGGGAGGGGGAAGGAGCTGCCTACCATTGTGGAGGGGGGGGGTAGCTGCCTACCATTATGGAGGGGGGGGGAGCTGCCTACCATTGTGGGGGAACTATACTGCCAACCATTGTGGGGGAACTATACTGCCAACCATTGTGGGGGAACTATACTGCCAACCATTGCGGGGGAACTATACTGCCAACTATTGCGGTGGAACTATACTGCCAACTATTGCGGTGGAACTATACTGCCAACTATTGTGGTGGAACTATACTGCCAACTATTGTGGTGAACTATACTGCCAACCATTGTGGAGGGGGGGGGGCTGCCTACCATTGTGGGGGAACTATACTGTCAACCATTGTGGGGGAACTATACTGTCAACCATTGTGGGGGAACTATACTGCCAACCATTGTGGGGGAACTATACTGCCAACTATTGTGGGGGGAGGGGGGAGGAGCTGCCTACCATTGTGGAGGGGGGGTAGCTGCCTACCATTATGGAGGGGGGGGGGAGCTGCCTACCATTGTGGGGGAACTATACTGCCAACCATTGTGGTGGAACTATACTGCCAACTATTGCGGTGGAACTATACTGCCAACTATTGCGGAGGAACTATACTGCCAACTATTGCGGGGGAACTATACTGCCAACCATTGTGGTGGAACTATACTGCCAACTATTGTGGTGGAACTATACTGCCAACTATTGTGGGGAACTATACTGCCAACCATTGTGGAGGGGGGGGGCTGCCTACCATTGTGGGGGAACTATACTGCCAACTATTGTGGGGGGGAGCTGCCAGTGCCTACCATTGTGGGGGAACTATACTGCCAACTATTGTGGGGGAACTATACTGCCAACCATTCTGGGGGAACTATACTGCCAACTATTGTGGTGGGGAGGGGGGAGGAGCTGCCTACCATTGTGGGGGAACTATACTGCCAACTATTGTGGGGGAACTATACTGCAAACTATTGTGGGGGAACTATACTGCCAACTATTGTGGGGGAACTATACTGCCAACCATTCTGGGGGAACTATACTGCCAACTATTGTGGTGGGGAGGGGGGAGGAGCTGCCTACCATTGTGGGGGAACTATACTGCCAACTATTGTGGGGGAACTATACTGCAAACTATTGTGGGGGAACTATACTGATATAAAATATTTTACTACAGTATTTGGTTCAGAATCTTTTTTTTCTAGATTTTCCTCCTTTAAAATTGGGTGCGTCTTATATGGCGAAAAATACGGTAATTCAACACTAATTTCCACGTTCAACTACCACTTGGTATGCTAAAAGGTTTCTTTGATTTTATTTTGGAATTGGATAGGGAGGGTTGAGACAAAGCTTTCGCATATTGCTTCTTGTGCAGCTATTGCTAGATGCTACAATCCAATCAATGCAGAACTGGAAAAGGAGTTTCTCATGAAAAAGCCGACAGGATTGGATGGGCGGAGCCCAGGGAGCGATCTATTTTGTAGTATATATTTGGAGTCGGCAGCAGACACAACACATAAGTCCCTAGATCAAACATAGGCAACCTTTGTCACTGCAGATGTTTTGGACTACATCTCCCATGATGCTTTGTCAGCATTTTGGCTAAGAGCATCATGGGAGATTTAGTCCAAAACATCTGCAGTGCCAGGGGTTGCCCATGCCTGCCGTAGATCAGTCAGACTTTTAGGATTTGGAGTCAACCAAGCCAAAAAGAGCTTGCTGGTTATCAAAAAGGACACACGTTATTAGATATCATTTAGTGAAATCTGCTATTCTACTCGGTAGAATTGGTTCACAAAACCAGACGGTAGTGTGCAATGTCGGCATAAGGAGCCCAAATTTTTTGGACAAGTGCATAAGGAATAATCTTATTATCTTACCTGTGAAATCAGGTTTACTTATGAGGGTTATAAAAAATGACTTTTAAATGGAAGATTAATGTAGGGGGTGTGCAGAAGGATTTGAAGCAAAATGTTAGGGGACATGAAATATTTTAGGGTAGTGTTAAATCCACTCCAACGCCAGGCTTGGAGCACATACTGTATGTCTGGAAAACAGATCTCTATAGAGTTTGGTTTGTTGGAGAATCTTTAAAGGGGTACTCCGCTGCTCAGAGTTTGGAACAAACTGTTCTTAACTCTGGAGCCGGCGCCGGGAGCGCCTGATGTCTTGGCCCCGCCCCCTCAATGCAAGTCTATGGAGGGGGCATGCCAACCATCACGAGCTCCCGGCGCCAGCTCCAGCGTCCGGAACAGTTTGTTCCAAACGCTGAGCAGCGGAGTACCCCTTTAAGCACATTAGATATTTGGTTGGATAAAAAACAAAGTTATGTATAACCCTAAGGACAGAGGGCGTAAATGTACGCCCTGTACCTGCTTCCTCTCTGACACGTGCCCAAAAGATGAGTGCACTTCATAGCGGGATGGTCCATTGTTAATGTCAGACATCACCGATCGGGGTGATCCCTGGCATAAACTTGTGATCAAAGTTATTGAAAAGCCACTAAAGTGTTCTAATAAACATCTGTGATTTTAATCCTTTTTTTCCCCCTTATCATAACATTTTCCTGGCTTTTAAATAAAAGTTAGGTTTTATTAGGCAAGAGAGAAAGGTTTGAATGCCTTTTGGGTACACTTGTATTGATAACACTGATCAATGCTGTTCTGTGGAGTATCACTGAACAGTATATGCAATTAGAATATTGCATGTAAAAGTCCCCTATAAGGGCTAAAACAAATAGTATAAAAAAAAAAGGTTAATTATTGTAAATTAACCCCTCCCTAACAAAAGTTTAAATCACCCCCCTTTAAAAAAAAAAAGAATAAATATGTAAACAAAAACGTGGTATTGCCGCATGCGAAAATATCCGAACTATAAAAATACAATGTTAAGTAAACCGTACGATTAATGGCGTATATGTAAAAGAAAAGTAAAGTCCTGAATTGCATACTTTTGGTAACTTTTTGTCCAATAAAAAAGTTCTAATTTTTTAAAAGATGTAACACCAAATAAAACCTATATTTTATTTTATTTATTTATATAGCGCCTACAGATTCCGCAGTGCTTACAATTATGGGGTACAAACAAAGACAAGTATCAGACATAATATTACACAATAACTATTCAAACAAGAGGTGTGGGGATATGTTGAGGCCAATTACAAAATGCTATAGGCTTGTTTTTAGGCCACGTTTGAAACTATGGATGTTGTTGAGTCTGAGGGATTGAGGGATAGCATTCCTGAGAACCGATGCAGCACGAGTGAAGTCTTGGAGAAGGGAGTGAGAAGTTCGGATTCTTGAAGATGTTAGTGTGAGATCATTAGCAGATCGGAGAGAACGTGTAGGATGGTAGACGGAGATGAGAGAGGAGATGTAGGGAGGTGCAGCATTGTGGAGAGCTTTGTGTGTGAGACTGAGGATTTTGTACTGTATTCTGGACTGAATTGGTAACCAGTGTAGTGACTGGCACAGGGAGGAAGCGTCGGTGTAACTGCTGGAGAGGAAGAGGAGTCTGGCTGCGGCATTAAGGATGGACAAATATAATTTGTTTATCGTTGTGATCATATGGACATGCAAAATAAAGATAATTGGGGTGATTGTCTTTTTTCACAACAACCAATCACAGCTCAGCATTCATATCTTAAGCTCTGGTAAAGTGAAAGTTGAGCTGTGATTGGTTGCTGAGAGAAAAGCCAGACAATCAGGGTTTCAGGCTGAATCTAGGTCAATGTGTCATTTTTACCGAAAAGTGCACTGTGTAGAAACAGAAGCCACCAATGATTACAACATTTTTTTTCCAATTTTGCCCCACAAATATTTTTTTTTACCGCAAATGTTGTTATAAAATAAGTGATGCCATTACAAAAGTACAATTGGTGACGCAAAAAAAACAAGCTCTTATATGGGTCTGTAGGAGCAAAACTGTAAGCGAAGGGGAGGAGGAAAAAATGAAAGTGCAAAAACAAAAATTGGCCTGGCCCTTTTTCTGTTTTTGCTTTTTCATTTTTTCCTCATCACCTTCTAAAAATCATAATGCTTTAAATTTTGCACATAAAATTCCACATGATGGCTTATTTTTTGCGCCACCAATTCTACTTTGCAGTGACATTAGTCATTTTACAAAAAAATCCACGGTGAAACGGAAAAAATATTAATTGTGTAACAAAATTGAAGAAAAAATGCCATTTTGTAACTTTTGGGGGCTTCCGTTTGTACGCAGTGCATTTTTCGGTAAAATTGACACCTTATATTTATTTTGTAGGTCCATGCGGTTAAAATGATACCCTACTTTATATAGGTTGGATTTTGTCGTACTTCAGAAAAAAAATCATAACTACATGCAGGAAAATGTATACGTAAAAAATTCTCATCTTTTAACCCCTATAACTTTTTTACTTTTCTGCGTACGGGCCGGTATGAGGGATCATTTTTTGTGGTGTACTGAAGTTTGTATTGGTACAATTGTTGTATTGATAGGACTTTTTGATTGATTTTTATAAATGTTTTCATTATATTAAAAGTGACCAAAAATACAATATGTTGGACGCGGCGATACCACATATATTTTTATTTACAGTTTTTTTTATTTTATTTTTTATGGGAAAGGGGGGGGGGGTGATTCAAACTGTTATTAGGGAAGGGGTTACATGACCTTTGTAAACTTTTTTTCACTTTTTTTTGCAGTGCTATAGCTCCCATAGAGAGCTATAGCACTGCCCACACTGATCTTTTACTCTGATCCCTGTAAAGCCATAGCTTTGCATGGATCAGCGAGATAGGGGTTCGATTGCTCAACCCTGTAGCTCAGGCTTGGAGCAATCAAACGCCGATCGGATACGACGGAGGAAGGTAAGGGGGTCTCCGCTCGCGTCCTAACTGATCCGAACATCGCGATTTTATCGCAATGTCCCGATCAGCCCCGACGGCGCTGCCGAGAAGCGTTTACTTTCACTTTGAGACGTGGCGGTCAACTTTGATGGCCGCATCTGAAGGGTTAATAGCGCGGCACAACGATCGGTGCCACACGCTATTAGCCCAGGGTCCCGACTATCATTAGCAGCCGGGACCGACCCAGTTTTCAACACTGGGATCGGGCGTCCTAACATGTTAAGGACCCGGTCATTTTTTGCACATCTGACCACTGTCACTAAGCATTAATAACTCTGGGATGCTTTTACTTTTCATTACGATTAAGAGATTGTTTGTTCGTGACATATTCCATTTTATGTTAGTGGTAAAATTTTGTCGATACTTGCATACTTTCTTTGTGAAAAATTAAAAATGTGAAACATTTTTACGTTTGCATTTTTTTTTTTTTTTACTTTAAAGCTCTCTGCTTATAAGGAAAATGGATATTCCAAATAAATTATAATTGATTCACATATATAATATGTCTACTTCATGTTTGCATCATAAAGTTGACATGTTTTTACTTTTGGAAAACATCAAAGGGCTTCAAAGTTCAGCAGCAATTTTCCAATTTTTCACAAAATTTTCAAAATCAAAATTTTTCAGGGACCAGCTCAGTTTTGAAGTGGATTTGAAGGGCCTTCTTATTAAAAAATACCCCATAAATGACCCCATTATAAGAACTGCACCCCTCAAAGTATTCAAAATGAGATTCAAAAAAAGTTTGTTAACCCTTTAGGTGTTTCACAGGAATAGCATCATATTGAAGGAGAAAATTCTAAATCTTCATTTTTTTACACTGGCATGTTCTTGTAGACCCAGTTTTTGAATTTTTACAAGGAGAGAAATCTTCCTAAAATTTGTATCCCAATTTCTCTCGAGTAAGGAAATACCTCATATGTGTATGTCAAGTGCTCTGTGGGTGCACCAGAGGGCTCAGAAGGGAAGGAGCGACAGTGGGATTTTGGAGAGTGAGTTTTTCGGAAATGGTTTTTGGGGGGCATGTCACGTGTGGCCCCTATGGTGCCAGAACAGAAAGGAATGTCTCTGTGTTACCAGCATACTGGGACAGTACAAAAGAGTTGTACATGGCAACCTGGGCAATGTAGACCGCAACTTTTTTGTACCACGCCAGTGTTTTCCGCATGGCGTTATATGGCTTGAGGACTTGATCAGAGAGATCAACTCTCCCCATATACTGATAGTAGTCCACGACAAAATCAGGCCTGATGTTCCTGTAACTCACACAAGGACAGGGGTGCTGCCGTTACCATGAATCGTGGTCAGCATAAGGACCTCCCTCTTGTCCTTATACTTGACCAACAACAGGTTTTCACTGGTAAAGTCCCTAATCTCACCCTTTAGGATAGGTGTCTGGAGAGGATAGGTTGGGAGGCCCCTTTGATTCTTCTACATAATCCCACAAGCGACCGTATCCGGCGGCAAGGCAAGTGAAAAGAGAGTATATACTGGTATAAAAGTTATCCACGTAAAAGGTAGTAACCCTTATCCATTAGTGGGTGCAAACGGTCCCACAAGAATTTCCCGCTAACACCCAGAGTGGGGGGATATTCTGGGGGATAAATACAGGAATCCAGTCCCTTGTACTTTCTAAACTTGCAAGTGTATCCTGAGGTACTCTCACAAAGTTTGAGTTTCATGCCATACCTCATCCACTTAGGGGGGATATATTGGTGGAAGAAGAGTCTCCCCTTAAAGGAGTACTGATGCCACAGACACTTATCCCCTATCTGCAGGGAAGGGGAAAAGTGTCTGATCAGGAGGGGGTCCGACCGCTGGGACCACCTGCGAACTCCTGTACAGGGACCCGGCATTACCGTGGCCATCGCGTGTGTAATCGACCTCACTGAGGTCGACAGACACGCCCCCTCGATACAGCTCCATGGGAGAAGCGGGGATGCACGAACACTGCATCTCTGCCTTTCCCAGAAATACTGCAGCCTCCTGCATGGGAGAGCAGTGGAAGAGTCGGGGCCCCGTGCAGGAGATCTAAGTTTCTATGGCTGCAGATCTCCTTTAAAGCTGATGAGAGACTCATCAATAGAGACCTCCCTTCCAGGGACATAGGCCTTCCAAAATTTGGCACCGAAGTGATTTTTTTCTTTTTTTTGGGGGGGGGGGGAATAACATTTTCCTAAATGAATTAATCTATAATAATGTTAAAAAGTTTTCTTTATTATAGTTGAACACTATCACATTTTTCAAATTATACATGCTTATTGCTTCGGGCTGCTTTAAAGGGGTTCTCCGGTGCTTAAACATCTTATCCCCTATTCAAAGGATAGGGGATAAGATGCCTGATCGCGGGAGTCCCGCCGCGGGATCATGCACTCGGCACCCCATTTGTAATCAGTCCCCGGAGCGTGTTCGCTCCGGGACTGATTATCGGCGACTACAGGGCGGGCGGCATGTGACGTCACGCCGGCGTGTGACGTCACGCTCCGCCCCTCAATGCAAGCCTACGGGAGGGGGCGTGATAGCTGACGTCACACGCTGCTCGCCCTGTGGGGTGTTACGTCTCACTGTATCCCTTATTAAATTCCTGAAGGGGTGTAGTTTCCAAATAGTGTGCCATATGAGTTTTCTTTTTTTTGCTGTTCTGGCAACATGGGAACTTCCTAAATGAGACATGCCCCCCAAAAACCATTTCAGCAAAATCGCTCTCCAAAATCCCATTGTCGCTCCTTCCTTTCTGAGCCCTCTACTGCGCCCACAGAACACTTTACATCCACATGAGGTATTTCCTTACTCAAGAGAAATAGGGTTACATATTTTGGGGGACATTTTACCTATTACCCCTTGTAAAATGTAAAAAAAAGGTTTACAAGAACATGTTAGGGTAAAAAAATTAAGATTTTGAAGATAGTCGCACTCACCAGAGAAGATATACTTCAACAGCTGCTTTTATTCCAACGGTGAACAAGTGTAAGAAAAAAAAATCTTCTCTGGCGAGTGCGACTATCTTCTTTACATTGTGGATGTTCAGAGACTTTTCTATTACGAGTCAGCACTGCAGCTTAGCAGCTATCAGAATAGCTGGGATTCCGTTCCGTGTTGGAAATTTGGAGTTGGTGTATAGGGCGAAGTGGATTTGGCAGTGCCTGGTTTTCCTGTTGTTTCTTTTGAATTGAAAGATCTTCAAAGTGTGTTGGTAGGGTCATGCCAAGGTATGGCACCATCTGCTGGTTTGGGTCCTGCTACAGGTCTACCTGCTGCTGATGAGTTGCTTCACTATGTGGGTGAGGAAAGCTACTCATCAGCGACTGTAGACTCAGGCTGTTGCTGATGGAGCTGGTACTGCTTCTGCCACCCCACCCCAGCAGCCATGGCAGTGGAAGGTGAGCGCAGAGGGCCCCCCAGAGTCAAACCTGCAAGAGGATGGATGATGGCACAGTTAGGCAGCCACCAACTGACGACGTAGGATGTCTTTCTAGTAGGTCAGTTTGTCCTCCCTCTCAGTGGGTGTAAAAAAAGGCCACCATTTTGTACCGATAGCGAGTGTCCAAATAGGTGGAGAGCTAGAAGTCATTCCACTGCCAAATGGTGATAATTCGGCTGTCAATATGCAAGCAAGTGAGCATGCATTGTGCCATTTGTGCAAGTGACTTAGAGGGACTCCCTGCCTCCATCTCCACTGCATACTGCCACGGTGTGTCTGGGTCCTCTGTCTCGTGTTCCTCATCACTCTCTAGCTCCTCTGGCTGCTCCTGCTCCTCCTATCAGATGACTATAAAAACCACCCATTTTGCGAAATCTAAACTGTGCTCCACTGTCCCCCTCTACCAGTTCAGCCCCCACAGGGCTCAAGTGGCCGTGAGATGTAGGCGCCACGTCTCCAGTTCTCTGACCAGCCATCATTTCCAACGCAGTGGAATGACGTCGTTCATCCCGTAATCCTGGCTACTGACTAATAATGTGGCTTCCTCAAAGGGCAGGTGTCACGTATGAGCTGCCACTGGTTGACATTGAAGTTACACAGGGGCGTCCCCCTATCCACTTGGATCATCAAGAAATCGGTGACTACTTTTCTCTGTTGGTATAGTCGGTCCAACATAAGGAGGGTGGAATTCCAACGTGTGGAAACGTTGCAAATCAGACTATGTTGGGGGATACCGTTCTGACGCTGCAGCTCAAGGAGGGTGTGCTTTGCTGTGTACGAATGGCTGAAGTGCATGCAAAGTTTCCTTCCCACTGTTAGGATGTATTGCAGATAGGGGAGGGGGATACTTCAGGAACCGCTTGACAACCAGATTGAACACATATGCCATGCTGGGTGCATGGCTCAGGCTTCCTTGTCTCAGCTCAGACAAGATGTTCTTCCAGTTGTCTGTCACCATGGTTTCCATTTCCAGTTTTCGTGGAGTAAGCCATGATTCTATTTCTTGCTGAATGACTTAGCAGTTCTTCCTCTGTGTGACTCCGTTCACTAAGGCAAACCATGTGAAGAACAGAGTGACACCGCCGTGCCCTGCACACATGGTATGCTGGAGGGGCACAGACTTGTTCGTGCAGTGGATGCTGAGGACCCGGTGAAGGATGAGGAGGCTAAGTCACACACTGTCACAGGACCGAGCGGAGGCAGAAGCGGCGTGACCTGTTAAAGTTGCTGTTGTGGCTCTGCAGAAACCACATTTACCCAGTGGGCCGTAAAGGACATGTATTGTCCCTGACCGCAGTTACAGCTCCACACGTCGGTGCTGCTGTGCACTTTGGTACGACAGGCTCAAGGACTGGCCCACTTTCTGTTTTACAAAATTGCGCTGGGCTGGTACTGCCTTTTTTCCAAAGAAATGACGGCTTGGGACTCTCCACCTCGGTACAAGCCAACAGTTCTCTTAAAGGTGCAGAGTCCACCACTTGAAAAGGGAGGGACTGCAACACCAACAACTTGGACTGGAGCACATTCAGCTTCTGCGCCATTGGATGAGTGGGAGCATACTGTTGTCTCTTGTACGTGGATTCACTGATGGATTGCTGGCGGAATGAGTGACTCGAAGTAGGTGGAGCAGGAGCATCTGGAGCGACAGAAGATTGGTATGAAAGACCCTTCGGCTGAGGTGATGGAGCCTTGGCTGGCTGAAACAGGGAGGGGCGTGCCACTGGGGGATGCAGCAGGCTGGACCACCACATTGGAGCCACAGTTCTCCCAGGCCGCTTTATGATGCCAACATTGGGACCCTGGCCACGCTTCACCTTCTGCCGACATATCTTGCACGTGGCAAGGTTAACATCCTCCGGATGCTTGATGAAAAACTGCCACACCGCCGAGTTGTCGATTTTCCCCCCAACAGTCTGCACTGGTTGACTGCTACTGCCGCCGACTCCAAGAACCCCTGTCCCACTCACAGTTCACTCATCTGTTTCTCTACTTGGTCCACCCTTTCCCCCAGCTAATCAATCATCTTATTTACAGTTAAGATAGTAGAGGTAATACCTTTGTGCAACAATTGTCTCAGGGTTAGGATAATTTATTTGAGACAATCTCTGAAGCTGTATCGAAAGTATCCTGAAGAATGTCCTTTTTGGATTTTTTGTTTAACAGGACTGAAAGAAATTGAAGAGTCAGAGGGTGGTGGGGAGAGTCTTTTTTTTGAGAGGAGCTCGATTGTGTTGGCATAATAGCTCCACCCCTTTGGTATTTTTTTTCTTATGTCGTGCAAAGGTTTTAGTAGATTTCCCACAGACTTGCATTAAGAGGGCGGGGTGTGACGTCACGATACTCTGGCCCCATGGTCATCACGCTACACATTTAAAGCCTCCAGCGATGGGAAGAGTACACAATGACAGACCCCCTTTGGATAGGGGATAAGATGTATAATGGCCGGAGTACTCCTTTAAATCTGGTGTCAGGACCGACCGGGGGTGTGGGGGTGGGGTGCAGATGCGAGGGGGTGCAGGGAGAGTGAGCCTTAAACTGGCCCTAAAAACACACTTGCCCATCCACACTACAACACTACACAAATAGGCGCCGATCCCTTCATAAAGTGCAGTGGAATAAAAATGCATAACATACATAGTCGGTCACAGACCAGAAACAGAAACGAAAAACTACTAGACGACTAGATAGGATATAAATACTAACAGGGCAGAATATAAAAAGGCAAACTGATCAGGAACATAGGACACTGTTCACAAACCGATACAAGTACAAAAGGACAAAGATCAGAGAGTAAGCACAGAGGAACACCATAAACGAGGGGGCCTCAAATTTGCGGCCCGCGGAACTAAATTTTGCGGCCTGCTGCACAAGGCCAGATGGAGCTACAGCTCCAGGCCCCTATGTTAAAATAGGCCCAGAGGCCCACATAGGTGCCTTGCTGCATAGGCCGCCAGGCGCTTGCACTGCATCTGCTGTTGCAACTGCGGTCACAGAACACTGACTGTGGTTGCGAGTGGTGCTAATAGAGCTTGTAGTGGTGTGACCACTGCTGCACATCGGACATAGAGCTTACATGCTTGTACGTCGTTGGGAGGAGTCTAGCTTTGCAGCACTGAAGACTGTGCCAACGTCAGGAAGAAAGACAGTGTTAGCAAACAGCAGGAATGGAGCCACAGGAGCCTGCTCGGTACATTACATAGAGGTTGTTTTAGGGTGGATGGGACATGGGGAACAGTAATATAGAGAACAGGGTGAGGGAGTGCAGGAATAAGGCACAGTGAAAGGGTGTGAGGGCAGTGCAAGATTGAGGAACTTTAACCCCTTAAGGACCACAGGTTTTTCAGTTTTTGCACTTTCGCTTTTTTTTTTTTTTTTTTTTTTTTTTTTTTTATCATTACCCTTTCAATTTTGCACCTAAAAATCCATATATGATGGCTTATTTTTTGCGCCACCAATTCTACTTTGCAATGACATCAGTCATTTTACCCAAAAATCTACGGCGAAAGGGGGAAAAAAAATCATTGTGCGACGAAATTGAAGAAAAAATGTAATTTTGTAATTTTGGGGGCTTCCGTTTCTAAGCAGTACATTTTTTGGTAAAAATTACACCTTATCTTTATTCTGTAGGTTCATACGATTAAAATGAAACCCTACTTATATAGGCTTGATTTTGTTGTGCTTCTGGAAAAAATCATAACTACATGCAGGAAAATTTATATATGTTTAAAATTGTCATATTCTGACCCCTATAACTTTTTTATTTTACCCCGTAAGGGGCAGTATGAGGGCTCATTTTGTGTCATGTTCTGAAGTTTTTATCGGTACCATTTTTGTATTGATCGGACTTTTTGATCACTTTTTATAAATGTTATTATTATTTAAAAAAAGGGACCAAAAATACATTATTTGGACTTTGGAATTTTTTTGCACGATATATATATAATGATATATTTTTATAGTTTGGACATTTATGCATGCGGCAATACCACGTGTTTATATTTATTTTTATTTACATGTTGTTTGTTTACTTCCTTTTTTTTTTTTTTTAGAAGCGTTATAGCTTCCATAGGGGGCTATAACACTGAACACACTGATCTTTTACACTGATCCCTGCAAAGCCATAGCTTTGCATTGATCAGTGTTATCGGCGGTCAATTGCTCAAGCCTGCATCTCCGGCTTGGAGCAATCAATCTTCGAACGGAGGCGACGGAGGAAGGTTAGAGGACCTCCGCTCGCGTCCTAGCTGATTGGGATACCGCATTTACACTGTGGTGGTCCCGATCAGCCCCACTGAGCAGCCGGGAAGCTTTTACTTTTGTTTTAGACGTGGAATTCAACTTTGAACACAGTGTCTAAAGGGTTAATATCACACGGCACCGCGATCGCTGCTGCGCGCTATTAGTTCCGGGACCGACCCGATATGACACGGGGTCACCGCGTGACCCCACGTTATATCGCTGGAGCCGGCCAAGGACGTAAATATACGTCCTTGTTCGTTAAGGGGTTAATGGAGGGGAAGGGGGATGCAGGCATGAGGCAGTTATAAAGAAGGTGCAGGCATGAGGAACAGTATTGGATAGGAAGAGGGGGGTGCAGGCATGAGGAGCAGTAATGGAGGGGAAGGGGGTGAAGGCGTGAAGCATTGTAATGTGTATATATTTATAGGACGCAGTGTGTGGCAGGGTTAAATTCCGAGCATGATGGGGGCATTATATGTGAGTGGCGCACGACGGGGGCATTATATGTGAGTGGCGCACGACGGGGGCATTATATGTGAGTGGCGCACGACGGGGGCATTATATGTGAGTGGCGCACGACGGGGGCATTATATGTGAGTGGCGCACGACGGGGGCATTATATGCGAGTGGCGCACGACGGGGGCATTATATGTGAGTGGCGCACGACGGGGGCATTATATATGAGTGGCGCACGATGGGGGCATTATATGTGAGTGGCGCACGATGGGGGCATTATATGAGTGGCGCACGATGGGGGCATTATATGTGAGTGGCGCACGATGGGGGCATTATATGTGAGTGGCGCACGATGGGGGCATTATATGTGAGTGGCGCACGATGGGGGCATTATATGTGAGTGGCGCACGATGGGGGCATTATATGTGAGTGGCGCACGATGGGGGCATTATATGAGTGGCGCACGATGGGGGCATTATATGAGTGGCGCACGATGGGGGCATTATATGAGTGGCGCACGATGGGGGCATTATATGAGTGGCGCACGATGGGGGCATTATATGAGTGGCGCACGATGGGGGCATTATTTGTGAGGGGCGCACGATGGGGGCATTATATCTGAGGGGCGCACGATGGGGGCATTATATCTGAGGGGCGCACGATGGGGGCATTATATCTGAGGGGCGCACGATGGGGGCATTATATCTGAGGGGCGCACGATGGGGGCATTATATCTGAGGGGCGCACGATGGGGGCATTATATCTGAGGGGCGCACGATGGGGGCATTATATCTGAGGGGCGCACGATGGGGGCATTATATCTGAGGGGCGCACGATGGGGGCATTATATCTGAGGGGCGCACGATGGGGGCATTATATCTGAGGGGCGCACGATGGGGGCATTATATCTGAGGGGCGCACGATGGGGGCATTATATCTGAGGGGCGCACGATGGGGGCATTATATCTGAGGGGCGCATGATGGGGGCATTATATCTGAGGGGCGGGCATTATATGTGAGGGGCGTATGCGGCCCAGCCTCACCAAGCCGCTACTTCCAGTGGCCCTCATAACTTGAGTTTGAGACCCCTGCTATAGACCAATGGTAAAGCACAGAGGAAACACTAATTCAGTGATCATGAACTCTATTGATCAGTGCATGTACTAACAAACTCTAAAGATCAGATCAACCAAACAAGATATAAATATAGGACACTGTTCACACTGGACACAAGACTAGGAAACGAATGAGTCAAAATAGACTCCAAGAACTAAACAAGAATAAGCTCAATCCTGCAGATTACCTCGGGTAGACAAAGGAATAATCAATACCCCAGTGTCCCCTACACGAAGGTAAAAGGGATCTATTGCTTAACATAAATAAACGCAATACCCCAGAACCACCAGAAGACACAGGAATGTCTTGATATTAGAACGCAATCTCCCAGAGTCCACATGGAACAAGATCTTTTGTACTAAGTCTCAATTCCCCGGAATCCCCATGGACAGGTAACAGGAATGTCTTGGTACAGAAACACAGAAAACGGATACAAGAGAAAACACAGTGTGAACAGCTACTTAGCAGAAAGGACATGCAAATCCAAAAAAACGACTAATAAAAGACAGATCAACCTGTTAAAGGACCAAGGGCGTACCTGTACGCCCTGAGTTCGCTCCCTTTCTATCACATAGTGGGTCGGGCCCGGCTTCTAACAACGGCCGGGACCCGCTATTAACCCTTTAGATGCAGGGTTCAAAGTTGAGCGCCGTGTCTAAAGTGAAACTTAACTACCCAGGCTAGCTCAGTGGGCTGTTCGGGACCGCCGCAGTGAAATCGTGGTGAAAAAGCTGTAGGACACAGAAAAATAAAGTTAAAGAGGTGAGAAGATGACAATTTTAAATGTACACATTTTCCTGCATGTAGTTATGATTTTTTCCAGAAGTATGACAAAATAAAACCTATATGAGAAGGGTACGTACGGACCTACAGAATAAAGATAAGGTACCATTTTTACCCAAAAAATTTACTGCGTAGAAATGGAATCCGCCCAAAGTTACAAAATGCTTTTTTTTTCTTAAATATTGTCGCACAGTATTTTTTTTTTCATTTTGTCGCCGATTTTTGGGTAAAATGACTGATGTCATTACAAAGTAGAATTGGTGGCGCAAAAAAATAAGCCATCATATGGATTTTTAGGTGCAAAATTGAAAGAGTTATGATTTTTAAAGGCAACAAGGAAAAAATGAAAGTGCAAAAACAGAAAAAAAACCTGGTCCTTAAGGTGTTAAAAACTACTACATGCTACATAACCATGGCTAAAACCTGGAACATCACAAAGTGAATGCTAAAGCAAAAATAGTAGTAGATTTAAAGCACAGACAAACAAAGAGTGATTCAACAACAGCTTAATAGCAGCATGTCAGGCATGTAAGCAGCAAGACAGGATGTCAATCACCAGCCCAGAAGCTAGACAAAGCTGGAGATTTCTAGACACACCCGAGTTCTCATTCGTTCAGAGCATAAACCATTCCCTATCCAGGGAAAATAGAAAACTGCTCTGAATATGCTAGTGTGTGTATACACACCTAAACAGAAAAATAATAAAACAAATAAACAGACATTACACTTGGCCTGAGCAGAAGCTCTCACACCATACATTCTCGCTCTCCATGAGCTTTAGGCAATACATTCTTTGTTTAAAAGGGTACTCAGGAGGCGGAAAAAAAAAAGTGTTCTTTTTAATCAACTGATGCCAAAAAGTTATTCAGATTTGTAACTTACTTCTATTAAAAAAATTAAGCCTTCCAGTACTTATCAGCTGCTGTATGCTCCGGAGGAAGTTGTGTAGTTTTTTCCAGTCTGACCACAGTACTCTCTGCTGCTACCTCTGTCCATGTCAGGAATTGTCAAGAGCAGGAGAGGTTTGCTTTGGGGATTTGCTCTGTCAGACTGAAAAGTATCGTACAAGATCATTAACGATGTTTTTATAGCTGACATTTCCGCACCCATGGATACCAAGTATGTTGATTTATTTTAATGTTTTCCATCTTTTTTCCTATTAACCCCTTGAAGTCAGAGGCCATTTTGAGCATTTTTTGAAAATCTGACTCGGATGCTTTTACTTATGAATTTGATTCAGAGATTGTTTTTTCGTGATATATTCTTTTATTCTATTTTAAGATAGTGGTAAATTTTCATTGATACTTGCATAATTTCTTGGTGAAAAATTGCAAAATTTCATGAAAATTTTGCATTTTTTTTACTTTGAAACTCTCTGCTTGTAAGGAAAATGGACATACCAAATAAAATATATATTAATTCACATATACAATATATCCACTAGGTTGGCATCATAAAGTTGACATGTTTTTACTTTTTGAAGATATTAGAGGGCTTCAAAGTATAGCAGCAATTTTCCAATTTTTCCAGAAAATTTCAAAATAGGAATTTTTCAGGGACCAGTTCAATTTTGAAGTGAATTTAAGGGTCTTTATGTTAGAAACGCCCCATAATGGACCCCATTATGAAAACTGCATCATTAAAAGTATTCAAAAGGACATTCAGAAAGTTTGATAACCCTTTAGGTGTTTCACAGGAATAGCAGCAAAGAGAAAATTCAAAATCTACATTTTTTACACTAACATGTTCTTGTAGCCCCACTTTTTTCATTTTTACAAGGGATAAAAGGTGAAAAAGGTCCCCCAGAATTTGTAAATCAATTCATCTCCAGTGAGGAAATACTTCATATGTGGATGTAAAGTGTTCTGCAAGCGCACAACAGGGCTCAGAAGGGAAGGAGCGACAATGGGCTTTTGGAGAGCAAATTTTGCTGAAGTAGTTTTTGGGGACATGTCTCATTTAGGAAGCCCCCATGGTGCCAGAGAAACAACCCCCCTACATGGCCTTAATTAAAGTGGGATGTGAAAATGAAAAATTAGTTTTTTAACCAAAATGCTGGTGTTACCCCAACTTTTTAATTTTCACAAGGCGTGATAGGAGAAAATGTCCCCCAATATAACATAATATTGATTATCTTATATTATATTTTGCAACGGGTGATAGGAACATTCGCCCGTCACAAAATAATGGCCGTTATTAATAACTGGCGATAACAGGTTAAAACGGCTATAAGAAAAATCCTGTAGACTATAATGGGATTTTCTAATGGCCGTTTAACTCTCTATCTCCTGGGATTTTATAACAGGTGTTTATTAACGGGAGTATTTTACAGTGTGAAAGCATCCTTAGATGAACAAATAAATGAAGCAACAACACTCACATTCTGTGAGTGGTATTCCCATACCACTCACTGTACAAACTTAGTGTGCATCAATATCACCAGTACTGGGGTTCGCTGCAATCCTCTCTGAACGATGTCAGAGATCACAATATATGGGAAAGAAAAAATGGGAGATCGTACATCAGAATAGCCTTGTACCATCTCAAATCCATTACAGACTGCTGAGTGCACTTTAACTTATTTCACTGAGGGGAGTACAGGACCCCGCTACTCCCCTCACTCCGGTAATACTCTGAATGAATCTCACGTGAAGTAGCTTTGGAGCAGAACCACACTTGTATAGTAAGCAGCTCCTCCAATTATGAAAATATGGAAGCACGGGGGCGTGGCATAGCACGCACAGAGAATGGCCGCATGATCTGAGAGCTCCCGCTCCCTGGGGCCAAAAAGCTTGTTTCTCCTGCCGTGACAGGCATTCAACAGATGGGGAGAACCTCCTGGAGCTCCAGGAAGAGGTCCTACACTCACCTCCCTTCATCCCCGACCTCCGGCCACATTACCCGGTACCTACAGTCCCCGGGTCCTGTGATAAGCTGCTCCACCATTGCCGCTGGCCTCCGCTCCTGCTCGCTGGGTACCTCCTCCCTTCAGCTTCCCTCCACTCCTTTCGGGTGGCCGGACTCTCCTACCTTGGGGTGCTCTGCTGACAGGCTTCCACTGCTGCTGCCGGGACTCTGCATCCTCCTGCGGCCTCCACGTGGTGCAAGCCGCCATCTTCTGCTTCCCAGGATCCTCCTCGGGCCTGCACTGCTCCTCACAGCATAGCCCGTTGTGCTACACCGGGACTGTGACACCTGAGGTGAGCTTGACCCCTTGCAGAGCCCTTATCTCCTGCCCTGGTGCCGCTCTCCTCTCCTGGCCCTACCACCTCTATCTTGGCCCTCCCTAGTAGCGGGCACAGCTCCCTCCTCTACCTCACTGCGGTGCCCCCTCCCCCCCTCCTGCCTCAGGGGGCCCCACCACGGTGCCTCAAACCCCTGCACTCCTGCCTCCCGGGTGTAGTGGCGGCTTGGTTGCTTCCCCCTCAAGGACCCTCTCTGCCTCCTGGCGGGCCATAATCCCAATGCACCATCTCCTAGACACCCTGGTCCTCCACCACAGCCTCAGAGGATGCCAGCTTCTAGCAAGCCCACTGCTGGGGCCCCTCTTCTTACTTCCCTGCGGGACCCACCATCTTTACCGGATGTATCTGATGCTCCCCTGCCGGTGGCTGCAGGGTCCATGTGGGATGCTATCTCTGATGCAGATTTAGATTGTTCAGGCCTCCCTGGGGTCTCCCCCGTTCCTCCGGCCTGGAGTCAATTGCTTTCCCAAATTCCAACTGAAGAAGATTTCAAGTCCCTTGAGGTTAAGGACACTTGCCGTGTTGAAATATTCACCCTTAGGCAAGATCTACAACATGTCTCTGTCAGGGTGGAAGAATTGAAGGGTGCGCATGATTCTACAAGAGCCTATGTTGCCCAACTGCATTCTACTATTGCATCCCAGTCGGATATTCCTAGGGGACCTCGACAACAGCGGCCGCAGCAATAACATCAGCCTTCCTGAAGCGACTCACGCAGAGGATCTGCATACTCTTGAGGCCATCTTCAATTTCATTTCTGGGCAAACCCTCCTCCCATCGGATAAAATTAGACAGAGCCCACCGGGCCTTTCCTCCCAAGTCATCGTCCAGTTCCCCCCTGTACGTCATCTGCTGTGTAATTGACTTTCAACTTAAGGATGCTATTATGGGGAAGGCGCGTACCTTACGCACTTTTGACTTTGATGGAGCCCCTATTTAACTGTTTCAGGACTTGTCCTGGATTACCTTGCGGAAATGGAGACTGCTTCATCCTCTCCTGGCCATCCTGAGGAACCATCAGGTGCCCTACAGGTGGGGTTTTCCATTTGTCCTGCATGCCCGCAGGGACGGATGCTCTGCTGTTTTGAGATCCTTCAATGACCTTCACACCTTCTGTGATGCCTTGGAAATCCCTGCCCCCTCCATAGTGGACTGGGGCCTCACCCCTTCACCCCCTCCTCTACCCCGTGTGGCAACCGGTCCGCAATCGGTGGTCGGGTTTGGGACGGAAGCGTACTTATCCTGCTCAGAGCTCCCTGCCTGCTGCTCCACCCTGAGGTCCTCCTGCCTTGCTGGCTTGACAGGCCCTTACTGCTGACCCTCTTCCTGTGATTGTGGATCTACTGGAGATTGGTCCCCCCCATGCTGAACTGTTCCTGTTTCTCTTATGCTATTTTTTTGCTTATGCCTGGGTTCCTTTTTTTTCTCTGTTTTTTTGTTTTATTCTAGGCTAGTTATTTCTTAATGCCGCTCACTGTTTTGTGCTGTGTTACTCGGATAGGTCTTTCTCCTTTTACTCGCACTCGCATCGATTGCATATGCGCATAGACAATTTTTTCTGTAATTTTCCCATGGTTTGCATGCTTACTGACGCATCTTTGGAACTGATTTCCTTGTCGGAACATAGTCCGGTCTTGCTCTCATTTTCACCTCAGTCTACTCCCTCTTGTCGCCGTCACTGGCGCCTTAATGACTCTTTGCTGAAATCTCAGCCCTCTCGGGACTCGATCCAGGCCTGCATCGCTGACTATTTTGCTAGCAATGATGGCTCTGTCTCGTCAAAGACCGGTTATCAGGGGGCACTGCATTGCCCTGGGTTCTCGGTTGAAGAAGGATGCTGTGGCTAGTGTCCAAGACCTCCGGGCTGAGATTTCTAGACTCTCTTTTGGTCTCACCCTCGGTTCTGAGGCGCTTGGTTGCAGCCCGTGCACGACTAGGAGACCTGGCTTTTCAAAAAGTTGAGCGACTGCTACTGTTGCAAAACAACGCTTCTATAGAAAGGTAATAAAGCGCATACTATGTTTGCCAAGCGCCCGCATGATCGGACTGCTGCCCAATCACCATTGGCCTTGAGGGACCCTACTGGTACTCTTTCCTATCAACCTGAGGCTATCTCCCATATCTTTCATGACTATTACTCTAAGCTTTACTCCCTACCTTCGCATCTTCCATCCGACCCAGGGGAACGTACTGCGGCTTAGGATTCTTTTCTGGATCAATTTCAGTTGCCAGCTCTATCAGCTGGGGACCGTGCGGCACTGAACGCTCTGATCTCCCCCAAGGAGGTTTCGGAGGTCCTCAAGTCTCTCCCTGCGGGGCACTCCCCTGGCCCAGAAGGCTTCACCTACCTATACTATAAAACCTTTGCGTCAGTTCTGTTGCCCAGACTGGTGTCTCTATTATTTTTTAGGTGGGGAGGTGATCCCACAATCTTTTCTTCATTCTTTAGTAACTCTCATACCGAAGCCTGGTAAGGACCCCCACGATTGTGCTAGCTATAGACCCATCGCCCTTCTTAATTCTGACTTGAAGTTGTTTACTAAAGTTTTGGCTGCTTATCTTGGTAGCTTTCTTCCCTCCCTCATTCACAAAGACCAGGTTGGCTTTATCCCCTGTTGCCAAGGGAGGGATAATACTAGACAGGTCTGATAGATCTGAGTTGGCCTTTTCTTTTTGCTACTCTTCAGAAATTTGGAATATCAGGGCCCTTTCTGACCGCCTTGCAGAGCTTCTACTCTGCCCCTACTGCCTCCATCAAGTTTCCCCATGTCACTTCCCCGAGCTTTCCCCTTTTTAATGGCACTAGGCAGGGCTGTCCGTTATCGCCCCTGCTCTTTGCTCTCTGCATTGATCCTTTGATCTGGGGCGATCCGGATGTGGCAGGGGTTAGCCTCCATGATAGGGAATATAAAATCTGCCTATTTGCGGATGATGTCCTCCTGACTCTTACCCACCCTCTCCCTTCCTGCTCTTTTTCGGGTTCTAGACTCCTATGGGCGGTTCTCAGGTTATATGGTAAATCTTACCAAGACTGAGGCTCTGCCTCTGAACCCCTGCTCTGTCCTCCCTCTTACAGAGCAACTTTTCCTTTAAATTGTCCCCCACTAGGATTAGGTACCTCGGGGTCTTCCTTACTTCTTCCTATGCTACCCTATATTCTACTAATTTCCCCCCTTTATTCCAGGAGCTCCAATGTCTGTTGGATGAGTGACGATCCCAATACATTTCGTGTTTTGGGCGTATAGCTGTAGTCAAAATGACGATTCTCCCTAAATTATTGTATTTTTTCGAAAACTCTCCCTGTGCAGGTTCCCCTCTCAGCCCTCCGAACCTTCCAATCCGCTATTTTTCACTTTATTTGGGATACTAAGCATCGTCGCCTCCCTATGTCGGTCATGATAGCTAGCCGCTCTTGCGCGGGTTTGGTGGTGCGGGATGTTGAGAAATACTATATGGCGGCTCACTTACGTCACCTGGCCACGTGGTCCTCTTTTCATGCCTATAGCAGATGGATGGAATTGGAGAAGCTGTGGTTAGCCCCTGTTCATCATAACTCCCTTCTTTGGACTCTCTGTCTTTCCTCTCCCCCTTTGGGTCCTCTCTTGGGTCCAATGGCCTTTTCTTGGTATGTATGGAATTATTGCTCAGTCAAATTTAAATTGACCTCTCTGTCTTCCCAAATGAGATAGTTTCTCTACCATCCTCATTTCCCAGCAGGCTTGACCTCTGCTATGGTTCGGGAATGGGGTCCCAGGGGACTCTTTTGTTGGGCTGATGTTGTACACTTTAGGTTTCGTACTCTTTTGCCGTTTGAGCAGCCGATGTCCCGGAATGGCCTTCCGCCCTCTGAGCGGTTTCATTATCTACAACTTGGTCATTACATGTCCTCTCCCTTGAGCTCTCTGGCGGTGTCTGTGCCCACGGGCTTTGAGCAACTATGCCGTCTGGGACCGCAAGAAAAGGGCCTCTACTCTATTCTAAACTCTCCCATAGGAGGGGTTGACCCTAATCACTGCTATATGAGCCGCTGGGAGTGGGACTTCAATACCAATATCACTATCCCACAATGGAGGATTATCTGGGCCAGGGTCTCTAGGGCGTCAATTTGTACGGCTTATAAGGAGAATCAATGGGCTGAGTTGCTCATGGGCTGGCATCACACTCCTGAACTTCTCAACAGACTGAACCCCTCTTTCCCTATCCTTAAACGTAATTAATTTAGTTTTTAATGAACAATTTTATATACAGCACCATGAAACCGCTATAGGCGCAAAATGAGCACCGTTTTTTGCTAATATTTTTAGGGTGGGGGGAGGCGTATGAAAAAAGTTTTATAAAGAAAGTATTTTTAGTGATAAGATTATTTTTTATAAAAGGTATATTGACAATTTGGTTTTTATATGGTAGGGGATGAGGGAGAGTTTTATGGAATTTTTGAGCATTTAAATACAAATTACAGGGGCATCAACAGACCGAGACAATTAGTAATGACAATATTTGCATTTTAACAATTAACATTTTAAGCAGTGGAAAGCGAATATTCCGTTTGGCCAGTTATCGAGAATAAAAAGTACCGTATTTATCGGCATATAACACGCACTTTTTAGGCTAAAATTTTTTGCCTAAAGTCTATGTGCGTGTTATACGCCGATACACCCCCAGGAAAGACAGGGGGAGAGAGGCCGTCGCTGCCCGCTTCTCTCCCCCTGCCTTTCCTGGGGTCTAGAGCGCTGCTGCCGGCCCTTCTCTCCCCCTGGGTAAAATGAGGGTGCGTGTGTGCGCGTGTATACCCCGATACACCCCCAGGAAAGGCAGGGGAAGAGAGGCCGTCGCTGCCCGCTTCTCTCCCCCTGCCATTGCCGGCGCTGCTGCCCCGTTGCCTCCCCCCATCCCCGGTGGCATAATTACCTGGGTCGGGTCCGCGCTGCTGCAGGCCTCCGGCGTGCGTCCCCGGCGTCGTTGCTATGCGCTGCACGGCGCGGCGCATGACGTCAGGGAGCCGTGCATAGCAACGACGCAGGGGACGCACGCCGGAGGCCTGCAGCAGCACGGACCCGACTCAGGTAATTGTGCCACCGGGGATGGGGGGGGAGGCAACGGGGCAGCAGCGCCGGCAATGGCAGGGGGAGAGAAGCGGGCAGCGACGGCCTCTCTCCCCCTGCCTTTCCTGGGGGTGTATCGGGGTATACACGCGCACACACGCACCCTCATTTTACCATGGATATTTGGGTAAAAAACTTTTTTTATCCAAATATCCTTGGTAAAATGAGGGTGCGTGTTATAGGCCGGTGCGTGGTATACCCCGATAAATACGGTAACTGCACAGTATGGAGTATAAAAAAATAAAAATGGAGTATGGAGTATAAAAAAATAAAAATGAAGTGATAATTGAAAAGAGATGAAAATTTATTGAAAAAACAATTGTTATCCTAGAACAACTGCACAAGGAGCAAGGAAAAAGAAGCAAGGGGAAAAAAAGCAGATACGATCGATAGAACAGCATTAATTGAGAAACAAAATAGAGTGAGAAAAAGAAGCAGCAGGAAATAAAGAATACGAAATGTCCTACATAACTCAATACTCAAGAGATGCCCAAAAAAAAAATAAACCTGCAGGTCCCGGCTGCTATGCCGGGGACCCGCCGGTAATGGCAGACATCCATGATGGCAAGGATGTCCGCCATTAACCCCTCAGATGCAGTGATCAATACAGATCATGGCATCTGCTGCAATGCGCATGTTAAAGGGGTTCTATTAAAAAATCTTAATCCTTTCAGTACTTGATTGCTAATAATGTTCAGTGCTATGCATAGGGCATAGTACTGATCAGTATCGGCTATCTTCTGCTCTGGTCTGCTCTTTCTGTCTCAGTGCTCTCTGATGACACCTGTCTCCGGAACTGCCCAGTTTAGAAGCAAATCCCCATAGCAAACCTCTTCTAAACTGGGCGGTTCCCGAGACAAGTGTCATCAGAGAGCACTTAGACAGAAAAGAACAACCTTAACTTCAGAAGCTCATAAGTACTGAAAGGATTAAGATTTTTTAATAGAAGTAATTTACAAATCTGTTTAACTTTCTGGAGCCAGTTGATAAAAAAAAAAAAAAAAAAAAAGTTTTTTCCTGGCTAACCCCTTTAAAATAGATGATCGGATCTGCGGGGGTCCCCTCACCTGCCTCCGTCCATCTCCCGGCGTATTCTGCTCTGAGATTGAGCAGACCAGAGCAGAAGATAGCCGATAATATTGATCAATACTATGCCCAATGCATAGCACTGAACAGTATTAGCAATCAACTGACTGCTATTGATAGTCCCCTATGGGGACATAAAATGTGTAGAAAAAAAAAATAAAAATGGGAAAAATCCCCTCTCCAATAAAAACGAAAATTGGCCCTTTTTCCCCCTTTTACCCCCCCAAAAAGGGTTAAAATTTCATCAATTAAAATTTTTAAATTAATCAAAAAATAATGTTAATGATCCTGTACAGTGAACGGCGTAAAACGTAAAAAATAAATCCAAAAATGCTGCTTGTCATTTTATTCCCCCCAAAAATTTATAAAAAGTGATCTAAAAGTTTTATATATGCAAATGTGGCATAAAAAAAACAAACAACAAAAAAACAGACGATGGCGTAAAAAAGGAGCCCTCATACCACGCCATATACAGAAAAAGTTATAGTTGGTCAAAATAGGGCGATTTTATTTTTCTGCTTTTTGTACACAAAGTTTGAGATTTTTTTTAAGCGGTACAAAAATAGAAAAGTATCTAGCCATTGGTATCCTTTTAATCGTATTGATCCACAGAAAAAAGAACACGTCATTTTTACCATAAACTGTACAGTGTGAAAACGAAACCCTCCAAAGTGTGCAAAATTGTGGTTTTCATAAAAATTTCCTCCCTAAAAAAAATTATTCTTAGGGTTACCATACTTTTGGTAAAATTAGAGTTTTCATCACGCAAAAAACAAGCCCTTATATGGGTCTGTAGAAGGAAATATAGAAGAGTTATGGATTTTAGAAGGAGAGGAGGAAAAAACGAAAATGCAAAAAAATTGGGATAATGAAAAGACAAAAACGAAAATTATATACAGGAGAGCAAAGACAGTAGGACAACAAATAGTACCCTCATATCCAATATTCAATAAAAAGAGAAAAATTAAAAATGGCCAAAAAAAATAAATGGTATTTTTAAATGTTATAACAAAAATGCAAAACCTGTGATATAATTGCCCATAGAAAGAAAAACATTGTATGTACAGCAACGGGTGAAGTCACAGAAATCAGAAATAGATTACACTGTGGAAGTGAGTTTGTTATCTATATGCTGGAGTGCCCGTGTGGCCTCAGCTACGTGGACAGAACACCAAAAACACTCTGTAAAAGGGTTACTTCCCACCATTTCAATATCTTACATAAATATGAGAAACATAGTGTCTCATGGAACTTTACTCAGTACCATGGCAGTGATCCAAATTTATGAAGAGTATATGCATTGGAACAAGTCCTGAAGGGGATAAGTAGATTTTCTTCTCTTTGTAAGAGGGAAAGCTTTTTTTTATCTTCAAAATGAGTTCACTAGTCCCCAATGGTTTGAATGAAGCCCTGAAGAGAGTGTAGTAAAAAGGTTACTTGGGGGTTGATCTCAGCAAAGGTTACTATAGTTTATTCATGTCTCAGGAGAAATCGTCACTTCCTTTAGGGAAAAGCTAAAATAGTGTGCAATGCTCGTTCAGAGCAGTCATTCTTGACAAAAGGGCTGAATATTCAACCTGAATACTACATATTCCGGCAGCCATTGCAGCTCTCCTCTCACTGTTGTCCAACTCCCTCTCTGAGAGTAACCCCCACCCTTCTGCTCTGTGAGATTTAGTGCCTGACTGGCTAAGGTTGCACACACCCTAGCTAAAGGGAGCATGACTTATAAGTGCAGGGCAGAAACCATGTGGTCTGTGTGTCTCAGGAGGGTGGGGGCTGCTTTCAGAGAGAGATTTGGACAGACACACTGTGGATGACCAGATTACATTTTCCTCCCTCTCTGCATGTAAGTGAAAACTGAAAGAGGGGAAAACAGATCCTTATAGCTAATGAATGTTTATTGACACAAATAGGTTGGTGAGAGGGAAAGTATGGGCTATAAGTTTAATTCCACAAAGTACTCCTGGGCGCTGTGATTGCAGAAAAACAGCAGCCTCTCCTTTACTGTGAGAAGGGTAGGAAGAAGGGAAGTGTGGAGAATGCTCTACCCATGAATACAGCAGGTCTGATTCCAGGCTGTAGGTTGGTTCCAGTCACCAGCCTTCCATGATAAAATACAAACATTTGTTAGAAATCCACAAAAATAAATGTGGATTAAAAAGAAACACATTGAAGATCATACATGACCTGACAACATTTATTGAGACTGACAGGGGTGAACTGATTTGTTTTCTTTTTTTCTATTATACACAGCTGCTGTATTCTTTGATTGCTCCAAAAAAGTTTTGTAAATTTTGGCCAATATGACATTGACCTCTCCCTTTTATATGCTGCCCTCATATAAACTGTTCGGATTTTGCACATAAAAGCTATAAAAATAATAATAATTCTCTCCAGAGACTTTTATGACATATCTGGTGGAACAGGGGTGTCTAGCCTCATGAGAAAGACCAGGCATGATTAATCAACAGAGCATTGCATTATTAGATAGATAAAGGAGCAGGTACTGTTCCATGAAAGTTTAAATGTAACTATTTCAACTCTGTGAACAAAAAGCATGAAGGAAAAAAAAAAATAAGACTATAAAACCCCCAGTGTACAATAAATTAATATATACCACCAGCTGAGGAACCAGGCGTTTCGAGCTAAAGGATTGATTTCAAAGCTGGCATCTGTGTATTGGAAATTAAGCATGCCTTTTGTGAAGCCACAGCTGCTGACTCTGCTGTTCCGAATGAGAAGTTTTCTAAATTAAAGGGGTATTCCAGGCAAAACCTTTTTTTTTTATATGAGCTATGGGTAAGGGTATAGCAACCTGAAAAGCGTCAGCCTTGTTTGGGACTGTTTTTCCATGTGCAATTTTTCTACTTTTGTATATGTCCGTGTCTTTCTGCCACCATGAAGGTTTTTAACGAGGATTCGTGAATAAAGTTTTGAAGATTTCATTCAGCCGTGCTGGCCTTTTTCCTGCTTTGGTTGGAGGTAGCCGTGCACGCCCCAGGTGAGCTGAGACTCCTTTTCTCTTAGATTTGTAAATTACTTTATTAAAAAATCTTAATGGGGGGCGGAGCCTGACCGCTGAGCTGGATGGCCGCATGAACGCGCTGCTCTCCACAGCCTAAGTCCTAAGCTGACCTACACGGCTCACAAATACCTGCCAAAATGGGCAAACATGATGACACAAAGTCCGGTACCACTCCTGGACCGACCAAGACCCGAAATAATCAATCGGACATGGCCGCATTTCTGAAAAGAAAACCGGAGCAGAGCCCAGCAAGGCCCTACAAGATGGCGCCGACCGCCGCACTTGTTAGCGATGCTGAGAAAGAGGACGGGTCCGATAGGGAAAGCCTCCCAGGGACCTTCAACGACTCTGGTGGAGAAGACACGCGACTGTCGGTTACTAAGGCCCTCATAAGGAAGACGGTGCAACAAGCAGTGACTAAAGCAATACAAACAGCAATGGCGCCGCTACTACAGGAACTCGTGGAGATCAAGACAGATGTGAAACAGGTGGGCTATCGCACCGAACACCTAGAAAATGCACTCACCGACACTGTCTCTTTCTGTGACTCTGCTTCTCACCACCTAAGGGCACAGGAAACCCAGCTTAATAGGGCACTCTTGCTCCTTGAAGATCAGGAGAACCGCAGCAGGCGCCGGAATATCAGAATAAAAGGGGTTCCGGAGACGTTCGCGGCGGACTCCCTACCGGCAGTGACCCGCCAGATTTTCGCATCCTTGCTGGGGAGCGAGAGGGCCGAAGAGGTGATCATAGAGAGAGTACATAGAGCGCTGAGGCCTAAACCGAAACCGTCCGAACCACCCAGAGATATCATATGCGGCCTTCTTAGCTACCTGGATACGGCTGCGATCCTGAAAGCAAACAGAGAGGCCGACTCCGTACTCCACGAGGGTGTGGCGGTGAAATTATTTCAGGACATTGCACCATCTACACTGGCTAAACGCCGACTACTGAATCCCCTGCTTCAACGTCTCAGGGAGATCAATGCACCCTATACCTGGCTGTATCCTTTTGGCCTCTCGGTGCTGAAGGATGGAAGACGTCTCGCTATACGCGATCCTGATGAGCTGGAGAAGCTATGGCCTTTCTTGGGAATTGAAAAGATTGAGGTCCCGTCGTGGCTACCGGTACAGCACAGCCACACACTACCTGCCTTACCCAAGATGTCGCAGTGGTCGAAAGTGGAACGCTTCAAATCTCCCAAGCAGAAGAAGCAACAAAAGGCTCACCAGAGATCTGACTGCTCCTCTACCTGAAGATCACAGATGGGTACATTTGCTCTAGTTTTACAACTCCCTGCATTAAGGTACCGTTCTCCGGTGGACTGATCAGTAGTTCCCTACTTTCTCAAGATACATACCGGACTCTTACGGTTAGTAGGTATATCCCTTTTTTTACCCATCTGGCTAAAGTGGCTTTACTGGAATGATGTGGCTGCTGTGGTGTACCGGGGCGGCACCATCTCGGAGGGGCAGGGGGGTTTGGGATGGACTGCAGGGGTTGAGATCTCATGCCAGCTTAGATGTTCCTGGACTCCCATAAGTCATTTTTATTATGTTGCCTACCATCGCGATGTGGACTTTCGCTGACTCACATAAATGCTACCATCTATCAGTACCCACAGGACTGCTCAAGCTTCCTATAGCGGATTTATGGCACTAGTCAACTGCTTATTAGTCCAAGACCCGATGGGGAAATGTCCCTGTTCATCCTGTGATCAATGTGATCAATATGCGGAGGTCCCTCATACCTGATTAAAGTTACTGTGGGAGACTCCCTGAGGAAGTCCACATTGTGAATGTTTTATATTGCTATGCTAAATGTTTATTGCTTTCTCTATATTATGTATAACTGACCACTTGCGAGCCTGGCGGCCCTACCCCCTCCCCCCCCCCCCCCCCCCCCCCCCCTCCTCCCCTGTTCTCCACCCCCGTCACCCCCCCCCCTCCTCCCCTATTTTCACCTCCTCCCCTCCCCCACCAACCTTTCCCCCACTCCTCTCCATTACTCGACCCCCCCCCCCTCCCCCACTCCCCCCCCCCACCCCCCCCCCCCCCCCGGTGACCATAGGCCACTGCATGGTCACTGCACGCACCTCAGGGGCTACTCCTAGCGATGGTTCCCACGGAGTTACAGTAGCCCAGCATTAGTTGTAGGCAGATGTTTATTTGATACTTTTCATCGTATGCCGTTGTTTTATTAAGTTTATATGTAAGCAGAAAGATTCATGGTCGGCCTAGGACCGGCTGTCGGTTCAGGAACCCCTCCGTCTCCCACCCAATTGAATTTTTGGCCTTGGCTGATAATTCATTGTTCAGTTCTAATTTTATCACTATCACGGTCCCACCTCTTTAGAAAGGACCGCTTGTCTTACTGTATTTTTCCTCTGTCCTTACTTTTCTCTTTCCTCCTTTCCTCATTCTCCACTCTCTTACTCACACCCACCCAGTCCTATCCTCAACGTCCTACCCTACTCCCACTTCCCTACCCACATACCCAACATCCTCCCTGGGTCGATAGATACCCTAACCACCTGAGGAAACTGTAGATTTCTTCTCCAATGAACACATTAAAATTCCTCACGTATAACTTGAAAGGGTTCAACTCACCATGCAAGAGACATAGCATCTTCACGTTGCTAGCTAGAGAAAAGGTTGACTTCCTTTTTTTACAGGAGACTCATTTCAAACAGGGAAGGGTCCCTAGACTACCCACTAATAACTTCTTGCATTGGTTCCACAGTTGCAGCTCCAACTCCTCCTCCCGTGGGGTCACTATCGCAATACAGAAGGATGTCCCATTCACTTTAATCGCTGTCCATGACGGAGGAGATGGCAGGTCTCTATTTGTTAAAGGTAAGGTTGGATCCATGACATACACCTTAGCCTCATTGTACACCCCTAACAAAAAACAGGTCCCCTGGTTGTTAAAAACCCTTGATAAGTTGAGGTCATTTGCTGAAGGCCCCATAATACTTGGTGCAGACTTAAACCTCCCACTAGATCCATCTCTCGACACCTCGTCTACTAACACTTACACCTCAAGCCTTGCTATCCGCACACTTCGCAACCGACTACATGACATGGAACTGACTGATGTGTGGCGAGCGATGCACCCGACGGAACGGACATACTCATTCTACTCTGCGCCCCACAAGACCTCTCACCGACTGGACTACATCTTCTGTCATCATAGCCTACTTACCACGATCCAATCGTCCGACATAGGATCGCGGACATTATCTGACCATGCTCCAGTACAAGCAAATCTCACCCTACCGCACATACCCAATAGGACCAGGACATGGCGATTGAATGAGTCGTTGCTATCTGACAACATAGAACTTGCTAAGCTCTCGTCTCAGATAACTGAATACTTTGACATAAATACCACACAAGATGTCTCCCCTACAATCACTTGGGAAGCCCATAAGGCCTATGTGAGGGGTCTCCTCATATCGCTGGGCTCCAAAGTAAAGAGAGAACGGTCGGCGCGAATCACTCAATTACTGGCGGACATTACTGACATGGAAAAGTCTTCCTCTCAGTTAACTGGGAATTCCGATGTTGACGGAAACTACACGACTTTGACCTCCCTTAGGGAACAACTAAAAGACATATTGTCAAAACAGCATGGTGACCAGGTCATACGTTTTCAACAAAAACTCTTTTCACATGGGAATAAAGGAGGACGACTCATGTCGGCCATGATCAAAAAACGTAGAGAGAAAACACACGTTGATAGGATTGTGGAGCCGGATGGTACCCAACACGTGGATACTGGCCCTATGGCAACGGCATTCCGGGACTTCTACTATTCTCTTTATAACATACACCCAAATAACCCCACACCATCGCCACGCACACAGGCAATCCAAACTTTCTTGGATCGATTGAATTTACCCACTCTCACCACACTAGAAGGGGAGACATTGCTGAAGCCTTGCACTGCTGAGGAAGTTGAGGCAGTAATAAAGTCCTTCCCCATAGGGAAGAGCCCAGGACCGGATGGCTTGAGCTTACAATACTATAAAAAGTTGGGCGCAGTTTTGCTGCCTCGGCTCACTCAGTGGTGCAACGCGTTACTTGGCGGCACCCATTTGCCACACCAATCTCTAGAGGCACACATCACTATTCTACCAAAAGAAGGTAAGGATCCCCTATTGTGCTCGAGTTATAGGCCCATTTCACTCTTGAATATGGACCTAAAGATCTGGGCTAAGCTGCTGTCCATGAGACTTCGCCCCCTCCTCCCTGGCCTTATTCATGTGGACCAGACTGGTTTTGTGAGGGGCAGGGAGGGGAAACATAACGCATTACGAGTCATGCACACTATCCACTATGCCACACAAAAAAAGATCCCCCTACTCCTTCTCAGCACAGATGCTGAGAAGGCGTTCGATAGGGTAGCGTGGGACTACATGACCAAGGTGTTAGCTAAATATCGCATCCCTGATCGCTTCATCCGAGCTATCATGTCCTTATATAGTGAACCCAGCGCTCGGGTTAGGGTCAATGGCACTCTTTCTGAGTCTTTCCCCATATGTAATGGGACGCGACAAGGGTGCCCCCTATCGCCGTCACTGTATGTCCTCGTGATGGAGACTCTTCTCCAGGCCTTGAGGCAGGATGAGGCGATTAGGGGATTGCAAATAGGGGATAGGACTCATCTTACGGCAGCATTCGCTGATGATCTACTCATAATGATCACTAATCCTATTGAAGCTCTGCCTCGTGTTCAAGGCGTTATTGAAGAGTATGGTACCCTATCCAATTTCAAAGTAAATTATAGTAAGTCGGAGATACTGAACGTCACGATACCCCCTCATGTAGCCTCGAGTTTACAATCTTCCTCGTCCTACAGATGGCCATCTAAACACATCACATACCTTGGCATAGCACTTCCCTCGTCGCTGAGCAACTTGTTTGACCTTAACTATATACCCTTACTGACTAAAATGAAGAATAAGATTGACTCCTATAAGTTACCCTTTCTTTCATGGGTGGGGCGACGCAACCTCCTACAGACATACATTGTACCGTCCATACTCTACTTACTACGCATGGTACCCATAGAACTACCTAAATGGTATCTCATGCAGTGGAAACGGCTCTTTGGAGCTTTCCTTTGGTCAGGGAAGCGCCCACGTTTAGCACATTCCCTTCTCACTAGATCTAAGAGGAGCGGTGGCATAGGTATGCCAGACATTACTATGCTTTATACAGCTAACCATATTCACAGATGGGTTGAGATTTCTACTAGAACTAGCTTGCTGGGAAGCTCGGAACTTGAATGCTCCCAAATGGCTTCCCGGGGCTATGGGATGGATCGTCATGTCTGGCTGCCTACACGTCGTTCCCTCTCACATGTTAATAACCCACTGTTGAAAGGTACACTCACTATTAAAAGGGCTTATGATAAAGGCACAACACAAGGAAACCACGGAAAGATACCGATTTCTCCATGCTTTCCAAGTTCCCTGATTCCTTATGCAGCTCACCCTGACACACAAGAGGCAGACGACTTGTGGTCCCACTTTCAACATGTCCCTGTCAAAACCCTTTGTGCCAGAAACCAACCACCCACAGTTGAGACACTATCCACGATAGTTCCACACCTTAAAACTAACTTTCTACATCTTCATATGCTTAGAGAGACGTGTGTTGAATTCCTAAAGGTGTATGTCATTGGTGAAAACCCGACCTGGATAGATAAGTTGATGCAACTTTCACCGAACTGCAAGCCAAAATTTTCCACATTTAACGCATGCTTGAGAGATGAGAGGCAAACTTCTGACCCGTTGTACTTGGGATCCTGGGAGGAGGAGTTGGGACGCAAGTTCACGGACCAAGAGAGGAAATCCATTCTAACAGGCTCCCATGGCTTCTCTAGGTGCGTCAAGCTACAAGAAGGTCATTTTAAACTAGTAGCCAGATGGTATAGGACGCCTGAGTTGTTACACCATTGGGGTCTGAGTGCTTCCCCTACATGCTGGAGATGCCATGGGGGCGTGGGCTCTTTGTCTCACATCTGGTGGTCGTGTCCCAAGATAACGTCTTACTGGAATGAGGTAAATCTCATCATAGACAAAGTAGTAGGAAGGCATGTCCCTCTCTCACCTGAGGCGGTTCTTTTGGGCTTATCGTCTAGGGATTGCCCCTTGTCGAAGAGATCTTTGATTGCACATTTGCTAACTGCAGCCAAGGCATTAGTCCCACTACATTGGTTAGATGAAACGCCTCCTACAGTTCAACAGTGGATCTCTAAGGTTTCCCAGTTGTGTAGAATGGAGGAGCTCTCCAGTTGGAGTGATCGATCACATGACAGATTCTGGAGTATATGGGCTCCTTGGCTGGGCTTTCGTGATGCTAATACTGATCTCTCGCAACTGGGTCCCAGCAAATGACCACATAGACAACTCCCACCCCCCCCTCTTTCCCAACCCACTCTTCCCCCCCCCCCCTTCCTCACCTCCCCACCCACGTCCAAAAACCTTGTATCTATTCTTTATCCTCCACTTGTCTCTCTTTCTCTCTATTTTCTCTTTCTACTGCCTCCCACCTTGGAGTATTCCTAAGCCTTTTCATTTCTCCTCTTTCTTTCCTCTTTATCAGTACTCTGACACATTGTACCCATGTTCATTGGTCCTATCGTGTTCAGTACCATACTTATATTACAGTTCAACCTAATTAACTGGGCTCCTAGGTGACAATACTTCAAACTTATTAGATGCCTATAGACATGTCTGTCCTTATGTTTTCTATATGTCCTGAGTGGATGTTGGCCAATACTTCTCTTGATAGATTTATCTTATTGATTCTATAATGATACATCAACACAGGAACATAATGGTCTTTTTAATTGTTGCCTGGGGCCTAGCCCACACAACCCCTTTATCCTGCTTTTCTCTCCTTTTCTTTCTTCTTGATCAGCATTATGTAATGTATTTCATATTGCATTTGTATGGTCTGTTGTATTGTAATACTCGAAAATAAAGAATTGAAAAAAAAAAAAAAAAAAAAAAAAAATCTTAATCCTGCCAATAGTTATTAGCTTCTGAAGTTTTCTGTCTAACTGCTCAATGATGATGTCATGTCCCGGGAGCTGTGCATGATGGGAGGATATCCCCATAGGAGCTGACAGCTCCCGGGACGTGAGTCATCAGAAAGCAGACAGAAAACAGCAACTCAACTTCAGAAGCTAATAACTATTGGGAGGATTAAGATTTTTTTTTAATAGAAGTAATTTACAAATCTGTTTAACTTTCCGGAGCCAGTTGATATATAAAAAAAAAGTTTTGGCCTGGAATACCCCTTTAAGCACATCATTTGCTGCAACTAGCAGGTGACCATTGGGGGAAAATGAGGCAGTGTTCTGTATATTGTCAGTTGAAACAAGCTCATATGAAACAGTGGACTAAGTAAATAAGGTAAAATGTGAAAAATCTCTACAGAAGAACTGTCAAATCATTAGTAAGATTGAGTCCCTTTAATGTTTATGAAAGGAAAATAAACTGGTAATTCTGTGATATGTTCTACTGTTTAAGGGTACGTTCCCACATGGCGTATTTTGCTGCGTATTTGCTGCGTATTTTCCTACCCATTGACTTCAACAGAGAAAATAAAATACGCAGCAGCAAATACGCCATGTGGGAATGTACCCTAAAAGTGATGCTACAGGTGTACAAGTAATTTCAGATTCCATGCTGTTGCCCTTTAAGAGCCAATAACAGAATGTAGAATGCTGTTGGCCATGACAGAGAAAAGCCGTACAGCAGGAACAATGGAAATAGACATTAGACACAATCTGTCCCATTTACATGAATTAGAAAGTTCTCTGTGACCTTTTCAGTGGTAATTCTACAGGTAGGAGCGACAGCTATTGTGTGTACCTCTGTTACCTATATACCTGTGCCACCTTTCACTTTACTCCTGTCTGTGATAAAAAAGGTAGTGGCGGGAAATGATCAGTACTGAACAGGACATCTCAGCTTAGTTTTAGGCCTAGCGGCCAGAATGGAAACTGCAATATTTTAGGATTATAAAATAATGAGTAAGTATATATTAAAATTGTTGGTATATATTTTTCTAATGTAAAAAATAAATTAATATATAAACAATAGCTAATTTATTGATCACATATTCTCTTTAAGTCTATAAAAATAAAATTGCATGAACTGTGCAGCATTTTCCCATTGATTATAATGTAATTCAATTAGAAATGCTTTATGGTGTGTAAATGTCATAATACATTTACGAATACTCATACTGCCTCATCTATAACATCCATACATCTAATGCCAGAGCAATACCTGGACTTTTTTTTTTCTCATTATTAAAACTTGTTGCAATATTACTGTACATAGGAATGCTACTGTAGCATGGAAATCGCTACAAAACTATTTATATCAAGCGATTTGTTGGAGATTTTGTTCTCATGATAACATGCTGGGATTTCTGAGTAGTGCTATGCTACTCACTTGACTGCTTTTTTTTCTGAAGCAATTTTAAAGACAGATTCAACCTACTTAATGAATTCCTATGGAAAACATTATCAAATACACATTTTTGTAGAGCAACAAAAAATCTAGTTGCAGTACTAGCATAGTAGGGCCTGTGGATGAAGGATGTTTATACAACTCAACCCCTTTAAGCATTATTTATATAAAATGTAAATGATGGATTTCTGCAATAGTATCTGCTTACTTTACACAATTGACAATATAGTAAAGAAACATACCAAACGGTTTTCATCAAACACTTCAAAGCGAAGTCTGTGCTGCTGTGGAGACACCTAGAAAGGAAGTTAAAAGAGAATTACATCAATACATAACATATATAAATATATACAGTTTCTGAACTTCAAACAACGAATGTGATCTCGAGAAAAAGGAGATATGCAGCACTGATATATTTAACCTGTTCAGGACGTAGGACTTATGCATACGCCCTGCATCCCGAGTCCTTAAGTACGTAGGGCGTATGGATACGCCCGTAGGAATTCCGGTCCCCGACGCTAGCCGGTTGGGGATTGGACCGGGATGCCTACTGAAATCATTCAGCAGGCATCCCCGCACATCGCCAAAGGGGGTCCTGAGACACCCCCCCCCCCCCCCCCCCCCGCCATGTCGGCGATCAGAGAAAATCGCATGTCAATTCGGACATGCGATTTTCTCCTATTCTGGGCTGATCGGTTCTCTGGTGACCCGATCACCCAGAAAATAGGGATGATCGTAGCTGTCAGTGACAGCCCCGATCACCCTGAGGGATAGGAGCGAGGTTGCAGCGCTGCGATCTCCTCCTATCCCCTGCCATTAGTCAGAAATGAGTTCTGACCAATGGCAGTGCATGACAGGGGGTTGCCATGGAAACCCCCACTCTGCCCACCCCTGGATGTCGGGCAGAACAGGGGGGAGAAGATGGCGGCCAATACCTGGAAAGAAGATGCCGTGGGGATCGCCAATCATCGGTGAAGACAGCGGAGATCAGCGGCACAGCAACATTTGGAGGGTCACAGTTTGGAGACCACTATTACAGTGGTGCCCAAACGGTAGCCCTCCAGATGTTGCCAAACTACAACTCTCCGCATGCCTAGACTGCCCAGGCATGCTGGGAGTTGTAGTTCTGTAACATCTGTCCCTTCAGATTTTGCAATTTTCATGAAAATTTTGAAAATTGCTGCTATATTTTGAAGCCTTCTAATTTTTTCAAAAAGTAAAAATATGTCCATTTTATGATGCCAACATAAAGTAGACATATTGTATTTGTGAATTAACATAAAATTAATTTGGAATATCCATTTTCCTTACAAGCAGAGAGCTTCAAAGTTCGAAAAATGCTAAATTTTCAGAATTTTCATGACATCTTGGGATTTTTCACCAAGAAAGGATGCAAGTAACGATGAAAATTTACCACTAAAATAAAGTAGAATATGTCACAAAAAAAAAACTATCTCAGAATAATTGCTAAAAGCATCCCAGAGTTATTAATACTCCCTGAGGAAGCCAAACGGCGAAATGACGTTGGGGTACTGGTGTTGTGTAGGTAGGTACACTGTCTATGTCTCCCAGCCTGTGCTTTGTGAGTGGGGAAGCCTCATGGTAATGCTGATATTCTGTGCTTTAATTGCACACCATTACTTGCTTTTCCCCTTTCTCCTGACCACTCGCTGGAGGCTACTTATTCAGTGACCTCCTTATTTAGGTTAGCTTTGTTTTTTGGTGCAATCTTTTACATGACTGTTATGTGTAACTTATAATTATTGTTATACTGGTGGCCCTACTCTGTAGTTAGGAATAACTATGTCATGTTTTGCATTTTTGCATTTATACTAACCAATGATATACTACCTGCCTTACCAACTCCTTTTTTGTCTGGCTATACTGTCCCTTTTAACTGTTTTTATTAAATGATGTTCTCAATAAAGTTTACTATTTATGTATAAAATTGGTGTTCTAGTGTGTATATAGGATTTATTGTTAGTCATCAACACACTTGACTTTAAATATATTGGTATTATTTTGCCCTTTCTTTGGATTTATTTTTACCAGAGTTATTAATGCATAAAGGGACAGTGGTCAGAATTGCGAAAAAGGGCTGCGTCCTTAATTCATAAAGTGACAGTGGTTAGAATTGCAAAAAAGTAGTCCTTAAGGTGAAAATGGGCTGAGTCCCTAAGTGGTTAATGAGTCTGCTTCTCCCTCCATGCTGCAAACAGAGGGATCTTTGGAAGGCCATATCAGGAGATCTGCTGAGCAGATTTTGACAAAACATGTCTTTTGCTGGATAGGTCGTTTCAAGATCTATAAGATGAGTTATAGTTTTGTTTTTAACCCCTTAAGGGCGCAGCTCATTTTCACCTTAACCCCTTAAAGGGGTACTCCGCCCCTGGCATCTTATCCCCTATCCAAAGGATAGGGGATAAGATGTTAGATTGCCGCGGTTCCGCTGCTGGGGACCCCGGGGATCGCCGCTGCGGCACCCCGCTATCATTACTGCACAGAGAGAGTTCGCTCTGTGCGTAATGACGGGCGATACAGGGGCCGGAGCAGCGTGACGTCATGGCTCCGCCCCTCATGACATCACGGCCCGTCCCCTTAATGCAAGTCTATGGCAGGGGGCCTGACGACCGCCACGCCCCCTCCCATAGACTTGTATTGACGGGGCAGGCCGTGATGTCACGAGGGGCGGAGACGTAACGATGCTCCGGCCCCTGTATTGCCCGTCATTACGTGCAGAGCGATCTCGCTCTGCGCAGTAATGATAGCGGGGTGCTGCAGCAGCGATCCCCAGGGTCCCAAGCAGCGGGACCCCGGTGATCTGACATCTTATCCCCTATCCTTTGGATAGGGGATAAGATGTCTAGGGGCGGAGTACCCCTTTAAGGACTCAGCGTTTTTCCATTTTTGCACTTTCGTTTTTTCCTCCTTACCTTTGAAAAAATCATAACCCTTTCAATTTTGCACCTAAAAATCCATATGATGGCTTATTTTTTGCGCCACCAATTCTACTTTGTAATGGCGTCAGTCATTTTACCAAAAAATCTACGGCGAAAGGGAAAAAAAAAATCATTGCGAGACAAAATTGAAAAAAAAAACGCCATTTTGTAACTTTTGGGGGCTTCCGTTTCTGCACAGTACATTTTTCGGTAAAAATGACACACTCTTTATTCTGTAGGTCCATACAATTAAAATGATACCCTACTTATATAGCTTTGATTTTGTCGTACTTCTGAAAAAAAATCATAACTACATGCAGGAAAATTTATACGTTTAAAATTGTCATCTTCTGTCCCCTATAACTTTTTTATTTTACCACGTATGGGTCGGTATGAAGGCTCATTTTTTGCGCCGTGATCTGAGGTTTTTAGTGGTACACTTTTTGTGTGAATCGGACTTGTTGATCACTTTTTATCCATCATTTCATAATATAAAAAATGACCAAAAATACACTATTTTGGACTTTGGAATTTTTTTGCGCGTACGCCATTGACCATGCGGTTTAACTATATATTTTTTATAAATCGGACATTTCTGCACGCGCCGATACCACATATGTTTATTTACACATTTTTTTTAAATGGGAAAAGGGGGGTGATTCAAACTTTTAATAGGGGAGGTGTTAAATTATCTTTATTCACTTTTTTTTTTTGCAGTGTCGAAAGGGTTTATAGCAAGCGGCACCGCGGTCACTGCCGCGCGCTATTAACCTGACGTCGTGGCCCGCGTTATAGAAAGGGAAAGGACTCATGACGTACCGGTACATCATGGGTCCTTAAGGGGTTAATTATATATATTTATCATTTTATACATTTCCGCACGCAGCGATACCACATGTTTATTTTTATTTACACAGTTTTTTTTTTTAAATGGGAAAGGGGGGGGGGTGATTCAAACTTTTATTAGGGAAGGTGTTAAATTATCTTTATTCACTTTTATTTTTTCACTTTTTTTTTTTTGCAATGTTATAGCTCCCATAGGGGGCTTTAACACTGCACACACTGATCTTTTACATTGATCACTGGTTTCTCATAGGATACCAGTGATTCTGCCACTTGACTGCTCATGCCTGGATCTCTGGCACTGAGCTGTCATTCAGCGATCGGACACCAGGAGGCAAGGTAGGAGACCCTTCTCGTGTCTAACAGCTGTTCGGGATGACGCGATTTCGCCGCGGATATTCCGAACAGCCCCCTGAGCTAACCGGCAGTGATTTACTTTCACTTTAGACTCAGCGTTCAACTAAAGGGTTAATAGCGCGCGGCACCACGATCATTGCCGAGCGCTATTAGCCACGGGTCCTGGCCGTTGTTAGCGGCCCCGCGTTATAGAAAGGGAAAGGACTCAGGACGTACCAGTACGTCCTTGGTTCTAAAGGGTACTCCAGTGGAAAAAAATTTTTTTATAAATCAACTGGTGCCAGAAAGTTATACAGATTGGTAAATTACTTCTATTAAAAAATCTTAATCCTTCCAGTATTTATTAACTGCTGAATACTACAGAGAAAATGATTTTCTTTTTGGAACACAGTGCTCTATGCTGACACCAAGAGCACAGTGCTCTCTGCTGACACCTCTGTCCATTTTAGAAACTGTCCAGAGCAGCACATGGGGATTTTCTCCTACTCTGGACAGTTCTTAAAATGGACAGAGATGTCAGCAGAGAACACTGTGCTCGTGATGTCAGCAGAGAGCTCTGTGTTACAAAAAGTAAAGAAATTCCTCTGTAGTATTCAGCAGCTAATAAGTACTGGAATGATTAAAAAAATTTTATAAAAGTAATTTACAAATCTGTTTAACTTTCTAGCACCAGTTGATAAAAAAAATAATAATAAAAAATAAAAAAGTTCTACCGGAGTATCCCTTTAATAACTCTGGGATGCTTTTACCTTTTATTCTGATTCAGAGACAGATTTTTCGTGACATTTTCTACTTTAACATACTGGTAAATTTCCGTTGTTCCTTGCATCCTTTCTTGATTAAAAATCACAAAATGTCATGAAAATTTTGAAAATTTAGCATGAAACTGCTTGTATGGAAAATGGACATTCTAAATAAATTATATATTGATTCACAAATATGTCTACTTTATGTTGGCATCATAAAGGTGACATGTTTTTACTTTTTGAAGACATAAGAGGGGTTCAAAGCGGAGCATCAATTTTCAAAATTTTCACCAAAAACTTCAAAATCTGCATTTTTCAGGGACCAGTTAAGTTTGAAGTGGATTTGTGGGGCCTTTCTGTGAGAAATACCCCACAAATGACCCCATTATAGAAACTGCACCCCTCAAAGTATTCAAAATGACATTCAGAAAGTTTGTTAACCCTTTTGGGGTTTCACAGGAACAGCAGCAAAGTGGAGGAGAAAAATCTAAATCTCAATTTTTTTACACTAACATGTTCATATAGATCAATTATTTTCATTTTACATGGGTTATAAGGAGAAAAAGCCCCCCAAAATTTGTAGCCTAATTTCTCTCGAGTAAGGAAATACCTCATATGTTGACGTAAAGTGCTTCGCGGGCGCACAACATGGCTCAAGAGGGAAAGAGCAACTGTGGGATATTGGAGGGCAAAATTTGCTGAAATGGTTTTTGGGGGGCATAACAGCAAAAAAAAAAAACACATGGCATACTATTTGGGAAACTACACCCCTCAAGGAATGTAACACGGGGTATAGGGAGCCTTAAAGGGGTATTCCGGGCAAAAACATCTTATCCCCTTTCGAAAGAATAGGGGATAAGATGTCTGATCGTGGGGGACCCTCCGCTGGGACCCCCTGCAATCTCCCTGCAGCAGCCCGCATTCTATGGCCCCCCGCGAACAGACATCTTATCCCCTACCCTTTCGATAGGGGATAATATGTTTATGCCCGGAATACCCCTTTAACAGGTGTTTGACAGGTATTTGTTGAAGTTGGACATGAAAATGAAAAGTTTGATTTTTAACACTAAAATGACTGCGTTCCAAATTTTTCATTTTCACGTGGAGTATTAGGAGAAAATGGCCAGCAAAAAGTGAAGCCCAAAATGAAAAATTTGATTTTTAACACTAAAATGGTTGTATTAACCCAAATTTTTCATTTTCACGTGGGTTAATAGGAGAAAATGGACCCCAAAATTTTAAGTCCAATTTCTCCCAAGTAAGGAAATACCCCATATGTGGACGTAAAGTGCTCTGCTGGCGCACTACAGGTCTCATAACAGAAGGAGCGCCATTGGGCTTTTGAAGAGAGAATTTGTTTGGAATTGAAGTCAGGGGCCATATGCATTTACAAAGCCCCCGTGGTGCCAGAACAGTGGACGCCCCCACATGTGAACCTATTTCGGAAACTACACTCCTCATGGAATGTAATAAGGGGTGCAGTGAGCATTTACACCCCACTGGTGTTTGACAGATCTTTGGAACAGTAATTCTGCTCGCCTATTCCTCTACAATTCATTCAGCAGTGAAAAACCCCATATTATGTAATTCAATTTCTGCTCCTCAGTTCACACTGAGGAATTTCCTCTAGCAGAATTCTGTCACTAAATTCCGTTCCGCATGAAGAATGAACATGTTCTTTCTTCATGCGGAATTCGCGTCCTAACCCCATAGAACTCAATGTAAAAAAATATTTCAGTCCGCCACACTTTCGCGCAGAATTCCTGCAAAAAAAACACTTTTTTTTATAATGTCTCCTATGCCGTGCAGAATTCCGCAGAATTCCGCGCAGAAATAATTAATTTAATTGATTAATTGATTAATATTTGCGCGGAATTCTCTCTGAAAAAATCAGCACAAAAATGCTGATTTTTTCAGAGAGAATTCCGCGCAAATATTAATCCGTGTGAAAATACCCTAAGAAAGAATTATATAAGCTCAAAGAATGCCGACTGTGATCGGGTTATTCATACCAAATCCCGATCTCCCCCGTCTGCATTCTTTCTGGCAGTATAGTAATTCATTGGTGCCAGTGTGATCAGCGCCGCGTCCCCCCCGCCCAATTCCCGTTCCTGCCGGCATTTTATATGAAATTTATAGTAAGTACAGTGGGCTGCTATCTATGTGTCTCCAGCGGTGTCCACACTACTAATCCCAGCATGCATGGACAGCCAAATGCTGGGGGTGTCTCCTCAGGCTGGAGAGCAGGAGGAGGGCGGGAGGGAGAAAACCCTCCTGGTGCATTGTGGGAGTAGTGACCTTCTGAGCCCAATACGGCTGCCTAATGCAGCTCTATGGGCTCGAAAGTCCCACTGGCTGGGAGCACTACTGAGCTTCCTGTACACAGCTCAGGAAGGAATTACAAATGAACGGTGAAAGACTCAAGTATATTGGAAAGATATATAACTTTTGTTATACTGTTGTTTCTGCTGTATGGGAAAAGAAAGAGTTGTGCGCTGCATATTTCTAAACATTCAAGCATAAAAACCAATCCAGGTAGAAAAAGTTTGGCTATTCAAAATATTACTCAAAAGCTTCCAGGGTAAATAGCTGACAATTGGCATGTTTCTTGTAGCATAGTTAAAATAGCTCCGGAAGCTCCCATAGACAATATGTAAAGTGGCAGTGTGCACACATGGCAACCTTTCCATTCCAACAAGAGACTCAGGACCCTGTTTTTTAAGATTGTGGGGATACCAATAGTAGTATTCCTGCAAATGTATTTATTTATAAAAAAAATTTAAACAATGCCACACCTATCCTCCGATTCTGTGTGGTATTGGAGTTCAGTTCCATTGGAATGAAGCCAAGTTGTATTATTACATGCAACCGAGGACAGAGAATGCAGTTTTCTGAATAAATTAGCGCTGTTTTTCTATCTCTAGAAGACCCCTTCATGTGAAAAGATACCAAGGTATGTTCGAATTTAACCCATTCGGGACCAAGGGCATACAGGTATCGTACAGGTATGCCCTTGAGCCCTGATACTTAAGGAAATGTACGCCCTGGTCCCATTTACAGGGTTTAAGCAGTTCTCACCAGCAAAGAACGGTTTAAACTCTGTGGGTCCCGGTTGCTACAGGCAGCCAGAACGCATGGCTAATCCAGGGCATCGCCGACCGGGCCGATGCCCAGCATTAACCCTTTAGATGCCGCAATCAAAGTTGATTGCGGCGACCATAATGAAAGTTACACTATCCCGGCAGCTCAGCGGAGCTGATCAGGACTATCGCGACAAAATCGTGATGTCCCGATCAGCTTACTGGAAGACGGGAGGGTCCTCACCTGCCTCCTCATGAATTAACCCATCCCCTATTAAAGGTTTAAATCACCCCCCTTTTCCCATTTTTTTAAAGAAAATAATGTAATAAAAAATAAAAATAATCATATGTGGTACCGCCACATGCGTAAATGTTCAAACTCTTAAAATAACTGGTTAGCTAAACCGCAAGTTCGTTGGCTTACACGTAAAAAAAATATCAAAGTTCAAAACTGTGCATTTTTAGTCACTTCATATACCATTAAAAGCTAATAAAAAGCTATGAAAAAGTCCCATCAAAATAAAAACTATAAAAACTACAGACCTGGGCGCACAAAATGAGACCTCATATAGCCCCGTATGCAGAAAAATAAAAACATTATAGGGGTCAGAAGATGACAATTTTAGACATACTAATTTTGGTGCATGTAGTTACAATTTTTTTTAAGTAGTAAAATAAAACAAAACCTAATAAATTGGGTATCCTTGTGACCGTATGGACCTACAGAATAAAGATATTGGCCCTCATTTACTTAGAAAATCGGGTTGTAAGTCTATCTTGCTTTCTTACCCGACTGCTTTTTTCCCCTGGTATTTATTATTATGTCGCATCCTGTTTGTCGCACTGGGTTTTGTAGGTTTTGGTTTCCAACTCCTCTGAGTTGTCGGGAAAAAATCCACAACAATTCAACAAATTCGGGTTGGAAACCTTTATAAATACGTGGGAAAGCTCAGAAATGTCGGGTTACGCCCCTTTTTCGGGTTTGGGAGAATCCACATCGGGTCCGTTGGGAAAAAATGTTGCATCGTGTCGCAGACTGGCGCCCGATGTCTGCGACATGGCGCAGACAAAGATGCGCCAAAAAAACCCGACAAAACAAGTCGGGTTTAGAATAGTAAGTGAGGGCCATTGTGTCATTTCTACTGAAAATTGCACTGTGTAGAAACGGAAGCCCCCAAAATGTACAAAATGGCGTTTTTTATTTTATTTTATTTCACGGCACAAATATATATTTTTTGGTTTTGCAATTGACTGTTAAATGATTTATGTCATTACAAAGTATAATTGGTGGCACAAAAAACAAGCCCTTATATGGGTCTGTAGGTGCAAAACTGAAAGTGTTATGATTTTTAGAAGGGGAGGAGAAAAAAACAAAAGTGCAAAAAACTAAAATTGGCATGGTCCTTAGGGCCAAATGGGCTTAGTCCTTAAGGGGTTAACATGCACAAATCTTTTTGCTCTCAGGAAGATTGTTTCACAGTGGGACTCTCCCCATTCTGAAAACATGCACACATAGGCAAGCATGCATGTGTATTTGGGGGGGGGGGGGGGGGGGAGTATGAGACTGGAAGAAACAGCCAACTAAAAAATTTAGCCACTAATAGTACTCTCCAGTTTTTGGGCAGTTAGTGCACTGTACAAAAGGTTTAATATCATGATACAATGTTGAAGTTGTCTGGTTATTTATCTAGCTGCAGCATTTTGAACTCACAGTGGTGTATTGTCTGAAAGTCCTACGTATAGGGAATTACAGTAGTCCAGCTATGGGGTTATGAAAGTGTGTACTATTGTTGATAGACATTCAGGAGAAATTTTGTGTTTATGCCATGCTTATTAGAGATGAGCGAACTTACAGTAAATTCGATTTGTCACGAACTTCTCGGCTCGGCAGTTGATTACTTATCCTGCGTAAATTAGTTCAGCCTTCAGGTGCTTCGGTGGGCTGGAAAAGGTGGATACATTCCTAGGAAAGAGTCTCCTAGGACTGTATCCACCTTTTCCAGCCCACCGGAGCACCTGAAAGCTGAACTAATTTATGCAAAAAAAGTCATCAACTGCCGAGCCGAGAAGTTCGTGACGAATCGAATTTACTGCAAGTTCGCTCATCTCTAATGCTTATGTTTAAACAACAAATATACTTACTCTGAGCAATATTTCCTCATTCCATTTTGGATTAAGGCTCTGAAACAAGACAAGATATTAATTATAAAAATGTAACATAATAAATAGACTTTATCTTAAAAAGGCATTTCAGAAAACTGTATAAATTAAAATATTTGAGGATATTGACGGAATGGGGAACTTCTCAAGCTGTTTAGATTTCGTTTTTGTCTATATCGAGCGAAAAGTCTCAGTGTGGTTTTTTTTCAACTTTTTTGGAGAGCATTTCTAAAACCAACGTACACAGAGGTCTATTGTAGAACAGAATATGCATTGGTCATTAATTTATCATCTTTTGGTTAAATGTTGCAAACTGGAAATCTGGAAACCTCAGACCAGGCTAATCCAGGGGTGGAAACCAATCTAAATTGGTAGCCAAAAGCCCAATTGAACTAAAGCACACATTTTGCTAGGACAAGCAAATGAATTCTGAACACACCGGTGTCATAACCTAAGAGATTGGCTCGGTATAGTTTTTTAATTACAGTTTGACTTTTGTGGAAACTACAATTTTATGGTTCGGATACGTAACCATATGCTTGTCAAATTAATAAAAAAAACATTTTAGGCAAAGATTTCATTTGTTTACATTCAAGGTATGGTGTGATCTTCTCAGCGCTCATTTTGTTATCTGCTTTTACAAGTAAATTTGTGTTATATTTACCATTTGCTCAATTAAAAAATGTATGTAGCAGTGTCACACAGTCAGCCTTTATGTTTTGAACTAATAAAGAGGATTATAAAGTGTGGACAACTAAAGCAATTTATCTGCCTTAGCAGCCACCTTGGTGTTTTATGAAAGGCAACATTCATGGCATTTGCCCCAGACATCTGTCAATCACGCTACTAATTGTGGACTTTTCCTTCACACATTTGGGAAAAAAACAAAAAGTGTTTTTACAAAAAAAAAAAAAAAAAAAAAAGAAGATATTACTGCAATCAGGGGTATTTAGCCACCTCACAGATGCAGTCTGATGCTTTTGCTCAGAAGTAGAACTGCTGTAAGGCAGGGAGCATGTGCGCCAAATTTATAAAACATCATGCAAATCACTGTGACACTTGTGGTCTAAAATATTAAAGCTGGGGCTAGACTGGTCATGATAAATCTCCCCCAATATGTCATATGCACATGTATAGGCATTCTCCATTATACTGTGTTGGTGGTACAGAACCAACCTATATAAAAGGATGAAATCTGAGGGCACATCACGTTTTGCCAGTATGTCTGAAGTATATGTGGGGGATGAGCAACTTTAAAATATATGTCATCTTTGCTTGAACTATACATTTATGAAATTTGTAATCAACTATACATTTTAACTGCTAATGTTTATGCATTTGGAAACACTACACATCCCCCCCCCCCCCCCCCCCCCCCAAAAAAAAGGTTGCATGTCTTCGACTCCTTTTTTTCTAAATAGCATTAGGAGTATAAACTATCAAGTTCTAAACAATTTAAATTTATGAAATAATTTACCTTTTTAACAGTTTTGGTTTGAATGCTTGTTAATATTCCATTTGTTGGATCATAAAGTGTCAATTTCACATAAGGATCACTGGAAAAAAGTGATTAAAATTAATAAAGCAAAAAGGTAAAAATAGACTAAAGTGAAACCCCACATACCACCCAGTAAACACCTAGGATGTCCATAACACAACTCAGAATCTAAAATCTTTTAAAGGGGTACTCCCATTGAAATCTTTTTTTTTTTTTTATCACCTGGTGACAGAAAGTTAAACAGACTTGTAAATTACTTCTATTAAAAAATCTTAATCCTTCCAGTACTTTTTAGGGGCTGTATACTACAGAGGAAATTCTTTTCCTTTTGGATTTCTCTGATTTCATGACCACAGTGCTCTTTGCTGTCCATTGTAGGAACTGTCCAGAGCAGCATATGTTTGCTATGGGGATTTTCTCCTGCTCTGGACAGTTCCTAAAATGGACAGCAGAGGTCAGCAGAGAGCACTGTGGTAATGACATCAGAGAAATCCAAAAGGAAAATTATTTCTTCTGTAGTATATAGCCCCTAAAAAGTACTGAAAGGATTAAGATTTTTTTAACAGAAGTAATTTACAAATCTGTTTAACTATCTGGCACCAGTTGACTTAAAAAAAAAAAAAAAAAAAAGTTTTCCACGGGAGTACCCCACTTTAACCCCTTAAGGACGCAGGACGTAAATGTACGTCCTGGTGAGGTGGTACTTAACGCACCAGGACGTACATTTACGTCCTAAGCATAACCGCGGGCATCGGAGCGATGCCCGTGTCATGCGCGGCTGATCCCGGCTGCTGATCGCAGCCAGGGACCCGCCGGCAATGGCCGACGCCCGCGATCTCGCGGGCGTCCGCCATTAACCCCTCAGGTGCCGGGATCAATACAGATCCCGGCATCTGCGGCAGTTCGCGATTTAAATGAACGATCAGATCGCCCGCAGCGCTGCTGCGGGGATCCGATCATTCATAACGCCGCACGGAGGTCCCCTCACCTTCCTCCGTGCGGCTCCCGGCATCTCCTGCTCTGGTCTGTGATCGAGCAGACCAGAACAGAAGATGACCGAAAACACTGATCTGTTCTATGTCCTATACATAGAACAGATCAGTATTAGCAATCATGGTATTGCTATGAATAGTCCCCTATGGGGACTATTCAAGTGTAAAAAAAAAATGTAAAAAAATGTAAAAGTAAAAGTAAAAAAAAAAGTGAAAAATCCCCTCCCCCAATAAAAAAGTAAAACGTCCGTTTTTTCCTATTTTACCCCCAAAAAGCGTAAAAAACATTTTTTATAGACATATTTGGTATCGCCACGTGCGTAAATGTCCGAACTATTAAAATAAAATGTTAATGATCCTGTACGGTGAACGGCGTGAACGAAAAAAAATAAAAAAAAGTCCAAAATTCCTACTTTTTTAATACATTTTATTAAAAAAAAAATTATAAAAAATATATTAAAAGTTTTTTATATGCAAATGTGGTATCAAAAAAAAAGTACAGATCATGGCGCAAAAAATGAGCCCCCATACCGCCACTTATACGGAAAAATAAAAAAGTTAGAGGTCATCAAAATAAAGTGATTATAAACGTACTAATTTGGTTAAAAAGTTTGATTTTTTTTAAGCGCAACAAGAATATAAAAGTATGTAATAATGGGTATCATTTTAATCGTATTGACCCTCAGAATAAAGAACACATGTCATTTTTACCATAAATTGTACGGCGTGAAAACAAAACCTTCCAAAATTAGCAAAATTGCGTTTTTCGTTTTAATTTCCCCACAAAAATAGTGTTTTTTGGTTGCGCCATACATTTTATGATATAATGGATATAATGAGTGATGTCATTACAAAGGACAACTGGTCGCGCAAAAAACAAGCCCTCATACTAGTCTGTGGATGAAAATATAAAAGAGTTATGATTTTTAGAAGGCGAGGAGGAAAAAATGAAAACGTAAAAATTAAATTGTCTGAGTCCTTAAGGCCAAAATGGGCTGAGTCCTTAAGGGGTTAAGTCCTTTGTGTCTAGCAACCAAATCATAAAGAAGGATTCAAGAAATAATATTGAATTTCTGGTGCAGTTTTTATAAAAATAAGTCAGTAATTCCTTTTCTGCCCCATTTGTCTTATCAGATGCGGCTCTCTGACAGTAGAGAAACCTTTTGCCCAGTGCTGTATGTTTACCAATATGTTTTAGATGAAACCAGATGTGTCAGGCCATTATCTAAACAATAACATACACTCAAGTTGCTCACCTTGCACCTAAAAGATCTTTCTTTGCTAGTCCAAATCCAGCAATTACTTTTACTCGAAGGACACGTGCATTTTCCTAAAATTTAAAATAAATTAATTAATAAATTGTTGCAGTTACAAGATTTTTAAGTTAAAGAAGTTCCATTGGAAAAATATATATAATAATTCTATAATGCCCGGGCTGCCTTTAAATAAAGCAATGAAGACTCACCTGCCTCCGCTCCCCCGGTGTCCCAGTATATATCTCAGCTCCTACACCAGTGTCTTCTTCCTGGTGCGGTTGTGGTCAGCACGTCACGCTGCTTGTCATCAAGTTGGCGTCCACAGCGATGTACCGCCTCAGGAGGCGATGGGCTGAGCTGCAGTATGATGCACCGAGCCTAGGTGACCAATGCCGAGGCTCAAAGGATCAAACTGCCTATCAGCAGCCAAGGCGGGACATTGCTGCAGCCAGCGATTTGCTGACCAGTGGCGTGATGCGGAGTCTTCTTTTTTGTTATATTGTGGCCATTTCTTAATGTATGCCAATATACCATGTATTGCCATACAATGATATATGTCAGGTATTCGTTCGGTATTTATCTCTAACATAATAATGTGTGAAAAGAGTGTAAGGGTATGTTTACACTGAGGAATTGGAGCAGAATTGAAGAGGAAAATCTTGATTTTTCCCATTTTCTCCCTTCCGTGAGATTAGAGCGTATTTCAAGTGGAATTCTTGCAGTATTTCCACACGGAATTTCTGTGTAAAACTCATTTTGTCAGTATTTAAAAAAAAAAAAAAAAAAAAAAACATTTATTTTTGGGCTTGAATTAATCGTCGGGATTCTTCTAGCAGAAATTCCTTAGTGTGAACCAGGCAGCAGGAAGTTCATTAAAGAATTACTTGAGTAAATCCCCTTCCAATTCCTCAGTGTCAACATACCCTTAGAGATAAAGAATACATGCTTCCATATACTTATGTGAATTTGAGCTATTTGTTTAGTTTCAAAACAGACAAACTTAAAGGGGTACTCCGGTGCTTAGGCATCTTATCCCCTATCCAAAGGATAGGGGAAAAGATGCCTGATGGCGGGAGTCCCGCCGCTGGGGACCCCCGTGATCTTGCACGCGGCATCCCTTTTGTAATCAGTCCCCGGAGCGTGTTCGCCCCGGGACGGATTACCGGCGACTACAGGGCGGGTGGCGTGTGACGTCACGCCCCGTGTGATGTCACGCTCCACCCCTCGATGCAAGCCTACGGGAGGGGGCGTGATAGCTGTCACGCCCCCTCCCGTAGGCTTGCATTGAGGGGTGGAGTGTGACATCACACGGGGGCGGGGGCGTGACGTCACACGCCGCCCTGTAGTCGCCGGTAATCAGTCCCGGAGCGAACACGCTCCGGGGACTGATTACAAACGGGGTGCCGCGTGCAAGATCACGGGGGTCCCATAATACAGACAACAGAGGGAGACATTCCTCTGTGCAAGCGATATTCCAAGAGCATTGAAAAAACTGTACAACAGGAACAAACAAATACACTGGGGTATAAATAAAAGGGAAAAGTAATAGTACATGTGGGGTGCAATGGCACATCAAACAAAGTTTGAGATCTGTCTCAGTATTAAAGGGGTACTCCGGTGGAAAACATTCTTTTTTTTTTCTTAATTTTTTTTTTTTTTTAAACTGGCCCTCAACTGGCTTCAGAAAGTTAAACAGATTTGTAAATGACTTCTATTTAAAAATCTTAATCCTTCCAATACTTATCAGCTGCTGTATGCTCCACAGGAAGTTCTTTTATTTTTGAATTTCCTTTTTGTCTGACCACAGTGCTCTTTGCTGACACCTCTGTCCATGTCAGGAACTGTCCAGAGAAGGCCAAAATCCCCATAGCAAACCTATCCTGCTCTGGACATTTCCTGACACGGACAGAGGTGTCAGCAGAGAGCACTTTGGTCAGACAGAAAAGAAATTCAAAAAGAAAAGAACTTCCTGTGGAGCATACAGCAGCTGATAAGTACTGAGGAGTTTTCCACTATGAAGCCAGATAAATTGGGCCAGAATGAAGGCAGAGTTGAGCACATTAGGAGGGCATACCCCCAACAAAGAGCTGGCAGGCAAGAAATGGAAGGATCAGCCCAAAGACACATTCAGGATGGTCACAATACCAGTCCAAAACTGTGAGAAAACAGGACAGGACCACTAAATATGAAAAGTACTTAGCAAATCAGCACATCCACAGAAAAACATCGGTGAGACTGACAGGAAGATTGCATCTGTCTGTAGGACACAAAATATGCTCTATGTAACACCTTAAAGGGGTACTTCAGCCTTAAGATATCTTATCCCCTAAAGGATAGGTGATCAGATGTCTGATCACGTGGGTCCCGCCACTGGGGACCCCCGCAATCTCGCATGCAGCACCCACCTCCGCCACACGGGGCGTGGAGTCGTGATGTCATGACACTCCGACCCCATAGTCGTGACTCAGCAGACTAGGAGGCTGCAACGCTGCGTGCAGCTCCCACAGGTGGGTGCTGAATGTGAGATTGCGGGGATCCCAAGAGGCGGGACCCCCGCCATCAGACATCTTATCCTCTATCCTTTGGATAGGGGATAAGATGTCTTAGGGCCGGTCTACCCCATTAAGAGCAGTCTCAGTCAAGGAAAACTGCCAGTTGACTTTACTCTGTAACATTCAAAATTCTTGCCACTGTTCTATGGTAAGAGTGACTGTCGTATAAGCCTCCCCTTAAGCAATTTTTTAAAATTGTATAAATCTTAAGTATAAAATCTGCAGCAGATTAATTATGTATGAACGTACCCCAAACCATTTAAATCAGCAGATTTATAGTGATGGATCTGCCTTAGGGGTGCACAGCTACAAACATAAGGGGTACTCAGAATGCAAACACATGCATCCAAAATGACATATCTGAAATTACTCACCTGACTAGATATAACACATAATTATAACCTAGCTCAAATCAGCATAAACTGGTTATAGCCAATTTAAGCAAAACAGCTGTGCTCTGCTTTAATAACAAGTGAAATTTCAGATCACTTCATAGGTCATAACAGCTAAATTCACGCCAAATGCAATAGTTGATCATTACCCCAACCCCTAAAGTGACACCAGAGGAAGAACAGGGAATTGGCACAGGTTCTGAGGGGGAGGTAAGTAGCAATTTGCTGTTTTACTGCATGTGGGGCATTTAAATCGTAAAAAAAAAAAAAAAAAAAAAAAAACATTTATTTAACAAAAGACTTAAAAAGACTTTAAAAATGTGCTTAGGGTAAGCACTGTACTTTGGGTGGTATGGGGCTTGTACCGGTTAGCGTGAAAATTGTGGCTGTGCGGAGCATAAAGATGCAACAATTTCACATTTTCGCTATCCTAGGATAGAACACTTCAAAAAGAACAGCAGGAAGGTACAAAAGAGATGACTTGCGTAAAGGAAAAAAATGCAACAAAAAGTAAAAAAAAAACGACAGAAAAGCAATGATAATTCCCCCATTGACCTATTGTTTAAAATCACATTTCTGTTAACCCAGTCATTTAACCCCCTAATGATGCAGGACAAATGTACGTCCTGGTGCGGTGGTACAGACTTCAGACTCTCTCCTAGGACTGTATCCACCTTTTCCAGCCCACCAGAGCACCTGAAAGCTGAACTAATTTACGCAGGCTAAAAGTCAGCAAACGTCGAGCCAAGAAGTTTGTGACAAATCGAATCACTGTAACTTCGCTCATCTCTAATAGCTAGGGATGTCCAGATACCGATACTAGTATAGGGGCAGATACCAGGTATCTGCATGGTATCAAGGACTCGTCTAATGTCCCCGATACCAAATCGGATACCTGGTGTAGTGCTTCGCTGCCCCGTCCTCCGCTTCGCACCACTGCCGCAGCCCCATTCTCATCACTGCTGCTGCCCCGTTCTGCGGTCCGCATTATGGAGTCTTATGGAGGAGCATGCAATATACACGTCACTCCACTACGCCCAGCGTAACGCTATGGAGAAAGCAGAGTGAAGTGTATGTCACATGCTCCTCCTTAAAGGAGAATTCCAGAATATAAAAATTGTCCTCCATACTGCCAGCAGAAAAAAAAATAAAAGATGTATATACCTTCCTTCGCTCCCCCGGGGCTTCCGGTAACCGGCTCCTGTCTCCGCCACGATCCTCTTCCTGTTTGCTGGTGGTCTGCGAGTCATACTGCGCTCAGCCAATCACTCGGCCGGCGATAGGCTGAGCGGCAGTGTGAGAACGCTTCAAGACACAAAATTCTTCACTACACCGGCACCTGCTGCCGGGCAGAAAACGTCACACTGCCGCTCGGGAGTCGGGACTTTGCTGCGGCCAGTGATTGGCTGAGCGCAGTATGACTCGCCGAACACCAGCAACCAGGAAGAGGATCGTGGCGGAGACCGGAGACGGTTACTGGAGGCTCCGGGGGAGCGAAGGAAGGTATGCACATCTTTATTTTTTTTTTACTGCCGGCAGTTTGGGGGACAATTTTTATATTCTGGAGTTCTCCTTTAAGACGCCACAATGCGGACAGCAGAACAGGGCAGCAGCAGTGATGAGAACGGGGGTGCGGAGCGGCGACACCGGACAGTGAGCAACAACAAAGGAGGGCTGCTGTCTATGGTGGGGTCCTGCCGGCTACAAAGGGGGACTGCTGGCTACAAGGGGGTCCTGCTGTCTAATGTCTGCAGCTATCTATACTACCTACAAGGGGATACTAACTACTATTTAAGGCAATCTTTTTTCCCTGAGATGAGTAGTCCAAAAACATTAGAATATTCTTCTGGGCGATCGGATAGTGGGGGAGTCATTGCCTGAGATGCCTTTGTTTTTAGGAAGGCAGAGAACATCGATAAGTATGATGAACCTACTTTAAAAAACTAAATGAGGAATAAGACACCTTCCAATTGGTTCTTGACTCTCAAAAATGGTTTCTTTTCATGTCCTCAGTGTAAAGCACATAGAGTTATGAAAAACAACACCAACATTTGTGATGAAAAAAAAAAAATAGGGAAGGTACAGTGGAAAGTACATTTAGAAGCCACATAAACTGTAAACCGAGTATATGGTATAAAATGTCTATGTAATAAACTCTGTGGGTCACACAAAAAGACTTATTTCAAATAGAATGGGGGGGGGGCGCCTTTATAACATTAATGGGGTTCTCCACCCCTGGATATCTTTATTCAAAGGATAGCTACAGCCAACATGCCCCCTCCTATAGGCATAAATGAAGGAGGCATGGCGTGACATCACGACCACAGCTGCCCAAACTCAGCATTCTGAATAAAAATTTTCAGAACGCCAGGTGCAGCAGGGATAGGGTTAAAGATGTCAAGGAATGGATTACCCCTTTAACAGATGATTTGAGGGACATCCCCTATCCAAGCATTACAAAGAGGGACATGAGGCATTAGCTGTAGGATCCACGGCTGTGGAGTCGGTAGATAAATGTCCAGACTCAGCAGTTTTTTGTACTTCCGACTCCGACTCCTCTGCATTAATATGCAAATGTATTTTATACATTCCTTGAAGGAAAGAAAGGCAACATACATGTCATTACCACAGGACTACTGGCTGGGAAGCCAACAGTCTACTGTATTGAACAGTTTGTGTGCTGATCTGCTGCTGAAGATAGGGAAGTGGGAGGATCCAGGAAAAGGCATTTATTATAAAACATGATTAGGCTATTCAGGGCACAGAGCAGCGTGACCTCATTGCTCCGCCCCTCGTGACATCACAGCCCACCCCTTAATGCAAGTCTATGGCAGGGGGCGTGACCACCACGCCCCCTCCCATAGACTTGTATTGAGGGGGTGGGCCGTGACGCCACGAGGGGCGGAGCCGTGACGTAAGGACGCTCCGGCCCCTGTATTGCCCGTCATTACGCACAGAGCAAACTTGCTCTGTGCAGTAATGATAACGCAGTGCCGCAGCGGGACCCCGGCAATCTGACATCTTATCCCCTATCCTTTGGATAGGGAATAAGATGTCTAGGTGCGGAGTACCTCTTTAAGCTAACAATTGAGTTTACAAGTTTTTATAGCCTTAGCTGAATGGCAACAGTTTTTCCTATGGTTTACAGCTTCAGTCTTGAACTATTGACCCTCCATTCCCTTCACTTATACAAGTGTCTCTAGTCCTGCAAAAAACATATTTACTTAATCCCTTATCAGTGAGAGGCTAGGTTACCCATGGGTTCGCTGTAACAGCAGAACACAACACTATGGAAAGTATAAGTATTGCCGCTCCTAATTGTGCGTTGTGTGCCATATAGTGAAGCACATGAAAAGCATGCTTCTTCATGGTCACTTAACGTGTTTGTTTTGCGGTTACGTGAGGCACTGCATGCATTGGTCTTTATTCTTAAAGTAGAGAAGTTATTAATTATAACTTTTTAAACTTTTTGTGAATTGGGACATTTAAACTTGCTTTATTTTTTATTTTTTTATTTTTAATAATTCCAATCTAAATTTAGTAGGAGTCGGTGCATTGTTTGCCAACTCCAGGTACCCAAAAATTCATCGGACTCCACAGCCCTGGTAGGATCATCCTTTTTTGGAATAGAAAAAGTCTCCCCACATTGGAGGGGCGGCAAATACATAGCTCAAATTCTAGTGGCTGTAGGAAGATTAATTTTTTTAACCCCTTAAGGACCAGGCCATTTTACACCTTAAGGACCAGAGCGTTTTTTGCAATTCTGACCACTGTCACTTTAAACATTAATAACTCTGGAATGCTTTTAGTTATCATTCTGATTCCGAGACTGTTTTTTCGTGACATATTCTACTTTAACTAAGTGGTAAAATTTTATGGTAACTTGCATCCTTTCTTGGTGAAAAATCCCCAAATTTGATGAAAAAAATGAAAATTTTGCATTTTTCTAACTTTGAAGCTCTCTGCTTGTAAGGAAAATGGATATTCAAAATATATTTTTTTTTGGGTTCACATATACAATATGTCTACTTTATGTTTGCATCATAAAATTTATGAGTTTTTACTTTTGGAAGACACCAGAGTGCTTCAAAGTTCAGCAGCAATTTTGAAATTTTTCACAAAATTTTCAAACTCACTATTTTTCAGGGACCAGTTCAGTTTTGAAGTGGATTTGAAGGGTCTTCATATTAGAAATGCCCCATAAAAGACCCCATTATAAAAACTACACCCCCCAAAAGTATTCAAAATGACATTCAGTAAGTGTATTAAACCTTTAGGTGTTTCACAGGAATAGCAGCAAAGTGAAGGAGAAAATTCAAAATCTTCATTTTTTACACTCGCATGTTCTTGTAGACCCAATTTTTGAATTTTTGCAAGGGGTAAAAAGGAGAAAATGTTTACTTGTATTTGAAACCCAATTTCTCTAGAGTAAGCACATACCTCATCTGTCTATGTTAATTGTTCAGCGGGCGCAGTAGAGGGCTCAGAATGGAAAGAGCGACAAATGGTTTTTGGGGGGCATGCCGCATTTAGGAAGCCCCTATGGTGCCAGGACAGCAAAAAAAACAAAAAACACATGGCATACCATTTTGGAAACTAGACCCCTCAGGGAACGTAACAAGGGGTAAAGTGAACCTTAATACCCTACAGGTGATTCACGACTTTTGCATATGTAAAAAAAATATATATATTTTTTACCTAAAATGCTTGTTTTCCCAAAAATGTTACAATTTTAAAAAGGGTAATAGCAGAAAATACCCCCCAAAATTTGAAGCCCAATTTCTCCCGATTCAGAAAACACCCCATATGGGGGTGAAAAGTGCTCTGCTGGCGCACTACAGGTCTCAGAAGAGAAGGAGTCACATTTGGCTTTTTGAAAGCAAATTTTGCTCTGGGGGCATGCCGCATTTAGGAAGCCCTTATGGTGCCAGAACAGCAAAAAAAAAAAAACACATGGCATACCATTTTGGAAACTAGACCCCTCGGGAACGTAACAAGGGGTAATTTGAACCTTAATACCCTACAGGTGTTTCACGACTTTTGCATATGTAAAAAAAATATATATTTTTTTTACCTAAAATGCTTGTTTTCCCAAAAATGTTACATTTTTAAAAAGGGTAATAGCAGAAAATACCCCCCAAAATTTGTTAGGCAATTTCTCCCGAGTACGGCGATACCCCATAGGTGGCCCTAAACTGTTGCCTTGAAATACGACAGGGCTCCAAAATGAGAGCGCCATGCGCATTTGAGGCCTAAATTAGGGACTTGCATAGGGGTGGACATAGGGGTATTCCACGCCAGTGATTCCCAAACAGGGTGCCTCCAGCTGTTGTAAAACTCCCAGCATGCCTAGACAGTCAACGGCTATCTGGCAATACTGGGAGTAGTTGTTTTGCAACAGCTGGAGGCTGTGTTTTGGAAACAGTGGCGTACCAGACGTTTTTCATTTTTATTGGGGAGGGAGGCTGTGTAGGGGTATGTGTTTACGTAGTGTTTTTTACTTTTTATTTTATTGTGTGTTAGTGTAGTGTAGTGTTTTTAGGGTACAGTCGCATGGGCGGGGGTTCACAGTAGTTTCTCGCTGGCAGTTTGAGCTGCGGCAGAAATTTTGCTGCACCTCAAACTTGCAGCCGGATACTTACTGTAATCCTCCGCCCATGTGAGTGTACCCTGTACATTCACATTGGGGGGGGGGGGGGGGGGGGGGACATCCAGCTGTTGCAAAACTACAACTCCCAGCATGTACGGTCTATCAGTGCATGCTGGGAGTTGTAGTTTTACAACAGCTGGAGGCACACTGGTTGTGAAACACCAAGTTTGGTAACAAACTCAGCATGTACGGACAGCGGAAGGGCATGCTGGGTCTTGTAGTTATGCAACAGCTGGAGACACACTGGTTTGCTACTTAACTCAGTGTGCCTTCAGCTGTTGCAAAACTACAACTCTCAGCAGTCACCGACAGCCAACGGGCATGCTGGGAGTTGTAGTTATGCAACCACCAGATGCACCACTACAACTCCCAGCATGCACTTTAGCTGATTGTGCAAGTTGGGAGTTGTAGTTATACAACAGCTGAAGGTACACTTTTCCATAGAAAGAATGTGCCTCCAGCTGTTGCAAAACTACAAGTCCCAGCATGCCCATAAGGGCATGCTGGGAGTTGTGGTGGTCTGCCTCCTGCTGTTGCATAACTACAGCTCCCAGCATGCCCTTTTTGCATGCTGGGAGCTGTTGCTAAGCAACAGCAGGAGGCTGTCACTCACCTCCAACGATCCTCGCCGCACAGGTCAGTCCCTCGTCGTCGCCGCCGCCGCTCCTGGGGCCCCGATCCCAACAGGGACGCCGGGGATCGGGGACCCCAGCCCCCGGGGTGCACGTCCCGCACCCGCTCACGTCCTCCGGAAGAGGGGCGGAGCGGGTTGCGGGAGTGACACCCGCAGCAGGCGCCCTGATTGGTCGGCCGACGAATCAGGGCGATCGTGAGGTGGCACCAGTGCCACCTCACCCCTGCTGGCTCTGGCTGTTCGGGGCCGTCTCTGACGGCCCCAATCAGCCAATAATTCCGGGTCACCGGGTCACTGGAGACCCGATTGACCCGGAATCCGCCGCAGATCGCTGGACTGAATTGTCCAGCGATCTGCGGCCATCGTCGACATGGGGGGTCATCATGACCCCCCTGGGCGATATGCCCTGATGCCTGCTGAACGATTTCAGCAGGCATCGGGCACCGGCTCCGCTCCAGATGGTTGCGGGGGGCCGGTAAAACACATGACGTTCTCATACGTCATGTGTCCTTAAGGACTCGGAAATGGAGACGTATGAGAACGTCATGTGTCCTTAAGGGGTTAAATAAATACCCTAGTCCCGCATGGATTAAATGTAGATTTTTAAGTATTTGCCTTTACTCAATAAAAATAAAATGTACAAGATAATGGATAAGTTTAGAAGTTTGTTAAAAATGTTGGCAAAAACAGGTTAAAGTTCGGCTAAAGGTTAGTTCAGGTTAAAGACCTTGTGAAAAAAGATTGTGAGGATGTGCACTCTATCCCAGACAAAGGAAGCCGTATTGCTTCCAAAACGTGTTTGATGCTTATTCTCCTCTTCAGCACCCTGTAGTGATGTCACTAACAGCAACAACTAACATCAGTATACTCTAGCAGGGCAATCATTTTGTCCTGATGGAGCGCAATAGTATCTGTGCAGCAGGACATTGCAGCACAGTCAGAAGTAATCTAGAAGAGACTGCAGAACGTTGTATCTATTTCAAAATAGTGCAAGTAAAGCTTTACGATCATTACATACATAAGCGTCATTTTAATTGCAAATACTAGTGTATTATAAGAGTTTTTAGTCACTACTATTTTCGCACGAGTAGTTATACAAAAAGACCCAATTAGCGCTCGTTATTACAAAGTTCAGTATATACCGTAAGTAATTTTTGTTTGGTTTATGGGGAATCATAATATATATATAGATAGATATATTTATATCTATCTATCTATCTATGAAACTCAACGTGTGTGTGTGTGTGTGTGTGTGTATGTATGTATGTATGTATGTATGTTCCACAAAAACTTTCAAACGGCTAAGGATATTAACATGAAACTTGGCACACATGTTACTTACATGTCAGCAACAAACATAGGATAGGTGATTTAACCCTTACTCACCCCCATTTGCCAGGAGCGGAGCTTATGTTTAAAGTCCCATACAAGTCAATGGGAAATATATGTTACCGCATAACTTCAAAACGGCTGGAGATATTTCAATAATACTTGGTCACATGTTACTTATATGTCCACTTAAAATATAGGATAGTTAATTTAACCCTTAACTACCCCCATTTGTGAGGGTCGGGGATTTTGTTTAAAGTCCCATGCAAATCAATGGGAAATGTATGTTCCCATATAATTTCCGTAAGGCTGGAGCTATTTCATTACCTGGTACACGAGGTAGGAGGACGGGCTATAACAACAATATATGAGGACGGGATATTAAGTCAAAAGCTTCCTCCTTTGTTTATTTTCCTCCCCAACAAGGATTAGGAAGGAAAAACCGGGCAATGCCGGGTACTCCGCTAGTATGTATGTATGTATATATGTATATATGTATATATGTATATGTGTATATGTGTATATGTATATATATATATATATATATATATATATATATATACACACACACACACACATATATGGATAAGGAATGGGGGCATATATTTTAAATGGGCACTGTCACCAACCTTTTTTTATTTTTTTTATATGTTATCGTACTTATGTACTACAACATCTCTCTAATATCGATTCATTTTTTATTTAATTTTTATTAAAATTGTGTATTTTATATTTGAAAACCGGCCACTAGGGGTCTCCCTCCTAGTGGCCAGCTGCAGCCTGCCGTGACGTCACCACTGAATTAGGACCTATGCCGGCCGGGCAATCGGTCCTAATTCAGTCAGCCTGCGCTCGCTCCCTGCCTGTCAATCAGACAGTCAGGAGCGAGCGCTGTAAATGCCAGGGCTGCACTCATTGGCTGCCTGCCCCCGCAGATGCCCCATTGGCTGCCTGCCCCCGGCATGTACAGTCTGGAGGCAGCGCGGCACTGACTCTCAGTGCTGCGCTGATGCTCCAGGACTGTACATGTCCTGTACGGGTAAATGATGTCTTAGTTCACTTACCCGTACTTTGTTTCGGTCCCGGGTCTCAGCAGTGAGCACGGCAGGTGAGCGATGCTCCTATACTCCTCCTCCCTGGATAACACTACACTGCTAAACAGGGAGGAGAAGACCCCGGAGCAGCCTGCCGTGCTTTTGTCCGCTCATCTATGCGCGCTCCCTACATGAGTGTAGCATAAATGGGGTGAGGGCAGAAGTCGGCATCAAGCAGGAGTCAGTGATGTCGCGCCTGCTGGGGAAGTCGGCTTCCGGCAGAGCTACAACGGCAGCAGAAGATCAGTTCTTTATAAAGGTAGAAAAACAATTTTAAAAAGGCAGGGTGGGGGTTAGGGATTGTTTAGCAATAGGTAGGGACAGAAAAAAAAAATACAGATGGTGGGAACTTTCCTCTCTTTTTAATTTTTTTTAGGTAGTACTACTACTCCCAGCATGGCACAGACTGTTCCATGATGGGAGTAGTAGTACCTGTACTAATAGACCTATCACCCCAGGTGTCACTCCTTGGCAACCGATGCGATCATCCATAATTTAGCAGAGATGCGAAGCGGCTCTATACAGCGCTCACATTTCTGCATTATACTACTGCTCAATGTTGGGAGCAGTAGTACCTGCAGTTAAGGAAAGATTACAGCAGATGTCACTCCTGAAACCCATTATGATCCTCCTGTATAATGTATAGATGCAGGCGGCCGCTCTTCTATGGTCCCCTGCACTGACTTATATATACACCTATTCATATTTCCCATAGAGGGTTGTGATTGGCTGGAACCATCTGGCAAATCACAGCTCTCTGCAGGAAATAGGAATAGGTGTACATATACGTCAGTGCAAGGGACCATAAAAGGCCGTGTCTATATATTATACAGAAGGATCACAACAGACCCGGGGAGATCTGTCAATTAGTACAGGTATTACTACTCCCATCATGGAGCAGTGAGTTCCATGCTGGGAGTAGTAGTACTACCTAAAAAAAAAGAAAAAGAAAAAAAAAAAGTTTAAACACACACACACACACACACACTACATTTTTATTATTGTCTGCTACATTTTTTGTGCCCTGCCCGCACACATCAATTGATCCCTGTCTGAAAATTAAGAAAAATTTGTTATAAAAAAAGATGCACTTCGTTATTAAAAAGATACAGTAGTGATGGAAAAAATGTTATTTAACGAAATGTATCTTTTTTATAACAAAATTTTTATTAATTTTCAGACAGGGATCAATTGATGTGTGCAGGCAGGGCACTAAAAATGTAGCCGACAATAATAAAAATGTAGTGTGTGTGTTTAACTTTTTTTTCTTTATTTTTACATTTTTTAGGTAGTACTACTACTCCCAGTATGGAACACACTGCTCCATGATGGGAGTAGTAGTACCTGTACTAATTGACAGATCTCCCCGAGTCTGTAGTGATCCTTCTGTATAATTTATAGACGCGGCCTTCTATGGTCCCCTGCACTGACGTATATGTACACCTCTTCATATTTCCCGCAGAGAGCTGTGATTGGCTAGATGGTTCAAGCCAATCACAATCCTCTATGGGAAATATGAATAGGTGTGTATATATATATATATATATATATATATATATATATATATATATATATAAATATAAAAGAGCGGCCGCCTGCATCTATACATTATATAGGAGGATCACAGCGGGTGGAGTGACATCCTCTGTGATCTTTCCTTGGCTGCAGGTACTACTGCTCCTAACATGGAGCACACTCTGTTCCATGATGGGAGCTGTAGTACCTGCATTAATAGACAGATCGCAACAGGTGTCAGAAGTGACACTTGCTGTGATCTGTCTATTAATGCAGGTACTACAGCTCCCGGCATGGAGCAGAGTGTGCTCCAAGTTGGGAGTAGTAGTACCCGCAGTTGAGGATAGATCCAATCGGGTGTCACTCCTGACACTCTATGCGATTTGCTGCAGAGATGCGGAGCGGCTCTATACAGCGTTCGCATCTCTGCACTATACTCCGGTCAGCCAGTGATATGAATAGAACAATCACTCATTCATATTTCCCTCTGAAAGCAGTGATTGGCTGCAACCATCCGGCCAATCCCCACTCTGGGCAGAAAATACGAAAGAGTGAAGTGAATTTCTATTCCCATCACTGGCCGGCCGGAGTACAGAGCAGGGATGCGAGCGCTGTATAGAGCCGCTCCGCATCCCTGCAATAGATAGGACTATGGCATCGAGTGTCAGGAGTGACACCTGGGGCGATAGGTCTATTAGTACAGGTACTACTACTCCCATCATGGAACAGTCTGTTCCATGCTGGGAGTAGTAGTACTACCTAAAAAAATAGAGGGGGAAAAAAGTGAAACACTTTATTAAGAAATACAAATTTTGTTATAAAATTTTTTTATTTCATTAAATACATTTTTCCCATCCGTACTGCATTTTTTTTTTTTTTTTGGTACCCAACAAATTTAGCAATTTCCACTCGAAACTTTTGCTCGGCCAATTGTACTTTGTAACTACACCTTTCATTTTACCATAAAAAGTACAGCGCAACTGAAAAAAAAATATTTGGGTAGAAAAATATAAAAGAAAAACAATTTTGCACTGATCATAATCTTTTGTTCACTAAGAAAAAGTGTAAAACTTTTGTGGTGGTCCAGTAAGGGAGGTGTTACCCCGTACCCTTGCTGCCCTGTCAGGCAGCCTCCCTACACTGTCCCCTGGGCCCCTTTGCATCTGTCCCCCCCCCCCCATGTAAATATGTTTCCAATGTATTATACCATGTAATGTGTTCAGAAAGCGTTGTCACTTTAAGACTGTTTACCATGTGACTTGTCATGTGATTGTTACCCAGGCGGTACCAGTGACTAGGTGATCCCTGGGGTGACCTATGGGCTGCCTGCTAGCTCTTTCCTTACACGTCTTTGCTGAGGTCAAGTTGTGCCTAAGTGTGTGTCAGGGGTATAGGAGGCCTCACGTCCAGTATGCAGCCATGAGCTATAAACCTGCAAGTAAGCCACAGTCAGAGTCAGTCTTGTCAGTCATCAGTCACAAGTCAGTCAGTGTCATCATTTGTCAAGTCAACATGGCCGGCATTAAATTGACCTCATCTACTACATGTCCCAGCAAGGCCTTATGGTCTCCGAGTCACTGGTCACCTCTGTGGGCCTGGCTGAACTGTATAGACTTTTCCACCTGTCTAATCTCAGTAAAGCTACAGTTATCCGTAACTTGGCATCGGAGTCATTATTGCGCCGTGCCTAGTTCAGGATCCAGCGGTGTACCTTCTAGTGGTAGTGAGTATAAAACACGCCCTGGCGTCACAAATACAAGGGGTTAATGCCATCTACCCCTAGGGTAATTCCATCTTTCCTTTTTATCACACCCCATTCACTAGAAGCTCACTGAGAGATCACATTTTATGTCACTCATACAAGCCTGTTGAGGGGGTGGTTGGGCAAGAAGGTAGATCGGGGGAGGAGGGAATGATTGGACGGAGCCAGAAAAATACTTCAAAAACCATACAAAAAAAATCTTGTCTGTTACACTAGGTTCCCACTGGAGAATTTTCAAGCCGAATTCCACTTGGAAATTCCAATGCTGTATAAGCCCATTGCTGTCAATGGGATTTTGTTGTACAATCCACATGGCGGAATTTCAGTGGCAGAGTTTCCAATGCTGAAATTCCACTGCCCAAAAAATTGAACAGTCATTCTTTCAGTGTAATACATTATCCTCTACAGAGACAGCAATGTCCGCACAGTCCTCGCGCCTACTTATTCGACATCAGCCAGTTTTTGCCTTCTCCTAGTGCATTGGCATTGCTCCACAATATCCTCACGGCTGCCGCTGTTACGGAGGGTGTGCAGCGTTTTGGAGCCACCAAAGAAGCTAGTCACCACAACTACCCTGGGGCAACTAAAAATTAAAGATGAAGCTTGCATAGGAATAAAAAAAAAAAAAAACTATGAAAATAAGTAATGGCCAGAAATAGTGGTGCTCCTTATGTTACCTAGAAAAACATGTATGCCTTAAAGAGATGTAAAAAAAAAATATATATAATAATAATAATAATAATATTTAGTAGCCAAGGGTGCCCTGACTTAAACACTTTACTCCATCCCCTGTTCCTTAGATATTAGGGGTTTTACTATTTGGTTTGGGGTTTTACCTTTTCTCCGAATAGTCACATGGGTGGGACGATAACGATTAAAATAATACCCCTGTTGGGCGTGGTCTGGCGGTTGAGATGAGCGGTCGCACACTGCGAGTGCTCCCGCTTAGAACCTGCAGTTTACTCATCCTGCTGTGAATCCTGGAGTCCCTGACCCCACTAACTCGATTGAGGACCCGTAATATGGCCCCTAAACTGGACCCCACGAAATCTTAGGACCGATCGGCCGGAGAAAAGCTCCGGGACTATGCCCGTGCAGATAAACAAGATGGCGCTGCCCAGGCCGGGGCGCGTGGTCTGCCGGCGGCTGCGGAGGGACGGGATGCCTCACTGCAGGACGAGGACGTTTTGTCGGGTTTTTTTGTCGCATCTTTGTCTGCGCCATGTCGCAGACATCGTGCGCCAGTCTGCGACATGATGCAACATTTTTTCCCGACGGACCCGATGTGGATTCTCCCAAACCCGAAAAAGGGGCGTAACCCGACATTTCTGAGCTTTCCCACGTATTTATAAAGGTTTCCAAACCGAATTTGTTGAATTGTTGTGGATTTTTTCCCGACAACTCGGGGAAAAAAGCAGTCGAGTAAGAAAGCAAGATAGACTTACAACCCGATTTTCTATGTAAATGAGGGCCCTTGTATCACCTTAGATCACATCAATGTAAGTGTTTGTTTAAAGTCAGTCATGTTTAATGCATCCACAACCACATTTATCTGGTGTCAGGATGCCATTGTGGTACTTGTGACCGTTTGCAGGCATCCTCCACTGTATGCAATTTTTGCTGGGGATCGCCCTTAGCAACAGTTTACAAGTGCAGGACCCCCACCCCAGCAAAGGTGCACAACTGCACTTGGGGTTGAGTTTTCCTGCTATAACCATGTTCATGCAAATATAAGCTGCTATGTCTTTGCTTAAGGCTTATACTAATGCACCCTTTTATCTTGCTGGGTAGCATTAGGGTTTCACCTGTGAGGCCTGCTATAAATGAACCAACCAGGGTGGGGCTTGTAGCTTGTCTACTCCCTCTTATTGTATGTGTGCTTAGATTCACACTGGAGGTCACTGAGGAGCAATCTGCAAGTCGGGCCTATGGCTGCCGTAATTTGGTTCCTGGTTTTATTTATCTGGCCAGGTAGGTTAGTTGATAGGACCCGCACCATTTGAGAAACCTTGGCGTGGTGTGCGGGCTCAAGTGTGTCCTTCATATTAGGATATACTGGCTAATGTCTCAATTTTACATCAGTTTTGAGGGTTAGCTAATGTCATTGTTTACATTAACCACAGTTGTGAAACCACATTGTGATCCATAGGTGCAGGTCCTCCCCTCCAACGTAGGTGCACAACTGCACTTGGAGTTGAGCACCTTGTATCACCTTAGATCACATCAACATAAGTGTTCCTTTTCTTCTAACACAAACCTCTCAATAGCCAGGCTGCCAGTTGGAGATTTTCTAGCTTCTTGTGAAATAGATGGCCCTGGGACAACAGATCATCCCTCTGAGGAAGAAGAATGGGTTCTGCTATGGCAAGATTTTTCAGAAGACTGAAGCAGCTTCTTATTGGCCACAACGGAGCTATGAAGATGAATTTTCCTCTTCCTATTCTCATCTTCTAGAGAGCTCTCATGATCAGAGGAATTGGTGGAAACGCATAAGCTAGGTTGAAGGACCATGTCTGTTGTAGAGCATTTCTGGGCTCTCTCTGGGGTTGAGAGAGAAGAAACATTGTACTTTCCGATTTTTTCTGGACGCAAAAAGGTCCATCTCCGGAAGACCCCAAGATTGAGTCAGGGAGAGAAAGACTTGAGTATTCAGGGACCATTCTCCTGGATCTAGTGGCTCAGAAAATCGGCTGAAGGATTGTCCACTCCCTTTAGGTGTACTGCAGAAAGGGATGAGACATTTTGTTCTGCCCAAAGAAAAATCTTGTCTGCTAGAATTTTTAGGGGTGTATGTCTTGTTCTCCCCTGCTAATTGATGAAGGCCACTGCTGTAGTGTTGTCTGAGTAGATCTTTACGTGAAGGCCTCTCACTAGATCCTTTGAAGCTCTTAAAGCTTTGAATATCGCTTTTAGGTCTCGATAATTCGAGGAATATGTTTGGATTTCTTGGGACCATGAACCCTGTAGATGAAGATCTTCCACTATCGCTCCCCAGCCCCAAAGACTGGCGTCTGTAGTTATGGAGATGGATGGAAGAAGAATCCATGGCATCCCAACTTGAAGATATTCGTTCTTTAGCCAACACTTTAGTGATTTCTTTACAGCAAGGGGAATTATCTTTTTCTCTAGTGATAACTGAGAGGGATCCCAGGTCTTCAGAATCTGGGACTGAGGAACCCTGGAATGACTCTGGCACCAGGGTACTGCTGGTATACATGAAGTCATAGACCCCAGTAGTGACATTGCTTCCCTTAGAGTGACAGATTTGCTTCTCATCACCTTTTTTAATTTCTCCTGAATGGAAGACGTAAATGTACGTCCTGGAGCATTAAGTACCACACACCAGGACGTACATTTACGTCCTGTGTCGTTAAGGGTTAAAGTTTCCATTTTGAATTTTTTGTAAGTAATACATCTGTTTAAACCCATCAAATGTATAATGGTTATGAAGGAACAGTTGGGCTTTGGGACTAGGAATAAATTGGAATAATGACCTAGGCCTTGTTCTTGTTGAAGAACTAGCCCTAAGGGATAACAGATCTTTTATACCTGAGCTGAGCCTCATTTTTGCATTTTCTGATCCTAGATCTCTTTGAGGAGGAGGGAAGCCAAACTTGATTTTGAAGCCGAACTCCGGAGAGCTCAGAATAAATAGATTTTTTGATATGTTCACCCACCGGCGACAAAATCGAGTGAGTCTTCCCCCCCCCCCCCCCACCTGAAGACCGTCATTGTTTTTTTTAACAGAAATGTTTGAGGAAGGGTTGAACAAAAATTCTCTACCCTTGTCTCCCTTTGGGTAACTCCATCTACCTGTTTTCCCCTTTCCTTTATACTGCTTGTTTTTGGGAAAGGAACGAAAATTACTCTTTTGTTTGGTAGATTTTTCTTCAGGAAGGACCTTTTTCCTATCCACGGCTTGCTCTAGAATTTTATCTAACACTGGACCAAACTTAGAGTTACCTTGGAAATGAATACCGCAAAGTTTACTTTTAGAGTCCCCTTGCCAATTTTTAAGCCATAAGGCTCGCCTGACTGAATTGATCAGAACAGCCGATCTGGAGGACATTCTGAGCGATTTAGTCAAGGCATCTACTAAGAAAGCCGTAGCTAATTTTAACATAGGAACAGATTCTAATATTTCTTCTCTAGCAGTCTTACTGAAAAGATGGTTTTCTAGTTGTTTCAGCCAGATAAACAAGGATCTTGCTACGGTAGTAGCTGCAATATTGGGATTAATCTGAGCAGAGGAAGCATCCCACAATTTTTTTTAACAACCCATCCATCTTACGGTCTAAAGGATCTTTTAGCTGAGCGCTTTCCTCAAAAGGTAAGGATGTTTTCTTTACCACCTTAGACACCTGATCAACTTTTGGAATTTCGTTCCACAGTTTCGTATCTTCTTCATAAAACAGAAATCTAGAACGAAATTCCTTGGAAAGCACCTTTTCTCTGGTTCTTTCCATTCTTCCAAGATTAGATCCCTGATGTTGTCATGGACAGTTAACACCTGTTGTCTTTTAGGTTTTAAACCCGCAAACATGCGGTCTTGGATAGAGGTAGGTTCCTCAGTTTCAGGAATGTTCATTCCTTATATGCCCAGGATTTTGGAATTTGGCGCCCGCCTCCTCCTCAGTGTTTTCCGGTGGGCACCGCCATCTTGGAGGCGGGACTTCCGGGCTCCAGCCAATCCTGGGTGACGCACACGTACGCGTGCCGCGTCATACACACACGCGACATCACAGAATGCGCGCGACCCCGCCGGAACCCGGAAGCAGCCAGGGGAGCCAAAGTTTTCACTTTCGTTTTTAGCCGCACAGCTCAGCTTTGAGCGCACGGCTAAAGGGTTAATAGCGCGCGGCACCGCGATCAGTGCCGCGCGCTATTAGAGGCGGGTCCCGGCTTCACTATGACGCCGGGCCCGACACGATATGATGCGGGGTTACCGTGTAACCCCGCGTTATATCACGGGAGCGGCACTAGGGGCGTTAGTTTACGTCCTTGGTCCTTAACAGGTTAAAATATAAAAAAAAAATTCTTTTTTTGACATTTCATGATGTTTTGCGTTGTAAAAAAAAAAAGAACTACAAATGATATCGGCTTACTTTTACTATGTACATGAAGGACAACTTGTGATAAAAAAAAACAAAGTCAGAATTATCGTGATTGGCAAAACGTTACCAGTTATTCTCTAATAAAGTCAGACATACCCGATTTGAAAGAACAGGCCTGGTCTTTTAGGGGCTAACAGGTTTACTTGTATTGCTCCTTAAAGGTGTTAACATTATATTTTGCTAGTTCGGACATTTACACACGCGGCGATACCAAATAGGTTTATTACATTTGTTTAATGCTTTTTGGGGTAAAATAGGAACAAAGGGCCATTAAAATTTTATTAGGGGGAGGGGCTTTTTCAAATTATATATATTTTTTTAACTTTTTTATGTCCCCATTAGATTGCTAATACTGTTTAGTGCTATGCACATGCATTTCGCTATAGAGTATTATCGGCAATCTACTTCCAGCAGACAAGCTAAGAAGACACCAGGAGAGCCGCAGAGGCAGGTGAACGTCCGTCTGTCATCTTGGATGATCGAATCTGTGCAGTCGTGTCACAGGCCATCAGATCATTCATTAGACCGCTGGTATTGCCCGGATCTGTATTGATCACGGCATCTGAGGGGTTAATGGTGGACATCAGCACGATCACTGGTATCCATCATTACCGGTGGGTCCCTGGTTGCTGATATCGGCCGGGACCTGCCGTGTATGAAGGGAGCACCCCTGCGGTGCTCACTTTATGTACAGGATGTAAATGTATGTCCTGGTGCATTAGGACCAGGACGTACATTTATGTTCTGTGTCGCTAAGGGGTTGTGTTTAGGTTATTGATGTCTTTTCAATAACGGCCTTGGGTATATTGCTTTCCAAAAAGTAAATAACTGCCGGTTAGCTCAGGGGCTGTTCGGGATCGCAGATGCAAAATCGCGGCGTCCCAAACAGCTATAGGACACGAGGAGGGTCTCCTACCTGCCTCCTGGTGTCCGATCGCAAAATGACTGCTCAGTGCCTGAGATCCAGGCATGAGCAGTCAAGCGGCAGAATCATTGATCACTGGTTTCCTATGAGAAACCAGTGATCAATGTAAAAGATAAGTGTGTGCAGTGTTATAGGTCCCCATGGGAGCTATAACACTGCAAAAAAAAAAAAAAAGTGAAAAAAAAAAGTGAAAAAAAAAAAGTGAATAAAGATCATTTAACACCTACCCTAATAAAAGTTTGAATCACCCCCCTTTTCCCATAAAAAAAAAAAAAAAAAAAGTGTAAATAAAAATAAACATATGTGGTATCGCCGCTGGAAATGTCCGAATTATAAAAATATCGTTAATTAAACCGCACGGTTAATGGCGTACGCGCAAAAAAATTCCAAAGTCCAAAATTGTGTATTTTTGGTCACTTTTTATATCATGAAAAAAATGAATAAAAAGCGATAAACAAGTCCGATCAATACAAAAAGGGTACCACTAAAACCTTCAGATCACGGCGCAAAAAATAAGCCCTCATACTGCCCCATATGCGGAAAAATAAAAAAGTTATAGGGGTCAGAAGATGACAATTTTAAACGTATAAATTTTCCTGCATGTAGTTATGATTGTTTTCAGAAGTATAGACCTACAGAATAAAGGGAATGTGTCATTTTTACCGAAAAATGTACTGCGTAGAAACAGAAGCCCCCAAAAGTTACAAAATGGCGTTTTGTTTTTTTTTTTCAATTTTGTCTCACGGTGATTTTTTTTTTCCCATTTCGCTGTAGATTTTTGGGTAAAATGACTGATATCATTACAAAATAGAATTAGTGGCGCAAAAAATAAGCCATCATATGGATTTTTAGGTGCCAAATTGAAAGAGTTATGTAAGGAGGAAAAAATGAAAGTGCAAAAACTGAAAAACCCCTGGTCCTTAAGGGGTTAAGCAATTAAACTTTACTCACAGACATTTACTTCTTAGGCTAGATTTCTACTTTTTTTTTTTTAAAGCATGAAAAAAAAGCCATAAAAACTACCACAGCTTTTTCCTGCATTTTGTCAGTATTCCTGGTGTGTGGAAACAGCCAATTTTGTACTCCGTGGCAGTTTTCTCACTGTCTTCAGGTACCACTCTGGGGGTCGGATGCTGAGCGCCCGGTGCACAGAGTAAGGAGATGAGGAGTGATGTACAGCATCACTACTCACCTCTCCCGGCCGTATAGTATACAGGGGGGCATAGTGTACCCGTGTATACTATACAGGAGCCGGGAATCTTGGGGGAGATTTATCAAAACCTGTGCTGAGAAAAAGTTGACCAGTTGCCCATAGCAACCAATTAGATTGCATCCTATTTTTCAGAGGCCTTTTCAAAAATGAAAAAAAGCGATCTGACTGGTTGCTGTGGGCAACTGGTTGACTTTTTCTCTGCACAAATTTGTCACTATACTTACAGGACTCCCTGCTCCTATAGCCACTATAGAAAAGACCTCCCTCGCTCCTGTCCCGGACAGGTCCATGCAGCTCTGTCCCTAGTGATGATGTCATTAGGGGCGGGGCTACACACGGGAGCCAGGGTGGTAAGCCTGAGGCTCTGTTCACATTGTACATTTTGTATAATGTGAAAAGACCCTTCTGGCAGTGTCCTCCCAGAGAGGGAGACTCCAGCTGTTGCTAAACTACAACTCCCAGCAAGTCTGGATAGCTAAAGGCTGTCTGGGCATGCTGGGAATTTTAGTTTTGGAACAATTGGAGGCTCCCTGTTTGGGAAGACATTGCATTAAAGGCATTCTCCTCAATGGAAAGCGCCAAAATGTACTAACCCCTTTTTTGTGGGTTTTTTTTCTTTTCATTTCAGATCAGTGTATGCAGAGGATTATGGCCGATTGGGTGAACTATGACAATGAACTGCATTTTTTTCTTTTAATAAAATGGCTATGGCTGTGGGGGGAGTGTTTTTTTTAAATAAAATCATTTTTCCTTCCAGCTAATGCTAACCCCCAAATATTACCCCAGTACCCACTGCCACAGGGGTGTCGGGAAGAGCCGGTACCAACAGGCCTAGGTGGTAACAGGCTGGCGTTATTTAGGCTGGGGAGGGCTTGTAACAATGGTCCTCGTCTACCCTGGTAACGTCAGGCTGTTGCTGCTTGGTTGGTATCTGGCTGAGAATTAAATATAGGGAACCCATATTTTTATTTTCCGCTAGATACCAACCACCCTGGCTCCCATCTGTAACGCCACCCCTAATTGTCATAATTAGGGGCAGAGCTACACAGACCTGGTTGGGACAGGAGCGAGGGAGGTAAGTGAACCTCGTCTTCTGTATACATCATGTACAACTATATAGTGATATCTGTATATATTGTATATCACACAAACGGTTAAACTACACCGTCCAGCAGTATAAGTTAACCCTTTTCTTGCTGGCCTGGCGCATAGCGCTCAGCAGAGGGTTAAGTGAACCAGCAATATGTATACTGTATACAAATTGCAGGTTCACTTTAAATTCTTGCTGGGCAGTAGGTATACGACGTATATCTACTGCTCCACATCAGCTGTGCTCTCGGCTCTGTAACAGAGTCCCGATCTATGCAGGGACATTTTCTAGCACAGCCAGATCGCAGCAAAACGCCTGGGGGGTGTCAGGGGAAAAAATGCCGAACCCAAAAACACAAAGTGAGTTTTTTCCCACAAAAAAGATGCCATGCGGCCATTTTGGCATTTTTTGGGACAAAATGCCCAAAAAATAATAAGTATGGAAACCAAGCCTTACAGAGGTCTGTAAGGAAAAGAATCCATGTTTTCCCATTTCGTCCTTGCCCTGCCATGCTTTGCTGAAACAGTTGAGGCTTTTATTTATTTGTTTTTTGGTATTCTGCACTTCATCTTCTGACATCCACTTGATTTTAGCAATTCAGTGGTTTGGTTAAATAATTTAAAGTGGTTTTCCCTTGTTATTATCCACAGGACAGGGTATAACAAACAGATCAGTGAAATACTGCTGGGACTTTCTCCGATCCTGAGAATGGGGACACATTTTAGACAAATATTTTTTCTTTCCTGTATTTTTTTATGCTGTTTACCATGCACCGTCATTTATCAGTATTCATCAGTACCATTTTGAGGTAGATGGGAATTTTTGATTGTTTTTTATTGCATTATTTCTAGGATGTGACTTGACTAAAAAAACGCAAATCAGGCATTAATTGTTCCCCCCCACACCCCCCATCTATGCCATTCACCCTGGAGAGATCAATAACATTTTATTTTAATAGTTCAGACAATTGCCACATTCTCACATCAGAGCTCAGTCTGCAGCTAGAAACACTGCTGTCCCTAGATATGCAGAGTGTAGCGTCTGCAGTTGGGTGAACTGGCAGTGCCACTTGGGCAACCACTATCTGAGCAGGACACCACTGTAATCAGTGATTGGCTGACTGGCATCACATCTATATCTCCAGCCAGCTCCAGGAAGTAGACTGGCAGCAGAGACAGAGTGCCATGATACTGGAGACTGGGAGGTCACATTTTGGAGACTGCAGTGTCCGCGCGGTCCTAGCGCCGACTGATTTAGCCGGCGCTGGCCGCACTCTGAATCTCTGGGCGGAAATTTTCTGCCCCAAGATTCCGTAGTCTGATCCTAGCCTTATGGTTTTTAAGGCAGCCTGGACACCTTAGATAAAAAATAAAAAGAATAGCCAGACAAACCCTTTGATGCACTTCTTTCATTTTTCAGAGACCTCTTAATAAAAAAAAATTAAAAGCTAAATAAAAATACATAAAAGAAATAAAATAAAAGCTACCTGATTGATTGCTATGGAGAACTGCTCTTTTCCTCTAGACTGGTTTTGATAATTCTTCCCACAGTTTCTCAAGAAAGAGTCAAGAATCACAAATACCTTTGGGGACTTACTGGGCATTTATTTCAGCTCATACTGTATTTAGTAGCACCAGCTTTTGTTTAAAGGGAGGTTCAAATAAACAGGGACTCAAGGCAAGGGAGAAAAAAAAAAAGCTAAACACTATGTTCACAATGAGGCTTATTTATTAAAACTACTAACTAGTCAAGCCTTTAATGCAGAATTATTAGAATGTGCATTTACAATGGCTGGAGCCTGCAACCAAATGACCACTGGTTAGACTACGGTGTAACTTAGTGGTCACCGTGCTGATGGAAGTAGTAGATCCTTTTGCCACCAAAATGATTTAGGCACAAAGTGTGAGGAAGTAAATTTGCACGTAATCATGTACTTACTGTACTAAACACGGCATAACACTACGTTTCAGTTTCTATTTTTTCTTTAAAGGGGTACTCCGGTGAAAACCTTTTTTCTTTTTAATCAATTGGTGGCAGAAAGTTAAACATATTTGTAAATTACTTCTATTAAAAAATCTTAATCCTTCCTGTACATATTAGCTGCTGAATACTACAGAGGAAATTCTTTTCTTTTTGGAATGCTCTCTGATGACATCACGAGCACAGTTCTCTCTGCTGACATTATTATGATAATAATAACGCTTTATTTATTGTTGTCCTTAGTGGAATTTGAACCCAATTCCCCAGCACTGCAAGGCAGCAGTGCTAACCACTGAACCACCATGCTGCCCTTAGCATACATCTGCTATGCATGGTTGCTAAAATGGACAGAGATGTCAGCAGAGAGCACTGTGCTCGTGATGTCATCAGTGTTCCAAAAAGAAAGGAATTTCCTCTGTAGCATTCAGCAGCTAATAAGTACTGGAAGGATTAAGATTTTTTTAATAGAAGTAATTTACAGATATGTTTAACTTTCTGCCACCAGTTGATTTAAAAGAAAAAAAGGTTTTCACCGGAGTACCGGTTGCTTATGTGAAAGAAAATTATCAACAGGCTGAAACCAGTAGATAAGTAAGTCACACATAAGCAAAAAAATAGTAAGGAAAAAATTACTAAAAAAAAAAAAAGAATACATAAGCAAACATTGATAACTGTCCCTCAATATGAGCACGCCCCAGCACTTGTTCTAGAGTTTACTAGGAGAATCAGAGTACCACTGGCACTGTTTACACTATCCAAGGAATAGATAAACCCATGGCACTTGCCCCAACTCTGTAATAAAACCACCTTTATTTTCTACATGAACACATACTCAGGTGCTGGACTAGAAGCACACAGGTTCAGCAGGAGGCTGCTAGTCGCGTGCTGGCAACCGGGTATGTGTTAGTAAAGAAAAACAAAAGCGGTTTTATTACACAGTTGGGACGAGTGCCATGGCTATATCTATTCCTTAGCTGTCTATAGTGAAAATATCGCTACACAAAAGTAAGAATTACTGTAAAGACGAGCGCCATGGCTATATCTATTCCTTAGCTGTCTATAGTGAAAATATCGCTACACTAAAGTAAGAATTACTGTAAAGAGTGCACACCACAAAGTTAATATTCTATATTTATATAACAAATTTTATTAAGTTTCACATTGAGAATACAAGACAAAAAGGGCTAAAATCACTTAAAAAGCTCTGAATCGAGCAACCTCTACAACATGGGAGAGGGGCCATGAACCCCCTTCTCACCAAAGTCCCGTCCCTCTATAATTAGATACTATGGCTGCCAAGTAGTGGTGCCGACTGAAAAATGATGCACATACCCAACATTAGCCTCTACACCAACAATCAAATAAGCTAACACCAAATGATATAGAATAAGCAATGTGCAAAGGAACAAATAAATTCATATCACCAGTGCATAGCGACCACAGAACAAAGGAGCCGGAACGATGAGTGGCGGGACGGGACCCCTAAGCCCCACGCGTTCCGTCACCGTTTGTGACTTCCTCAGCGGTGACGGAACTCGTGGGGCTTAGGGGTCCCGTCCCGCCACTCATCATTCCGGCTCCTTTGTTCTGTGGTCGCTATGCACTGGTGATATGAATTTATTTGTTCCTTTGCACATTGCTTATTCTATATCATTTGGTGTTAGCTTATTTGATTGTTGGTGTAGAGGCTAATGTTGGGCATGTGCATCGTTTTTCAGTCAGCACCACTACTTGGCAGCCATAGTATCTAATTATAGAGGGACGGGACTTTGGTGAGAAGGGGGTTCATGGCCCCTCTCCCATGTTGTAGAGGTTGCTCGATTCAGAGCTTTTTAAGTGATTTTAGCCCTTTTTGTCTTGTATTCTCAATGTGATACTTAATAAAATTTGTTTATTATATATATATATATATATATATATATATATATATATATATATATATATATACACACACACACACATATACACTAACTTTGTGGTGTACACTCTTTACAGTAATTCTTACTTTTGTGTAGCAAGTTTTTTGCTTACTGAGCAGTAGCACCGTGTTTTGATTTGGTGAGCCCCCCTCTTTTTCTATAATTCTCTATAGTGAAAGTATCTGCATGTCGAGTACCACACTGTATAACCACACCAGTTAAAAGGGTTCTCCGGTGGAAAACTTTTATTTTTTTTATTTTTTATTAAATCAACTGGTGCCATAAAGTTAAACAGATTTGTAAATTACTTGTATTAAAAAATCTTTAACCTTCCAGTACATTTTAGCAGCTGGATGCTACAGAGAAAATTCTATACAGTAATTTTTGAATTTTGTTTTGTATTGTCCACAGTGCTCTCTGCTGACACCTGCTGCCCATATCAAGAACTGTCCAGAGCAGGAGAAAATCCCCATTGCAAACCTATGCTGCTCTGGACAGTTCCTGATACGGGCAGCAGGTGTCAGCACAGAGAACTGTGGACAAGACAAAAAAGAAATTAAAAAAGTATTGAATTTTCTCTGTAGCATACTGCTGCTAATAAGTACTGGAAGGGTAAAAATTTTTTAATAGAGGTGAATTACAACTCTGTTTAACTTTCCGGCACCAGTTGATTTAAAATAAAAAAGTTTTCCACTGGAGTACCCCTTTAACCCCTTAACGACGCAGGACGTATATTTACGTCCTGCGCCGGCTCCCGCGATATGAAGCGGGATCACGCCGCGATCCCGCATCATATCGCGTCGGTCCCGGCGTTCATCAACGGCCAGGACCCGCGGCTAATACCACACATCGACGATCGCGGCGATGTGCGGTATTAACCCTTTAGAAGCGGCGGTCAAAGCTGACCGCCGCTTCTAAAGTGAAAGTGACCCGGCTGCTCAGTCGGGCTGTTCGGGACCGCCACGGTGAAATCGCGGCATCCCGAACAGCTTACAGGACACCGGGAGGGCCCTTACCTGCCTCCTCGGTGTCCGATCGGCGAATTACTGCTCCGTGCCTGAGATCCAGGCAGGAGCAGTCAAGCGCCGATAACACTGATCACAGGCGTGTTAATACACGCCTGTGATCTGTGTAGAAGATCAGTGTATGCAGTGTTATAGGTCCTTATGGGACCTATAACACTGCAACAAAAAAGTAAAAAAAAAGTGTTAACAAAGGTCATTTAACCCCTTCCCTAATAAAAGTTTGAATCACCCCCCTTTTCCCATAAAAAAAATAAAAACAGTGTAAAAAAATATAAAAATAAACATATGTGGTATCGCCGCGTGCGTAAATGTCCTAACTATAAAAATATATCATTAATTAAACCGCACAGTCAATGGCGTACGCGCAAAAAAATTCCAAAGTCCAAAAAAGCGCATTTTTGGTCACTTTTTATACCATTAAAAAAATGAATAAAAAGTGATCAAAAAGTCCGATCAAAACAAAAATCATACCGATAAAAACTTCAGATCACAAAAATGAGTCCTCATATCGCCCTGTACGTGGAAAAATAAAAAAAGTTACAGGGGTCAGAAGATGACATTTTTAAACGTATAAATTTTCCTGCATGTAGTTAGGATTTTTTTCCAGAAGTGCGACAAAATCAAACCTATATAAGTAGGGTATCATTTTAACCGTATGGACCTACAGAATAATGATAAGGTGTCATTTTTACCGAAATATGCACTGCGTAGAAACGGAAGCCCCCAAAAGTTACAAAATGGCGTTTTTTCTTCGATTTTGTCGCACAATGATTTTTTTTTCTGTTTCGCCGTGCATTTTTGGGTAAAATGACTAATGTCACTGCAAAGTAGAATTGGCAACGCAAAAAATAAGCCATAATATGGATTTTTAGGTGGAAAATTGAAAGGGTTATGATTTTTAAAAGGTAAGGAGGAAAAAACGAAAGTGCAAAAACTGAAAAACCCTGAGTCCTTAAGGGGTTAAGTATCCACTGAGTGTATTGACAAGAAGCTGAGGCTGAAAACTTCCTTAGACATGTTCCTTTATTCTCACAAACATCAGCAAAGGCCACATCACCAAACGGAAGACGCCAGATATTGTGCAAGAAAGAGCTTGAATTTATTAGTTCCAAAAAGCAACATTTTGGCTAAGTGTTAGCCTGTAATAAAGGTTAATAGCTGAAACGTCGCTTTTGGGAACCAATAAATTCTAGCTCTTTTTTGCACAGTATTCAGAGTCTCTAGTTTGGTACTGTGACCTCTGCTGTTTATATGCACATTTGGATTGGCCATATGGACGACCATGTGCTGTCCTTCATATCTTCATTTTACTTTTTTCACAATTGCTTAGAACATATTTTAGGTGAGCTCTCAGCGTACATCTTAAGCCTATGCATAGGGCACCATTCACCCAACATAGGGAAAAAGGCTTGTCCATACCGAATCTAATCACCCTTGGGTCTAGGAGAATGTGGCATTCATCCAAACCATTTCCATCATGTTATTATAGTAGATGTACTGTTATTTTTGGAAGCGCACAGCAAGACCAGAGTATTTTACAAAAATAAGGCAGCCAGACCAGTAAATGTGTTACTCTCATTGTTGCAAAGCAAGGCACACAGTATTTGCCGACAGAAGTTCCTGCACAAATCCAAATCGGGCCTATGCAAGCCTATGGGAGGGGCGTGACATGCTCCGGGGATTGATTTAAACTGGGGTGCTGCATGCAAGATCACGGGGGTCCCCAGCGGCTGGACCCCAGCAATCAGGCATCTTATCCCCTATCCTTTGGATAGGGGATAAGATGTCTAAGAACTGGAGTACCCCTTTAAAGGACAACTGCAGTGAAATAAAACTTATCCCTGCGCTTTGCATCAACTAATACGCCTGTCAGTGAGCTCGATGGACATGCCCCCACCCCATTCAGCCCATAAAGGAGGCATGCCGGCCTCATAGTTTCATGGGAGAGCAGCGTTCGTGCATCCCCGTCTCTCCCATAGAAATACATGGAGGAGGCGTGTCCGCCACGGCATCATGCTGCAGCCAACACGCTTCCCGCACAGGAGAGCTGCGGCCCCATGCAGGAGAATGCAGGGTCCCAGTGTTTGGACCCCTGTGATCAGACACTTATCCCCTATCCTAAAAATGAAAGAAAATTGAAAAAAAATATATATATTTTTTTAAACAAAGGTGTTATCCACCATAAGGTGATTTTAGTACTTACCTGCCAGAACTGGGTATTTCCAGTTGGATTATGTTCTCTAGACAACACATCCCAGTTTCATGCTTGAAAGTTTGAAGTTACTTGTCCTGCCTCCCTTCCTCACATCAGCCACCCCACCCATTGAAACACAGTGGCCCTTAATTACTAAGAGTGTTGTGTAGGTTTCTTTGTGGGTTTCAATTCCCTACAATTTATTTTCCACGGTATTTACTAAGGTTTCCCCACATTTTCCACTTTCCCTACATTTTGCTATTTTTACACATGCTCTGATCTGTCTGGTTTTCCTCAGCTCAAATCCACCACATTTTATGTGGAAACCTTAATAAATATGTTGGGTTTTTGTGAAAATGTCGGGAACACGCCCCTTTTCGGAGACCATGCCCCCTTTACCGGTGGCCACACCCCTTTTTCGGGTTCTCTTAGCAAAATGGAGAGTTTGTCGGGGAGATTTCAATTTTGGCGCAAATTCTGGCACAAAATCTGGCGCAGACAGAATTTCTGGCACAATGCGATAGAATCTGGCACACATCCCGACAAAACATGTCGGATTTGCAATAGTAAATGAGGGCCAGTGTGTTCTAAGCAGGGGGCCTACAGCTGTTGCAAAATTGAAGCAGGACAGGCTTCCTCTGATCACCTGACTAGTGATGTCAGGTCTTGACACCCTGCAACCTGGGAAATCCCAAGTAATTGTGTATGCTGTTAAAAATAAATATTAGGGCGAAAATCAAATAAGAATTGTGAGTAATTCTAAGTTTCATCCATATATGATAAAATGGGAGACTTATTTAGGCAGATCACTTGATTTAAATCAGTGGCGTCCTATATGGGGGAATGCTTCACAGTCTTCGTCCTGTAATGCCCACAGAGAATGTCAATATAAACTGTTAATGCATTGGTACCAAACACCAGTTAAATTAAATAAGTTTTTCCCCAGTGGATCCCCCTTATGTTGGAGATGTGGTAATGACACAGGTACACTCACTCATGTATTCTGGGAATGTAGTAGACCGCCACTTTTGGCTGGAAGTTAAATCACTTCTAAAATTACTGACAGGGGTGGAGATGACTATCTCCCAAAACATACTTGCTTAACCTTCCCCCTGATAACTTCCCTAAAAACAAACTCAGAATGCTGCTATTGACCCTGACAGCTTCTAAATGCTTAATCGCACGATACTGGAAACATGCAGAGACCCAATCTTTACACCTACTTCGGGAAAGGTTACGTGTAATTAGGGGATTGGAATACCTTTCTGCCACCTTAGAAAATAGACTGCCTGCTTTCTATAAGACTTGGTCTCCGTGGGATACACTTGAGGCTGATCAGCTCCAACATTGGGCCCCATACCGGAGGGGCTGTGTGGGTGAGGGACACGAACTACTTGTCTCTTTGAACCTTTCCTAATTCTATATTCCTTTTTCTCTTCTGTTCTTCTTCTGTCTTCTCTCTTGTCTATCCTCTTATGACCTCTCATATTTTATGTTTTAATCTTCTTTGATCTCCTAACTTTGGTGATGCACTTATTTTCCTTCATTTCGACCTCAAGGAGACAATTTTGTGATATGATAAGGCTATTTATTCATAGTTATTATTCTTTAATTGTTAGCAAAAAAATCCATACAATTTTAGTAAGAGAGTAATCTACTTATCCTTCTAGCCTAACTTCTACTCTACTCTACGAAGTTGTTGTGAAGCTACATTTACTGGTGACCTTTGTTAACCATAGCTTTCTATGTTCTTGTATTTGTTCACATATTTTCTATTCCTGTAAAATATCTTGGAAAAATGAAAATAAACAGTTATTTAAAAAAAATAAAAAATAAAAAAATAAAAAATAATTGTGAGTAAACCGTCACATACAGGTACAGACACTATATTATGAACTACACTAACTTTACAGCCCCTGTAGCATAGTCAAATAAAAATAAATCCTGGAATACCCCTTTAACTACCGCCAATACCCGACAGTAGAGATGAGCGAAGTTACAGTAATTCGATTCATCACGAACTTCTCGGCTCGGCAGACTTTTAGCCTGCATAAATGAGTTCAGCTTTCAGGTGCTCTGGTGGGCTGGAGACTCTCTCCTGGGACTGTATCCACCTTTTCCAGCCCACCGGAGCACCTGAAAGCTGAACTCATTTATGCAGGCTAAAGTCTGCCGAGCCAAGAAGTTTGTGACGAATCGAATTACTGTAACTTCGCTGATCTCTACCCGACAGCTCTGGTTCAGCTCTTTCTAATCCTCTAGTCTTTTTCCTGCTTCCAAGATGAGCGCTTGATGCATAACCTGCCACACTCAATTACTTTCTGCTGTGGTCAGCGACAGGCTGAGCAGGTAGGAGGCAGGTCCAGCATCAAGCACTCATCCAGAAGCAGAAAGACGACATCATTTTGGGGGACTGAAAGGAACCAAAGTGAAGCTGAGCAGGACCAAGGGTAGGTAAGTATAATTTTTTGTTTATTTTTTTTCCCCCAACAATATATATTCTGGGATGCTTTTACTTATAAATTTGATTTAGAGATTGCTGGGAGATGTAGTTATGCAACAGCTGGAGGTATGCAACTACAACTCCCAGCATGCCGAGACAGCTGTTTGGCCATAATGGGATTTGCAGTTTTGCAACATCTGGAGGGCTACAGATTATAGACCACTGCACAGTGATCTCCAAACTGTGACCCTCCAGATGTTGCAAAACTACAAATCCCAGCATGTCCAGACAGCAAAGAGCTATTTGGGCATTCTAGGAGTTGTAGTTTTGCAAGATCTGAAGGGATACAGGTTAGAGACCACTGTATAATGGTCTCAGACTGTAGCCCTCCAGATGTTGCTAGGCAACTTACCGTCTTCCGTAGGATCCAGGGAGCCGTCCTCTTCTTCCGCACGACATCGCCGCCCGCCGATCACCGTCGCCCGCAGCCTCCGGAGGGGGTAAGTGGACCTTTGTGGGGGGGCAGGACGGGGAAAACTAAAGTTAACCCCCCCCCCCCCCCGACCCCAATCTGGTATTTGTCATCGCTTCTGGCGACCAATAGAAGGGATAGGAGGGGTGGCACCCCTGCCACCTCACTCCTATTCCTTCAGTGGGATCATAGGTGTCATGGACAACCACAATCCCCCTTACATTTCGGGTCACCATAGACGCGAAATCGGTGCAAATCGCAAGTGTGAATTCACAGGCGATTTGCGCAGATCGCCGACATGGGGGGGGTCTGATGCCCCTGGGCATTTGCATGGGGTGCCTGCTGATTGATATCAGCAGTCACCCCGATCCCGGGGACCGAAATTCCCACGGGTGTATGGATGCGCCCTTCGCCCTTAAGTACCAGGACGCAAGGGTGTATGCATATGCCCTTCGTCCCCAACAGGTTAAAGGAGTTGTCTGGTGAAAAATAACTTATCCCCTATCCAAGGATACTGTCGGGGCCCCATGCAGGAGATCGCGGGGGAGGGGGTCCCAGTGCTCGGACCCACCGCGATCTATCACTTATGCCCTATCTTTGGATAGGGGATAAGTTATTTTTCAGTAGACTACTCTTAACTTCAATGCAGAAGATATGCAGCAGATCCTGTACGTGTGAGCGTACCCTTAATCCGCTGAAGTTTTGATCCCGAGGATTTATCTAATATATAAAAGCAGGTAAAATCCACAGCAGACTAAGTGTGAATGTACTTTTAAGGAAAGTTGAATTACACTAGGTTTAGATGTTTTTCAGATGTAAGGATTTCATTCCCATTACTTAAAGAACTAGTGTAAACATCAGCATGAGGAGTAAGGATACACAAAACCGTGAACTATCCGACTCCAGGCGCTAAAGTCTAGATCATGTGATAAAATCAGCATTGCTGACATTTCACACAAGAAGACAAGTATTTAGTAAGAAGACATGCTGGAGCACTTTTTTATGAATAAATTTATCAACAGGTTTAACCATTCCCCTAGTCATAAAGGTGAATGCTACACAGTGTGACAATGTGCGCTCAGTGCTGACAGTAGGAAAATACTACATTTACCATTTTATTCTGTTTTTAAACCAATAACAGGGGAATATCATAAAAGGAGCAGATGCATATGTAGGAAGAATCCTCTCTTGGGTTAGGTTTACATAACAAAAGTGCATTAGTTGGCATCAGTTGTTCAGGATCCCACATTCATTACAGGGGTACTCCCGTGGAAATTATAATTTTATTTTATTTTTAAATCAACCGGTGCCAGAAAGTGAAACAGATTTGTAAATTACTATAAAAAAATGTATTTAATCCTTCCAGTACTTATTAGTTGCTGAATACTACAGAGGAAATGGTTTTCTTTTTGGAACACAGAGCTCTCTTCTGACATCATGCCACAGTGCTCTCTGCTGACATCTCTGTCCATTTTAAGAACTGTCCAGAGTAGGAGAAAATCCCCACAGCAAATATATGCTGCTCAGGACAGTTCCTAAAATGGACAGAGATGTCAGCAGAGAGCTCTGGGTTCCAAAAAGAAACCATTTCCTCTGTAGTATTCAGCAGTTAATAAGTACTGGAAGGATTAAGATTTTTTAATAGAAGTAATTTACAAATCTGTTTATCTTTCTGGCACCAGTTCATTTATTAAAAAATAAAAATTTCCACGGGAGTACCCCTTTAATTGTGCATACCAGACAGGGGAATGCAGGAAGATGTGTTGCTCTGTTCGGTGCCAATGCAGCACGTACCACCATCCAGCATTCAATTTGAGATGCCGGATGAATGTGAGCTGTCCCATTTAAATAAATTGGATCAGTTCTACAATTAAATTCCCTCTTCTGCTTTTTCTACAGCACGTCAGTATGATACTCTATAGCCCCAATGCCACTTCAGGCGCAAGCATCATACTTTCTCACGTGAAGAGGATCGCAGCCGGGGAGGCACACTGGAGGAACTGTAGAACTTTTTCCATAAAGTAGAATGGGCATTCTCCTGAACCACCCCCGAACCCCTTTAAGGCAATAGGAGTTCCTCGTTTCAGCAGCTTTTGGCTTCCAGATGACCTCTGGAAGCAGCTGTAGCTCATTAGTTATAATTAAAGGAGATATCCAGTGCTGAAAAATGTATCCCCTATGCTAATAATAGGGGATAAGTTTCAGATTGCGGAGGGTTAGACCGCTGGGGGCCCCCTGCGTTCTCCTGTATGGGACCCCGGCAGCACGCGGGAAGGGGGCGTGTTGACCACCGCACGAAGCGGCAGCTGACACACCCCCTCAATATAACTCTATGGCAGAGCCGGAGCGCTGCCTTCGGCAATTTCCAGCTCTGCCATAGCGATGTATTGAGGGGGCGTGTCAGCTACCGCTTTGCGCAGTGGCCGGCACCCGCTATCTGGCCAGCGAGCGGTGGCCCCGTACAGATCGCTGTGGGCCCCAGCGGTCTTACCCCCCGCGATCTGAAACTTATCCCCTATCCTTTGGTTTTTCCATTTTTGCATTTTCGTTTTTTGCTCCTTGCCTTTAAAAAAATCATAACTCTTTCAATTTTGCACCTAAAAATCCATATGATGGCTTATTTTTTGCGCCACCAATTCTACTTTGTAATGACATCAGTCGTTTTGCCCAAAAATCTACGGTGAAATGGAAAAAAAAATCATTGTGCGACAAAATTGAAAAAAAAAACGCTGTTTTGCAACTTTTGGGGGCTTCCGTTTCTACGTATTACATTTTTCGGTAAAATTGACCCCCGATATTTATTCTGTAGGTCCATACGATTAAAATGATACCCTACTTATATAGGTTTGATTTTGTCGGACTTCTGGAAAAAATCATAACTACATGCAGGAAAATTAATACGTTTAAAATTGTCATCTTCTGACCCCTATAACTTTTATATTTCCGTGTATGGGGCGGTATGAGGACTCATTTTTTGCGCCGTGATCTGAAGTTTTTAACGGTACCATTTTTGCATTGATAGGACTTATTGATCGGTTTTTATTCATTTTTAAATGATATAAAAAGTGACCAAAAATGCACTATTTTGGACTTTGGAATTTTTTTTGCGCGCACGCCATTGACCGAGCGGTTTCATTAATGATATATTTTTATAATTCGGACATTTCCGCACGTGGTGATACCATATATGTATATTTTTATTTTTATTTACACTGTTTTTTTTTTTTTATTGGAAAAGGGGGGGTGATTCAAATTTTTAATAGGGGAGGAGTTAAATGATCTTTATTCACTTTTTTTTTCCACTTTTTTTTGCAGTGTTATAGGTCCCATAGGGACCTATAACACTGCACACACTGATCTTCTATGCTGATCACTGGTTTCTCATTAGAAACCAGTGATCAACGATTCTGCCGCATGACTGCTCAGGCCTGGATCTCAGGCACTGAGCAGTCATTCGGCGATCGGACAGCGAGGAGGCAGGAAGGGGCCCTCCCGCTGTCCTGTCAGCTGTTCGGGATGCCGCGATTAGCCGCGGCTATCCCGAACAGCCCGACTGAGCTAGCCGGCAACTTTTACTTTCACTTTTAGCCGCGATCGGCGCTGCGCGCTATTAGAGGCGGGTCCTGGCTTCACTATGACCCCGGGCCCGCCGTGATATGACGCGGGGTTACTGTGTAACCCCGCGTTATATCAGAAGAGCAGGACCAAGGACGTACCGGTACGTCCTTGGTCCTTAAGGGGTTAATAGAACTTAAAAAGAAAACATTCACAGTGTAGCCCTAGAGTTATTCAAATATTTTCAGGAGGAATAACAGAGGGACTGCACAATGCAGTTAAAAGAAAAGATGACCTGTTTTAATTGGCTTCTTTATAAAATAATTACAGAGCATGTCAGGGATGGTGACACACTCTTTAATGGTCTATTCACACATACAGTATTCTGCACAGATTTGATGCGCAGGATTTTCTGCTGCAGATTTCAATGTAAACTGAATACAGCTTGAAATCCTGCGCATCAAATCTGCGCGTAAAATCGGAACACAATACTGTACATGTGAATAGACCCTAAAGAGGTATTCACATTGTAGACATTCATGGCATATCCCAGGAAAATTCCTGATAGATGTAGGTCACACCTCTTAGACCAACATCTATCCCTAGAATTGGGCTCTTCTGATCCCTTTCAGTCTGGTTCAAGTGGGCAGAATTTCAGAAAAACATCAGGCTTACTGGGATAAGGAAGAACAAGCGATAATACCCTTTCGGGTAGGGCCACACATAGCACATCTGCAGTATATTTGATACATGTAAATACGCTGCAAACTCGCATTGGACCTCCTGCAAGTTTTGGTGCATAAAGTATGTAACCTTTGTTCAGCAGCGTATTTGATGCTGCGGATTTTTTCCGGCAGCATGTGTATTTTGCTTTAATAAAGGAGCTCACTCCTGCAGCACACAGCAATTGCTAAATTCAATAAAATACTCTGTGGATATTACCTGCCATAGATTTTACCATAGGTAATATGCAGCTTTAAATACTCTGCGGATGCGCTAAGTGTGACCCTACCTTTAATGTCCCATTGCTTTGGCTGTTTTGTGTCGGTCAGTCGGGCTGTGCTCACATGCTACAGCTACAAGCCATCAACAACCTTTATTTCCCTATTCACAACTGCTGGGAAACCCACCGATCACAAGAAGGGAGATCCCAAGCATTACGTCTGAAGGGGCTTTGGTCATGTGTTCACTGCCTAGGGGACTGACAAAGACAGCCAAGTACATTGATCACACTCAGCTACTTCCAGTGGTCCCATTTATCTCTATGGGACATGGGCTGACAGAATAAAGATGGTCCGCAAAGGTTGGCTACTCATTTATCATACTACAGCTAGGATCACATCATGATTCTGCAATGTGTTCCATGTATATGATGGCAAAATGATATTCTGATCTATTAGGGTAGGTTCATACTATGTTAGAACTCCCGATAGTTGTATCCCACTGAAAACAGTATATGTCGGCAACCCGTTTTTGGTGGGATGGTGACACGAGTGTACTAACATGGGCTCCACTGGCCTGAACATAGTCAACTAGCAATTATGGGGGAGATTTATCAAAACCTGTCCATAGGAAAAGTTGCTGAGTTGCCCATTACAACCAATCAGATTGCTTCTTTCATTTTTCACCGGCATTTTCAAAAATGAAAGAAGCAATCTGATTAGTCGTTATTAGGGATCGACCAATATCGTTTTTTTATAGGGCCGATACCGATAATCTGTCACCTTTCAGGCCGATAGCCGATAACTTATACCGATATTTCGGTATAAGTTATTTGCTATTTCGACTCCTCCCCTCGGCGGGGCAGAAGCCGTTGCAGATCAATGATTTAAAGCGGGCGCTTTAAATCAATGAACTACAGCGGCTTTTCGGTGCCAGAGACCGCCGCCCACTTCTCTCCCCCTGCCAGTCCTGAGTCTAACCACCACATTTGCCCCATCGCCCCCCCTCCCATCCTCTGCCCATATGCCGCCACTGCCCCATCGCCTCCCCCCATCCCCGGTGTTATAATTACCTGTTCCCGGGGGTCCACGATCCTTCTGGCTCCGTCGGCGTCCCGCGCTGTCACTGTGCGTACTGACGGCGACGTCGCTCGTCATTACGCAGCGCACAGCAACAGTGCAGGAGCCAGAAGGATCGTGGATGGGGGGTGGCAATGGGGGGGGGGCAGCGGCAGCGATGGCTGGGGGGCGGAGCATTATCGGCAAGGTAATTGCCGATACTGATAATGTCCAAAATCGCAATTATCGGACAATAATATCGGCCAAACCAATAATCGGTCGATACCTAGTCGTTATGGGCAACTTTTCCTCTGGACAGGTTTTGATAAATCTCCCCCTATGTTTGGGTCACTATTGGGGACATTTGGAAAAATCACCTCAACATGGTTACTAGGTTACCACATTGGCCCCATTAGAGTCAATGGGGAAGATTTATCAAAACCTGTGTCAAGGCAAATTTGCCCAGTTGCCCTTAGCAACCAGATCACTTCTTACATTCTTAACAAGACCTCTTAAAAATTAAAGAAGCGATCTGATTGGTTGCTAAATCTCCCCAATTATATACATCCCATTTTGACAGGCAGCAGAATAGTGGAATGTTTTGCAGAATTGTGATGTGAACACAGCCTTAAAAGGATACACAGGACACAAGAGATGATCAGCTTTGTTGCTGATAATAGGCATCGTGGTGCCAGGGAAGTGGTACAGGATGGCACTGGTAGAGGTACTATGAGATGGCAGGACCAGGATGACACATGAAGGCCAGGCAGGCTATCACCAAGTGCTGAGAAAACTTATTCCGGCCCTAGCCGCCCCCTACCTAGGTGGTCACATCTATAGCACACACACAAGTCATCGCGCAGGTACAGCAACTCAAGTGTACTGGGGTGCAGGTGACCCCCCCCCGCTTCCGCTGGCGTCCTGCACAGCATCCCCGATAAGAGACACAGGCCGCCCCGAGTACTGACACACACTACACCCAGCTCCCCACCGCCTCACCTCCTCAGCCGGCAGCCCCAGCACCTCCATGTAGGAGGCCATACTTCTGGCCCCCAAGCCCGTACGGGTGATGCCTCTGTCACTCCAGAGTTTCCGCTCTCGAACTCACCCACTGGGCGCGCCCCCGCTAATCAGCCACCCATCGTCACGCGCGCTCCCGGCGCCACACGTCACGTGATGATGCGCGCCCCCGGCCGGTATTCCATCCTGACGGGGTGATAAGGTTGCTGTTGTGACTACCCGTGACCTATTCCTGCTGCAGCTGAAGACCCCGGCCCCTCACACTTACCGTAGGCCTTGTCATCTGTGCCAACCCCCTCAGGAGAAGGCCACTCCATTCAGAGGCTATGGCAGTGTTTCCCAACCATTGTGCCTCCAGCTGTGGCAAAACTACAACTCCCAGCATGCCCGGACAGCCAATGGTTGTCCGGGCATGTTGGGAGTTGTAGTTTTGTCACAGCTGGAGGCACCATGGTTGGTAAACCCTGCTCTGTGGAGTTGACGTCTATGTATCACCTGTTCTGTAGATAAGGGCAACCATGTGGAAAACCCCTTAAAGAACAATTTATTTTTTTTTTATTTTTTTTTGCAAAGTTACAATTTGAGTCATAGTTCCTTTAAAGGAGTGTTGCGCTAAAAAAAAATCGCAAACTTTTTAACCAAATTATAATGTTTAACCCCTTAAGGACCCGGGCTTTTTCCATTTTTTCATTTTCAATTTTTCCTCCTTAACTTTAAAAAATCATAACTCTTAAAAATTTTCACCTAAAATTATATATAATGGCTTAATTTTTGCGTCACTAATTCTACTTTGTAATGACATTAGTCATTTTACCCAAAAATCTACGGTGAAACGGGAAAAAAAATCAATGTGCGACAAAATTGATGAAAAAACACTATTTTGTAAGTTTTGGGGGCTTCTGTTTTTACGCAGTACATTTTTCAGCAAAAATGACACTTTATCATTATTCTGTAGGTCCATACGGTTAAAATGATACCCTACTTGTATAGGTTTGAATTTGTATCACTTCCGAAAAAAATCAGGAATACATGCAGGAAAATGTAGACGTTTAAAATGGTAATCTTTTGACCCCCTATAACTTTTTTTATTTTTCTGTGTTCAGGGCGCTTTGAGGACTCATTTTTTGCGCCGTCATCTGAAGTTTTTAGCGGTACCATTTTTGTTCTGATCAGACTTTTTGATCACTTTTTATTCACTTTTTTGTGGTATAAAAAGTGATCAAAAATGCGCTATTTTGGACTTTGGAATTTTTTTTGCGCGTACGCCATTGAATGGGCGGTTTAAAAAGCGGTATTTTTTTTATAAATCGGACATTTCCGCACGCGGCGATACCACATATGTTTATTTTTATTATTATTTACATAATGTTTTTTTTATTTTTGGAAATGCCGGGTGATTCAAACTTTTATTAGGGGAAGGGATAATTGAAAGGGTTAATGATTTTTTTACACTTTTCTTATGCAATATTATAGCTCCTATAGGGGGGGGCTATAACATTGCATTAACTGATCTTTTACACTGATTGATCCATCTCCATAGGAATGGATCAATCAGTGTTTTCGGCGATTGAATGCTCAAGCCTGGATCTCAGGCTTGAAGCATTCATTCGGCGATCGGACAGCGCAGGAGAAGGTAAGAAGACCTCCTCCTGTGCTACAGCTGTTCGGGATGCCGCGATTATACCGCGGCGATCCCGAACAGCTCCCTGAGCTAGCCGGGCACTTTTACTTTCGTTTTTAGCCGTGCGGCTCAGCTTTGAGCGCGCGGCTAAAGGGTTAATAGCGCACGGCACAGCGATCAGTGCCGCGCGCTATTAGAGGCGGGTCCCGGCTTCACTATGACGCCGGGCCCGCCGCGATATGATGCGGGGTCACCGTGTGACCCCGCGTTATATCGCAGGACTGGGACTCATGACGTACGCATACGTCATGGGTCCTTAAGAGGTTAAAATCGCAATGCTGCAGATGCTGTGATCTGTATTGATCACGGCATCTGAGGGGTTAATTGTGAATTTTTCTCAATTTTAGATAGATGAATTTGCTGGATTCGTAAATTATTTAAACATAACTAACAATGTAAATATGTTATTTACCCACCAATTTGGTGGTGATAAACTGGAATTTTTGGATGTGCAGGTCCTGGTAAAAGATGACACCCTTATCACTATATCCTACAGAAAAGATACATCACGCAATAATGCATTACTGCACTTTAACAGCTCGCACCCTCTACATATAAAAGAGGGTATCCCTTACAGTCAGTTTGTGCGCTTAAAGCGAATAAATAATGACAGAGAAACATTTTTGAAAGAAGCAGATCATTTATCTAATTGACTCGAAGCTTGTGGTCACCCCACTAAAATTATTGCCCAAGCATTTGATAAAGTAGAAAAAAAGACGCGTCGCAAATTCTTAACGAAATCCAAAAAAGAAACTAACGCCGAGAAAATACATGTTCTATCTGTTTTATCTTCTCCTAGTAAAGCTGGATGCTATTCAGCATAGCTGTCACTATGTGTGTCATTCATCTTTCACAGACTCCTGAATGTCTGATCAACTTCTTTGTCATTCAGGAGTGTGAGAAAGCTTTGACTATTTCAGCATGCTGGGAGTTGTAGTTTAGTAACAACTGAAGCTGCAATGTTTGTAAATAACTGTGTTAGAGCAGTGTTGCCTCCATCTGTAGTCTTGCATACACTCAATAGAAATCTCCTATACTGGATACCGGTATGCTTTACGGCCGGTATCCAGTATGCTGTAAAATCTAGACTAGTCTGTCTGGCTAAAAGACAGGCAACCCCTAGTGGCGGCTATTTTGAGCTTGAATTTCAGGTGAAAATGTAAATTTTTTTTAACAGGTGTATATTGGGAAATGTCATATTATAATGAGTCCTGCAATATAAGAAAAGTTTTTAACAATGCCAGTGCCTCTTTAAGCACCTAGCTGCCCCTGAACGTATTATTACGCAAAAAAGGAATAAAACATTGGGTACTATGTTAAAAAAAATTCTGAAAAAAGTACAGTAAAAACTGAACAAAATTGGTTAACAAAACATAGCCCAATTGGTAATTTTAAATGTCACCAATGCAATATTTGTAGCCATCATTTGAGTAAAAACTCTTTGAGACTGGGGGAGACCATGGTTACAGTTAATCAATTAATAACATGCCAAACTGCTTATGTGGTGTACTGTCTGGTATGTCCCTGTCAGTACTACTACATAGGCAAAACAAAAAGAAAACTTCTGCTAAGAATAAAGGAACATTTACGTTCTATCCGTACAGGGATAGGGGCTTCTCGCTTTATAGAACATATCCGTGAGAACCATAATAGTAATGTATCTGCCATAAAATTTGCCAGAATTGAGAAAGTGGAAATACCTCCTAACGGGGGAGATCGTGATCTGATATTAATGGAGAGAGAAGCCCGATGGATCATTCGAATGAATGCACTCGGACCCCTTGGTGCTTTTCTCCATTAAGAAACTAGCCGTAATGTAATGTACATTGTTTTTAATATTCAATAGTAGAGAGAAAAAACTCGGCACTGCTTACGTAATTATTAGCACCTGACATCCAATGCCTCTGCTGGCTCAACCACGTCTGATGGTGCTCACTGGAAATAGCAAAGTCCAATGCAAATAATCCGTAGAAAAGAGAAAAGAAAACCAGGGCAACTCACCAAATACGTAAACTTCAAGCTTCTTTATTAATCCATGAAGGGTATAAACAGTGCAAGACACGGGTGGACAAAACACAGGGGGACGTTCGTTCGGGGCTACGGTGCCGTTTCGCAAGATATGCTTCAACTGGCCCACATCGTCTTCCAGCCGGAAACACATTTAAATACCCCTCCCCTCCGTTGCCATAGAAATAAGTCAAACAAGAGGTAAGTGCAATTAAAAATTTTAAAAACAACTGTGTGATACACCTAAGATTTTCATTTATGTTAATAATGCACTGAGCTCAGTACGTTCATTGAGACCTAAAGGCCCCATTGCTTCTAACCGAAGAATCCATTTCGTTTCATTTCTTAATAGTATTTCTTCTCTATTTTTCCCAGCAAAACCATGTTCGATTCTTTCCAGTCCGGCAAAACGGAATCCATATTTTTCTCTAGAATTAAATTAATTAATATGTTGAATAAATCTAGTGGCTCCGATGCCGGTCCTGAGGGATCGAACATGTTCGCGGATTCTGTGAAATAAGGGCCTTTTTGTCTTCCCAATATAAAATAACTTACATTTACATACCAATGCGTAAACCACATGAGAGAATCTGCATGTAATACATTGTTTCACATTAATAATATTACCTGCTAATTCTACAATTCTACATTTCATATTTAGAGAGCAAAATGAACATGAACCGCAAGTAAAATTCCCTTTTGGGCGTAATTCAGACAGCCAATTCTGTTCCGATGCGTTTTTTCCTTTTTTCAATAAATCTCCAACTGTTTTAGTTTTTCTATATGTAACAATCGGTTTTTCATTAGTGATTACTGCTATATCAGCATCTTCTTGTAAGATATACCAATTATTCGTTATTGCTTTTTTCACTACATTATTAATGGGAGTATTTGAAAAAGAAAAAACGCAACGTTTGTTATTTTTTCTGTCTTTCGTTTTCAGCAAAACCTCTCTTGGTATTCGATCTATTTTCTTTCTTGCATCTAAAATTAAATTAAGAGGATAGCCTCTCTGTTCCAATCGATACTGTAAATCATCTGCCTGTTATTGAAAAAAAAATCTTAGGTGTATCACACAGTTGTTTTTAACATTTTTAATTGCACTTACCTCTTGTTTGACTTATTTCTATGGCAACGGAGGGGAGGGGTATTTAAATGTGTTTCCGGCTGGAAGACGATGTGGGCCAGTTGAAGCATATCTTGCGAAACGGCACCGTAGCCCCGAACGAACGTCCCCCTGTGTTTTGTCCACCCGTGTCTTGCACTGTTTATACCCTTCATGGATTAATAAAGAAGCTTGAAGTTTACGTATTTGGTGAGTTGCCCTGGTTTTCTTTTCTCTTTTCTACGGATTATTTGCATTGGACTTTGCTATTACCAGTGAGCACCATCAGAGGTGGTTGAGCCAGCAGAGGCATTGGATGTCAGGTGCTAATAAGTAAGCAGTGCCGAGTTTTTTCTCTCTACTATTGAATATTGTCTATGGACTGTTGTTTCTAAACTCTGAGCACGCTACAGCCGCTATAATAGCACATTCCATTATGGAGATGGATTCTCCTAATACTGCCTCAGAGACGGCTATCAGTGCAGGCCGGGTGGACGCGGGGATGTTCTTCGCGTCTTGTGAATACAAAGATGAAATTTCGCTGTTAAGCACCAAATCACTGGAGTTCAAAGTTCAATCCCTGGCTGAAAAAGAGACTAGGCTCTTTTGGACTATTAACTCCTTAGAAGCCTATGTGACCAATTTACGTGTTCCCAGAGGATTGCGTGTATACAAAACTCCTTCACAGTATACAGATGATCCCGAATTTATAAAAGCATGGGATGAGTTACATCTGCTACATTCTCTGGAAATCCAGAAGTTAGTACTGGAGAGAAACAAAACTGAATATGAAATGGTAACAGCAGACCTTTGCAAAACTAAATGTGAATTAAGAACAAGACTCTCTGAACCATTATTTAATATTTTCCTGCAAAATTTAGAGAAAAAATTGGGTCTAGTACAAGAGAAAATTAAGATTATAAAGCGGGACAAATTTATAAGAGACAAAAGAGACTTTGAGAACCATCAGGTTTTCACTTGGAATAAAAAGTCTAATGCTAATCGAAGAGTCTCAAAAAATGTTCCGGTGAAGTCAAATTTAAGCAGGAATAAAAATAAAAATAAAAGTTCGGATTTTATGACAACTGACACAGACAGCAGTGGTTCGACAGAGTCGACTGGAGACGCAGGGAACATCAAACAAAAAGCTGCCGGAATCCCTTTGGACCTAGAACCCGAAGAGGGAGAGGAAAATCAAAGAATTCTGAGAAAACGCGTACCCAAACGCAAGAATGTAACTTGGCGCAAGTAATTCCTGAAAATATAGTAGTGAACCTCACGGATGAGGATTTGGATGAGGACACGATCTCATTATTGAACAAAGGATTAAACTTTGGCCTTAGAGAAAAATTCGACTATGTCCAGTTCCAAGAGGACTTATTCAAGGGTGTCCGTAAATTAAATTTAAAAAAAGTTTTTTCTGCAGTAAAAAATGAAAATAAAAATGTAATCTTACTCGAAGGTGAAACTAGCTGTAAAATAGGGCCTTTAGGGTTTTGTGTACCTAGTGAATTTAATGATGAGGAGCGGGAATTAGTCACGTTCCTTGCTGATATTAATGATCAGGTGTCTGATAGAACAGATAGTACTAGTGATAAGCTTTTTTCAGGAGGTAATCCCTCTTTGTTTAATCCTCCTGTTACACCTGGGAGTCCACTTGATATATTCCAGAAGTCAGTTCTAAAAGAAGTTAAAGCCCTCATTTACCCGAAGGTCCAGAGCAACATCTTAGATAGAGAACAAATAGCCCTAGATAAATTAAGAAAAAGGGAAGATATTGTTGTTACCAAGGCTGATAAAGGTGGGGGGGTTGTTCTGTGGAAAACTACTGACTATAACACAGAGGCTCTTAGACAGTTAGGAGATGAGAATACCTACTGCAAATTAAAAAAAGATCCATGTCCACAAATAATTAATAACCTGAGATCGTTACTTCGGAAATTTCATGAAAAAGGGGTTATCAGTAGAAAAAGTGCTGAACGTCTCCTCCCTAGGAACATTAAAAAACCCTCTTGGTATATATTGCCTAAGGTCCACAAGTCGGTGACCCAGCCCCCGGGGCGTCCTATTGTCTCTGGGATTGGGTCACCGACTGAATATTTGTCCAGTTATGTTGATTGGTCAGTGTCGCCTCTATTGAGAGAATTACCTTCTTATCTCAGGGACACCGGAGATTTAATTAAAATTTTGAATAATTTCCATTGGCAACCTGGTTTAAAACTGTGTTCCGTGGATGTGGAGAGCCTATACACCCGAATCCCTTTGGATTCGGGTGTGGAGGCTATGACCTCTATCCTACAGAAAACAGGCAAGTCACCTGACTTTATTGAATTTGTTACTGAAGCCCTTACATTCGTGTTGAGTAATAATGTCTTCCAATATGGAGGGGATTGGTATAGACAGACACATGGTACAGCCATGGGGTCTCCTACCTCATGTGCTTATGCCAATATTTTCCTCTCCATGTTGGAAGACAAGTGGGTGTTCACATCCAAGAACCCCTTTATTGGTAAAATTAAACTTTTTCTCAGATATGTGGACGACCTCTTTATTATTTGGGATGGTTCACAGGATGAATTTGCTGCCTTTGTTGAGTATCTTAACCAAGTGAATGGAGTTAACATGTTTTTTACATATGTATTTGGAGATCAACATCTTGAATTTCTAGATGTACAGATAGATATTGTGGATAGCAATATAGTGACATCTGGTTTTAGAAAATCGATTGCCAAAAATTCATTGTTACATTATCAATCATCCCATCCCCCCCAGGTTAAAAATAGTATCCCATACAGTCAGCTAGTCAGACTAAAACGAATTAATAGCAGTCCCATACTGTTTCAAAAACAGGCAGATGATTTACAGTATCGATTGGAACAGAGAGGCTATCCTCTTAATTTAATTTTAGATGCAAGAAAGAAAATAGATCGAATACCAAGAGAGGTTTTGCTGAAAACGAAAGACAGAAAAAATAACAAACGTTGCGTTTTTTCTTTTTCAAATACTCCCATTAATAATGTAGTGAAAAAAGCAATAACGAATAATTGGTATATCTTACAAGAAGATGCTGATATAGCAGTAATCACTAATGAAAAACCGATTGTTACATATAGAAAAACTAAAACAGTTGGAGATTTATTGAAAAAAGGAAAAAACGCATCGGAACAGAATTGGCTGTCTGAATTACGCCCAAAAGGGAATTTTACTTGCGGTTCATGTTCATTTTGCTCTCTAAATATGAAATGTAGAATTGTAGAATTAGCAGGTAATATTATTAATGTGAAACAATGTATTACATGCAGATCCTCTCATGTGGTTTACGCATTGGTATGTAAATGTAAGTTATTTTATATTGGGAAGACAAAAAGGCCCTTATTTTTACAGAATCCGCGAACATGTTCGATCCCTCAGGACCGGCATCGGAGCCACTAGATTTATTCAACATATTAATGAATTTCATTCTAGAGAAAAATATGGATTCCGTTTTGCCGGACTGGAAAGGATCGAACATGGTTTTGCTGGGAAAAATAGAGAAGAAATACTATTAAGAAATGAAACAAAATGGATTCTTCGGTTAGAAGCAATGGGGCCTTTAGGTCTCAATGAACGTACTGAGCTCAGTGCATTATTAACATAAATGAAAATCTTAGGTGTATCACACAGTTGTTTTTAACATTTTTAATTGCACTTACCTCTTGTTTGACTTATTTCTATAGCAACGGAGGGGAGGGGTATTTAAATGTGTTTCCGGCTGGAAGACGATGTGGGCCAGTTGAAGCATATCTTGCGAAACGGCACCGTAGCCCCGAACGAACGTCCCCCTGTGTTTTGTCCACCCGTGTCTTGCACTGTTTATACCCTTCATGGATTAATAAAGAAGCTTGAAGTTTACGTATTTGGTGAGTTGCCCTGGTTTTCTTTTCTCTTTTCTACGGATTGATTACATTGTTTTTAATGTGTGAGTCTTTATTGCATTATTTTTTCACTTACTTATATGTTGCACGGAAGGTGATGTCATTTTAGTAACGCCCAGTTGCAACCGCATAAAGTCTCCACCTTGACATGATGATGTCAGCGTGGGCCAAAGGAAGCGCCTCAGTGCGTGAAACCGTTTACCATTCCTTTGTCACGCCCCCGCCTCACATGTTCCATCCATGCTCCCTGTGTGTCTGTCTGCTCTGTTTCACCGGCTCAAGTCTGGAATTAAAGCTCAAGTTTGTTGCTGAACCTCTGGCCGTGGCGAGTGCTTTATCTATACACTCTACTTGCAAAGTTTGTGTCATTATACTGGACTTTCTTGATACGAGCACCGCCATCACCCGTAGCAACTATCTAGCAGACAGACACGACCATTAAGCTGTATTACACTGTTCCGAATATAGCTCTCTAGATGCATTCACAGTAGCGGTGCCAGACTCAACTTCTTACAAACATATTTCTTTTTTGACTGCTACATGTCTGAGGCACGTACTGCTGAGAGCTCCATGAATTCAGATTCAGAGACAAATAATACATCCATGGAAAAAGCCATTAACACAGGTAGAGCACAGGCGGGGGCGTTTTTTATGGCTTGTGAAGCTCAGGACGAGCTGCAGGTGCTAAGCACCAAAACCCTGCAATACAAAATCAATTCTTAGGCAGATAAAGAAACCAAATTATTCTGGACTATGCATTCCCTTCAATGCATATGCAGAGTGCAAACGTACACCAAGAGGTTTACGAATCTATAAGTCTCCCTCGCAATATGAGCACAATCCAGAGTTCGTGGCAGCATGGAATGAAGCACATATCCTGCATTCATTGAACCTGCAAAATCTAATCCTTATGCAAAATCGGAAGGAATATGAAGGGGTTACTATGCAAAGCTAAAACTGAGTTAAGGACACGCCTAACAGAAGCACAATTTAATACTTTCATATTAAATTTAGATAAAAAAAATACTACAGTTGCAAACCATGCTGAAAGAGGTGAAGCGTGATAAATATATGCGCGACAAAAAGGACTTTGAGTCGGGGAATGTATTCACCTGGATGAAACATAAACCAATGAATGAATCCAGTAAATCTAAACGTTACACTAAACCATAGAATGTGAACAGGGGCCAAAGACATCCTAACTCTAAGAAAAAACGTACCACTACTGACTTTCTTACTAAGGAGTCAGAATCCTGCGGATCTGATGATCCAAACAAAGCATCGACTTCTAGTACAGTAAATGTAGCCAACACCAACCCAAAAAAATTTTTAGGAGGAAGACCAGGCGAGGAGGACGCAGGAGAAATAGAAGGAAAAGGATACAGGTTGACACCTTGGAGGAGCAAACGCAAGGAGAATGTAACTTGGAATGAACAATAAAAGAATCCCTAGTGGTTAATCTTACGGATGTTGCCATTAACAACCACTGCCAAACAGCCCTGGAAAAAGGGTTAAACTACGGACTAACGGAACCCTTTAACTATGAGGACTTTGAGATTGACTTTTACAAGGCAGTCCGTAGATTAAACCTCAAAAAATGTTTTTCCAGTAATAAAAATATTTGTGAAGCATCATATGAAAGTGCCACCCCATGCAAAATAGGTGCATTAGGTTTTTCAATCACAAAATAATTTACACAGTATGAGGTAGATTGTACTAAAATTCTTGCTGAGTTATCTGGGGCTACCTTTCCTCTGCAAGAAAAAGTTGAATATGATACGGAAAATATTGTCTCCCCCTTTTTAGGAGGCAATAAATCCCTCTTTAACCCCCAAATTAGTCCAGGCAACCCCTTAGATATTTTTAGCAAGAATGTACTTAAGGAAGTTAAAGCATTAATCTATCCTGCACATGTCCCAAATCTAACTAAAAAGGAATATGTTGCATTGAAAAACCTAATGCAGAATAATGACATTTTAGTGTCAAGGGCAGAAAAAGGTGGGGCGGTAGTTATTTGGAATCAGGCAGATTATACCATATCAACAGAAAAACAACTAGGTAATTCAGAAGTGTATACTGTACTACCATCTAATCCTACCACTAAGATTAAAGAAAAATTGCTATCCATGTTACGTATACATGTAAACAAAGGGGTTATTTCAGAAAAAATTGCAGAAAAAACAAAATTTCCCTACTGGTATATACTACCCAAAATCCACAAGTCACTGAGCCAGCCCCCAGGCCGCCCTATTGTGGCCAGAGTTGACTCAGTGACTGAAGCTATTTCCAGCTTTCTTGACTGGCTGATGTCCCCAATTCTGAAAGAAACACCCTCCTACCTCAGAGATACTGGGAATCTAATTAAATGTCTGGAAGAGTTTGAATGGAGACCAGACTTTTCTCTGGCCTCCATCGATGTGGAAAGCCTGTATACTGGGTTATAGTGTTGGTGAACAGGAGTCTGTTGAGGGGTCACTTACTAACATACGTACCTTAGGTCCAGGGTTATGTCCCACCAGAGACCCTCTATTCTATCGTCACTGAATTGCGTGCTGGAGACAGGCCCTGTCTGCTGTATTTGCATATACATCGAGCACTCACGTGACCAGCACTAGGACATGGAGACCAGCGCCGATGAATATGCAAATACAGCAGATGGGGTAGCGACCTGGGTGCCGCCTGCCAAAGCAAGTCCATCCCCCTTTGCGGCAGGCTCTGGTGAATACCAGCGGCACCTTACTCGACTCTGCCAACTAAGTATGAAGGGGACCCTAAATTGTGCAGAGGCTTCGTTGCCCAGTGTTCTATACACGTGGAACTCATGTCTGACCAGTTCCCGTCTGAACATGCTAAAGTGGCTTTCGTAGTGAGCCTTCTTTCTGGTAAGGCGCTGGCCTGGGCTATTCCCCTCTGGGACAAAGGTGATCCAGTGATGACCGATCTGCAAGCTTTCCTTTCGGAATTCTGCAGTGTCTTCGAGGACCCAGCACATTCTTCCTCGGCTGAAACCGCGCTCCTGAACCTCCATCAAGGGAATTCCTCTGTAGGCGACTACGCGGTCCAATTCCGTATTCTAGCTTCAGAATTGGTTTGGAATTATGCAGCCATGTGTGCCACCTTCAAGAAGGGACTTTCTAGAAGGGTAAAGGAAGCCCTGGCCACACGAGATCCACCATCATCCCTGTCTGAATTGATTCTGTTGGCTACCCACATTGATGTGCGTTTGGCCGACAGGCAAGAGGAGCTCTGTCAAGAACGCAAACCTACTCGTTCAAGTAGTCTTCCCCGTTTGGCTCCGGTGTTTCAGCGGCTGCCTCTGCCTACTTCTTTGCCTTCTGGCAAAGAGCCTATGCATGTGGATCGAGCTCACCTTTCTCCGCAAGAGAGGTCACGCCGATGGAAGGAGAATCTGTGCCAGACCGGAGCATTTTTGCAATAACTGCCCTCTTCGGCCTCAGTGACCAGGAAACGCATACTCCCTCTCCTCGCTTATACATGCCTGTCTGGCTCTCCTCCTCTTCCGGTTTCTCATTTCTGCTTTTGAGGACTCTGGTTCAGCAGGGAACTTCGTGGATTCCTCTCTGGTTCATAAATATCATCTCCCAGTCTCACAGCTCGCTAAGTCTTTGTACATCTCTACTATCAACGGGGAGTGCCTGAATTCCATGGTGAAGTATATCACTGAACCTCTGAAGATGCAAGTGGGTGCTATTCACGAGGAGTGGATCAAGTTCTATGTGCTTCCTCACTGTTCTTCCTCTGTTCTCCTCGGTCTGCCATGGCTGTAATGCCACGCCCCAGCTCTAGATAGGCACTCCGGAGAAGTCTCTCGTTGGGGCCAGGATTGTCTGAACCGCTGTCTTGTGACAATTCAACTGAAGCATCCTATTCCTAGCCCCTCTCTGCCGGGTCTGCCTACCCTGTACCAAGACTTCGCAGACGTGTTTTGCGAGAAGCAAGCAGAGAGTCTTCCTCCCCATCGACCCTACGATTGTCCAATTGATCTTCTGCCGGGTTCTTTGCCCCCTCGGGGAAGAAACTATTCCAGAGACGCAGGCCATTTCTGAATACATCAGCAAGAACCTACAGAAGGGCTTCATTCGGAAGTCTACCTCTCCTGCTGGAGCCGGTTTCTTCTTTGTGGAAAAAAAGAACGGTTCTCTCCGTCCCTGCATTGATTACTGGGGACATAATAAGATCTCCGTCAAGAACCAGTACCCCTCCCACTGATCTCAGAACTATTTGATCGCCTACGGGGAGCCAAGATTTTCACCACGTTGGACTTGCGAGGGTTGTATGACCTAATCAGAATCCGGGAAGGAGACCAGTGGAAGATGGCTTTTAAAACCTGTGATGGGCATTATGAGTACCTTGTGATGCCGTTTGGTCTCTGTAACACCCCGGCCATTTTTCAAGAATTTGTCAATTACATTTTCCGAGATCTCATTTACACTTGTGTTGTGGTGTATCTGGACGACATTTTGATCTTCTTGTCCAACTTGGAAGTTCATCGGACCCATGTGCAACAGGTCTTGAGACTCCTTTGGAGCAACCGCCTCTATGCCAAGCTCGCGAAATGTCTCTTTAAGAAGTTGACTCTGCCATTCCTCGGCTATATTGTCTCCTACCAAGGCATTCGGATGGATCCTGACAAGCTGTCTTTGGTTCTAACCTGGCTGCAACCTTCTGGACTGCGGGCTATTCAACGCTTCCTTGGCCAGCTATTATCGGCAGTTCATTCTGTACTTCTCCACCGTGGTAGCTCCTATTGTGGCTCTCACCAAGAAAGGTGCCAATACCAAGTCCTGGCTGCCTTCTTTGGAGGAGGGTTTTTCTCATTTGAAGTCGGCATTTGCCTCCGCACCTGTTCTGATGCGATCTGACCTGGACAAGCCGTTCTACCTTGAAGTGGATGCCTGTTCTGTAGGAGTCGTAGCAGTTTTGAATCAGAAATCCTCCAAGGACAAAACGATGACTTGCGGCTTCTTCTCTAAAACATTTTCTCCTGCTGAGAGGAATTATACACCATCGGTGACCTGGAACTCTTTGCCTTTAAGCTAGCTTTAGTGGAAAACATGGCAGATGTAAAATTGGATCCTTAGTCCGGCGCAGCACAGTAGAAGAAGAGTCCGTAATTCAGGTGTTTGCTTCATATGGTTTATTCAAAACACAATCGCAACGCGTTTCTTGCCCGTACAGGGCACTTCCTCAGGCAATGTGTATACAGGCATGGCAAACAGCTCAGTTTAAATAAGCATGGCAAACCTTCTAAAGGTTATGTCAATTAGGCTATGCTGGCTCTATTACTAGAACCAGAACAGCTGCACAAAAAAAAAAAACTTTATTATATTCAAAGTAACAAAATACAAAGATGGCAGCTATGTGTATATCAAGATGTTAAAATAGTATGTTCTAACATAATCTGCGGGGGTAAAGAGATATGTCGGGATGTGAGTTAGATCACTCTTTTTTCCACTTCCACATCCTTTTTTCACTTGTAATATTCTCCTTATACTTTGTATTTCTTATCCTCCCCCCTTGATATATAAGGTTCTTCTTTCCTTAGTCTTAAAGCTTTGCTATAATAGTAAAAATAACCATTCCTTAAATAATAATTATTTTTATTATACACGATCGCTTCCGAACTTAAATATTATCCCTGTCGGGTCTCTGCATCATCTATTACTCTCATATTCATGAAAAGATTCCCTACATTTTACTACATTTTTATTGTAGTAATATAATCTATTATGGACCTATTTTCCCATTTTTTCCCATCTTTATCCGTTACAATTACCGTAATCACTGCTTTACCTACTTACCACTACTAACTGTGGATTCTGTATAACTGTGGATTCTGTATCCTGCTATCTATCATATTAACAGATACAGCTTCTTAATTTTCAGTACCCTCTGACTCCGCCCACCGCTAGCCATGCTACGGCATGTATAGCGCTCCTATTTTTCCCTATGGTGCGGCATTACAAAACCTTAGACAGCACACATCTAATCATTTACCAAGCTAAACTTGCTGACCCTGCCCACTACTAGCTACTCCACGGCGTATATAGCGCCCTTGTTCATTTAATAAGAATCCGGACTAGAGCTAAAAATGGCTGACTCCCCCCACCACCAGCTACGCCACGGCCTGTATAGCGCTGTCATTCATCAATTTGTTAGAAGCCCGAATCCGGACTAACGCTTACTACGGCCAGAGATGCGCATTCACCGTAAGAGTGATCTAACTTACATCCCGACATATCTCTTCACCCCCGCAGATTATGTTAGAACTCACTATTTTAACATCTTGATATACACTTAGCTGCCATCTATGTATTTTGTTACTTTGAATATAATAATAATTTTTTTTTTTTTGTGCAGCTGTTCTGGTTCTAGTAATAGAGCCAGCACAGCCTAATTGACGTAACCTTTAGAAGGTTTGCCGTGCTTATTTAAACTGAGCTGTTTGCCATGCCTGTATACACATTGCCTGAGGAAGTGCCCTGTACGCGTTGTGATTGTGTTTTGAATAAACCATATGAAGTTAACCCCTGCATTACAGACTCTTCTTCTACTGCGCTATGCCGGACTAAGGATCCAATTTTACATCTGCCATTTTTCCACTGAATCTCCACCGGTGAGCAAGTCTTCAACCGGAGGATCCTGGCTGCATGCAGATTTATCTATTATGCTCTTCATGGTGTTGTGCCCACAGCGCAACACATTCTGGTAAGCGCAATTCTTGTACTTGTGCCAAATACTCTCACGGTACCGCACTAGGGGCACATGTGTTTTTTTTTCTCTTCTTTTTTATCTATTCAGCTAGCTTTGGAAGAATGGTGTCACTAGTTAGAGGGAGCTACTAATCCGAACAACATCTATATGGACCATAAAAATCTTCTTTACTTAAAGTCCGCACAACATCTGAAGCCCAGGAAGGCCAGGTGGTCACTTTTCTTTTCCCGGTTTAATTTTCCCATTCATTTTCGACCAGCACACGAGAACGTCAGAGCCGATGCCCTCTCTCTCTCTCTGATGTGGTGGGCCAGGAACCAATACCTCATCATATTTTGCCTCCAGATCGATTGGTTATGGCAGCACTGGTCAATCTTCAGCAAGTTCCACCGGAAAAGACTTTTGTGCCAACTCGAGTTAGGACTAAGGTGCTGAAATGGGGACATTGTTCTTTATTGGCCGGTCACCCTGGAAAATGGAAGTCTACTTTGCTCATCGCCCGTCATTACTGGTGGCCAAAACTGGAGCGCGATGTTGCTGATTTTGTCCATACCTGTGTAATTTGTGCTCGTGACAAGACACCTCATAACAAACCGGCGGGCCTCTTACAGCCTTTACCTGTCCCTGAGTTTCCATGGACCAACATTGCCATGGATTTTATCACTGATTTGCAGTCCTCCTCCAATTGCACGGTCATTTGGGTGGTCGTTGATCGTTTCTCTAAGATGGCTCATTTTGTACTTCTGCGTGGTCCTCCTTCAGCTACTCAGTTGGCATATCAATTTTTCCGACATATTTTCTGCCTGCATGGACTATCGCTTCACATCGTCTCTGACAGAGGGGTTCAGTTAATTTCCAAGTTTTGGCGGGCTCCCTGCTCTCGCCTAAAAGTCAAATTGGATTTTTCATCAACATACCACCCACAAACCAACGGCCAAGTAGAGCAGGTGAACCAAGTTCTTGAAGAGTATCTTCGCCATTTTGTTTCTGCCATGATTACTTGTCCAATCTATTACCCTGGGCTGAGTTCTCTTACAATCATCCTGACTCTGACTCTACAAGTGCCTCTCCATTCTTTATGGGTTACAGTCATCACCTTCGTCCTCCTCTACCTCTGCTCACTTCTTCTGAAGTACCAGCTGTTGATGTTTTGGTTTGGGACTTCCAAACTATTTGGCAGGAAACCCGGCGTTCTTTAGCTTTCGCCTCTTCCCGCATGAAGTCCCAAGCTGAGAAGATGAGGAGGTCTCCACTAGGGGTGTGAATCGGCAAGAATTTGGCGATGCGATACGTATCGCGATACACGTATCGCGATACACGTATGACGATACGATATATCCCAATATATCCCGATTCTGTTTACGAGACAATATATCGCCATATATCCTGATTCTGTCTCAAAAACTATATATTGCAATTTTTACGTACGCAGTGATAACAAATATGTTTATTTTTATTATGTTTACATGTTTTTAAATAGGAACAGGGGGTGATTTGAACTTTTAATATGGAAGGGGTTAATGTGTGTCTTTTACACTTTTATTAAAACATTTTTTATTTATTTATTTATTTTATACACTTTATTAGACTTTTAGGAGGAATCATTAGATTCCTCAGACAGATGACTAGAGTTCTATTGAACTCCATTGATCTGTGATCCATTGATAGAGCCCAGTCAAGCCAGGCTCTATCAATGACAGAGCCACAGGACAGCAGGAAGCTACCTCCACAGTGGATCGCCCGCGATCGCGCTGGGGGGGGCATTCAACCCACTAGCCCACCAAGGAGCATTCACAGGTCCCTTTTAGACGCAGCAGTCAGCTTTGACAGTGGTGATCTAAAGGGTTAATAGCCAGACGCGGTGATCACCGCATGCTGGCTGTTAGTGGCGCCCCCCGGCTACTGAAAACAGCTGGGGGCTGCAGAGTATGGAGCGGGCAGGAGTTACATAGTTACATAGTTAGTACGGTCGAAAAAAGACATATGTCCATCAAGTTCAACCAGGGAATTAAGGGGTAGGGGTGTGGCGCGATATTGGGGAAGGGATGAGATTTTATATTTCTTCATAAGCATTAATCTTATTTTGTTCCAGGAATGTATCTAATCCTGTTTTAAAGCTGTTAATTGTTCCTGCTGTGACCAGTTCCTGAGGTAGACCGTTCCATAAATTCACAGTCCTCACGGTAAAGAAGGCGTGTCGCCCCTTGAGACTAAACTTTTTTTTCTCCAGACGGAGGGAGTGCCCCCTCGTCCTTTGGGGGGGTTTAACCTGGAACAGTTTTTCTCCATATTTTTTGTATGGGCCATTAATATACTTATATACGTTTATCATATCCCCCCTTAAACGTCTCTTCTCAAGACTAAACAATTGTAACTCCTTTAATCGCTCCTCATAGCTAAGATGTTCCATGCCCCATATTAGTTTAGTCGCGCGTCTCTGCACCCTTTCCAACTCCGCAGTGTCCCTTTTATGGACAGGTGACCAAAACTGAACAGCATATTCCAGGTGAGGCCGTACCAATGCTTTATAAAGGGGGAGTATTATGTCCCTGTCCCTTGAGTCCATGCCTCTTTTGATACATGACAATATCCTGCCGGCTTTGGAAGCAGCAGCCTGACATTGCATGCTATTCTGTAGTCTGTGATCTACAAGTACACCCAGATCCTTCTCTACCAGTGACTCTGCCAGTTTAATCCCCCCTAAGACATACGATGCATGCAGGTTATTAGTACCCAGATGCATAACTTTACATTTATCCACATTGAACCTCATTTGCCAAGTGGATGCCCAGACACTTAGTCTATCTAAGTCATCTTGTAACTTATGCACATCCTCTATAGACTGTACCGTGCTACAAAGCTTGGTGTCATCTGCAAAGATAGAAACAGAGCTGTTAATACCATCCTCTATATCATTGATAAATAAATTAAACAACAGCGGTCCCAGTACTGAACCTTGGGGTACACCACTAATAACCGGGGACCAATCAGAGTACGAATCATTGACCACCACTCTCTGGGTACGATCCATGAGCCAGTGTTCAATCCAGTTACAAACTAAAATTTCCAAACCCAAAGACCTTAACTTACCTGTCAGACGTCTATGAGGGACAGTATCAAATGCTTTAGCAAAATCCAGAAACACTATATCCACAGCCATTCCTCTGTCAAGGCTTCTACTCACCTCTTCATAAAAGCAAATTAGATTGGTTTGACAACTTCTATCCTTAGTAAACCCATGCTGGCTATCACTTATAATACAATTATCCCCTATGTATTCCTGTATGTAATCCCTTATAAGTCCTTCAAACAATTTACCCACAATGCACGTTAAACTTACCGGTCTATAGTTTCCTGGGGAAGACCTAGAGCCCTTTTTGAAGATTGGCACCACATTCGCCTTGCGCCAGTCCCTTGGCACAATACCAGACACCAGAGAATCTCTAAATATCATGAACAGGGGTACAGATATTACTGAACTTACCTCTCTAAGAACTCTTGGGTGTAGTCCATCCGGTCCTGGGGATTTGCTTACATTTATATCACTTAACTTACCTTGTACCAACTCTACATTAAGCCAGTTCAGTACATTACATGATGTGTTACCAGCACTGACCTGGCCAATGTCAGCTCCTTCTTCCATAGTGTATACAGAACTAAAGAACCCATTCAGTAGCTCCGCCTTCTCTTGATCGCCTGTGACAACCTCCCCATTATCATTATTAAGGGGTCCTACATGCTCTGTCCTTGGTTTTTTTGCATTTATATATCTAAAAAAATATTTAGGATTAGTTTTGCTTTCTTTGGCCACCTGTCTCTCATTTTGAATTTTTGCTGTTTTTATTACATTTTTACAGATTTTATTAAGCTCCTTGTACTGTTTAAATGTTATCGCTGACCCATCAGATTTGTATTTTTTGAAGGCTATTTTTTTGCTGTTTATTGCTCTTTTAACATCATGTGTCAGCCATGTAGGATTTAGTTTCAATCGTTTATATTTGTTCCCCTTTGGTATATATTTAGCTGTATAGTTATTTAGAGTTAATTTAAAGATGTCCCATTTACCTTCTGTATCAGTATTTGAGAACACCTCCCCCCAGTCTATGTCCTGTAGTGCAGCCCTCAGCCCAGGGAAATTTGCCTTTTTAAAGTTATATGTTTTTGCCTTCCCCGCCTGTCTTTGTTTTCTACATTTTAAGTCAAAAGTAACTATATTGTGGTCGCTATTACCAAGGTTTTCCCGCACAGTTACATTACCAACCAGCTCTGCGTTGTTGGAAATGATCAGATCCAACAAGGCATCACTTCTTGTTGGGTCCTCCACAAACTGGCCCATAAAATTATCCTGCAATAAATTTAGGAATTGTCGCCCCTTTGTAGTTTTAGCCAACCCCGGACCCCAATCTATATCTGGATAGTTAAAATCTCCCATTATTACCACTGTACCTGCCCGGGCGGCCCTCTCTATTTGTTTATGAAGCCGAACTTCTATCTCTTCAGTGATATTAGGGGGTCTGTAGATTACCCCAAATATTATTTTTTCAGTATTTCCCTCCTTTTGTAATTCTACCCACAATGATTCCACATCCTCAGAATCATCACACACTATGGCATCGTTCACACTGACTTTCATACCACTTCTTACATACAGACAGACTCCACCACCTTTTCTGTTCATTCTATCCTTGCGAAACAATATAAACCCCTGCAGATTGACAGCCCAGTCATGCGAGGAGTCCAGCCATGTCTCAGTGACCCCAACTATATCAATATGTTCCTCCAGTATCAAGGCCTCAAGCTCCCCCATTTTATTTGCTAGGCTTCTGGCATTTGTGAACATACACTTTACATTTCCATCCTTTATGTTATTGGGGTTAATGGGATTCAAGGGTGTAAGTTTTATTTTCCTATGAAGCCTATTCCTATTAACTATTCTAACCCCTCCCTCCGCTCCACCCCCAGGTACATTTATAATTCCCACCTCTCTATCTACACTATCTTCCCCCTCTTTGCTGTAGGTTCCCTCCCCCCAAGTCCCTAGTTTAAACACTCCTCCACCCTTCTAGCCATCTTCTCCCCAAGCAAAGCTGCACCCTCCCCATTGAGGTGCAGCCCGTCCCTACGGTAGAGCCGGTAACCGACAGCGAAGTCAGCCCAGTTCTCCATGAACCCAAACCCTTCCTTCCTACACCAGCTTCTGAGCCACTTGTTTACCTCCCTGATCTCCCGCTGCCTCTCTGGTGCGGCTCGTGGTACTGGTAGTATTTCAGAAAAGACTACCTTGGAGGTCCTTGCCTTAAGCTTGCGGCCTAAGTCCCTGAAATCATTTTTAAGGACACTCCACCTACCTCTTACTTTGTCATTGGTGCCAATATGTACCATGACTGCTGGGTCCTCTCCAGCCCCGCCCAACAACCTGTCAACCCGATCCGCGATGTGCCGAACTCGTGCGCCAGGCAGACAGCACACTGTTCGGCGATCCCGGTCTTTGTGACAGATTGCCCTGTCTGTCCCCCTAATAATTGAGTCCCCCACCACTAGTACCTGACTGGCCTGCCCTGTACTCCTCCCTCCCTCCTTATTGGAGCAGACACCCCCCTGGCGGTCAGAGGCGGAGTCCGCTCCATACAGACTGCTGAGCGCCGCATGCTGGCTATTAGCGGCGGCCCTCGGCTACTGAAATCAACCCGGGGCCGCAGACTACGGAGCAGGCAGGAGTCAGGAGCCCGCTCTATACACCCAGAGCGCCGCCGCGCTTGTCAGGTCCAGCCCTGCTTGCACGAGCCAGAAAAATTCACCTGCATGTCCCGGGCGTCGGGAGATACGAATTCTACATACCTAAAAGGATCGATTCAAAATATCTTATACAGTGTCGCCAAATGAAAAATCGCGATAATCGAGTGAATCGATTTTTTTTCTTACATCCCTAGTCTCCACCAGTCTTTTCTCCCGGGGACAAGGTTTTGCTCTCTGTGAAGTATGATCATCTGAAGCAGCCTTATTATAAACTGGGCACAGCATTAATCCGGTTGCGTACAAGTTACATCTTCCTCTTTCTCTGCGCATCCCGAACTCGTTCCACGTCTCCCTCCTCAAGCCGTTGGTCCTTAACGGTTCTCTCAGAAGTATATCTCCTACCCATTACCGGGGCCTCGGATTTATTTGAAGTTCAAGAGATTATCGCTACCAAGACCATCAGGAGAAAATGGTACTTCCTGGTTGATTTGAAGGGATCTGATGCTCAGGTTTCTTTGGCCTAAAAAGAGGGGGAGACCTAAGTGGGGGTACTGTTAGGATACACTCCTTCTCCACTGCCCGGCCCAGTCCGCTCTGCGATTTGCATCCCGCGATGCGATTGCACCCAGGCCTCTGCTCGTTACCTTCTTCGCGTCTCCTCTGTTCTTCCTGCTTGCCGGCACGCGCATCCCCACCTCCTAGGGCTCTGTGAAATTTAAAGGGCCAGTACACACTTAATTTGTTCTTACTGCTCCATGACCCTATATGTATAAGCACTTCCTTTTGACCTTTGCCGGATCTTTGTGCCATTTCAGCCTTAGAGAAAGCGTTCACTTTGTGTCTTGCCTTGCTGTGTATCTGACCCCATTGCTACGTATTCTGACCTTGCTTCTGTGCCCCTGCCTTCTGCCCTCTTGCTAAGTGACCTGACCTTGCTACAGTGCCGCCAGCCCTGACTTCCTGTCTGTCATGACTTTGTGTAGCCTCATTCTACCTGTGCCACATTACACCTCGGCCGCCTGTGTGAACGAATCTTATCAGGGGTAGCGACCTGGGTGCCGCCTGCCGCAGCGTGTCCATCCCGCTTTGCACTAGGCTCTGGTGAATACCAGCGGCACCTTAGGCTCCGCACCCTGGTACGGCCCACGACATCTTCCATCTACAGGTTCAGCGGATCCACTTCTCTGTCGTAACACTCTATAGATTAAAAAATAAAAAGCTTATAGAGGTCAGAACATGGCACTGAACAAACTTTTTTTTTTTCTTCAAGTTTTCCAAATATATATATATTTTTTTACCATATGTTGAAAACAAAAATATCCAAGTTTGGTATCATTGGAATCATACTGACCCATAGAATAAAGATAGCATGTCAGATTAACCTTATCATCACTCACTTAAGAGTACTCAGAATTTTTTTTTCCCCCAATTGCTAATTCAACTTTGATTTAATGTCCTTAAAACAAGTCAAAATGAGGCACAGTAGTGTGTGGCCTCCACGTGCCCTTATGACCTCCCTACAATGCCTGGGCATTCTCCTGATGAGGTGGCAGATGGTCTCCTGAGGGATGTCCTCCCAGACCTGAACTAAAGCATCCGACAACTCCTGGACAGTCTGTGGTGCAACGTGGCATTGGTGGATAGAGCAAGACATGATGTCCCAGATGTGTTCAATCGGATTCAGGTCTGGGGAACGAGTGAGCCAGTCCATAGCATCAATGCCTTCCTCTTGCAGGAACTGCTGACAGACTCCAGCCACATGAGGTCTAGCATTGTGTTGCGTTAGGAGGAACCTAGGGCCAACCTCACCAGCATATGGTCTCACAAGGGGTCTGAGGATCTCATCTCGGTACCTAATGGCAGTCACACTACCTCTGGCAAGAACATGGAGGGCTGTGCGGCCCCCCAAAGAAATGCCACCCAACACCATTACTGACCCATCGCCAAACCGGTCATGCTGGAGGATGTTGCAGGCAGCAGAATGTTATCCACGGCATCTCCAGACTCTGTCTCTGTGACTCAGTGTGAACCTGCTTTCCTCTGTGAAGAGCACAGGGTGCCAGTGGCGAATTTTCCAATCTTGGTGTTCTCTGGCAAATGCCAAACATCCTGCACACCACCCAATTTGAAGGTATCACTGCTACCACATGTCAATTTCAAGGCAACAGGAAGCTATCAATCCAATCTGTATATGCTAACCCAAATATAATCTACTATCCCCAGTAGTATATCAAAACAGGAAAAAGATTAATCCAAATCTATAATGTAGCTGAACAGGTAAGTAAATTTAAGACTTAGCTCTCTTCAAGGACAATGTACATCCGTTTCACCAGACATAAGGTGGGACTTAATAAATAAATGATTTATTATGAAAGAAAAATATTCACAGTACATATAAAAACAGATATTAACAAGACAAAGTTTTACAACACAGAAAATAAAAATGGTAAAAAACTAGAATCCTTACTTACAAAAAGTTACAGAGTTTTATCCCATGGGGTCTGGTAGGAAATGGCATCTGGCATCCAAAATTAGATCTTGTCCCCCATGCAAGCGTATCCTAGCCCCCCCCCCCCCCCAGGTCTGTAGTTTTATAACCTGCTATGGACTGGTGATCCCTCTATGTTCAGCCCCTGGGCGGGGCAAGTAGGAGAGATAGATGTTGCCCACTTCCTTATGATACCTTTATGCCCAAGGAATAGGAAATGCCCTCTATCTTCTATCATGGGCCAGATAATTTTCTTATATTTGGGTTCTCCATCAAATCCTCTTTTTAGGGGTACCTGACATGACCCCCTTATTGTGTATGATTTACCCAGTGCATACAGTTCGGGCAGGGATCAATACACAAGGGTCATGTGAGGACTCATTTTAAAGGTAGTATGATGGAGAATCCAATCGCATAAGATAGGGGTTGCAGACATACTTCCCTGACCCCCATATTTAATATTGGCTTGAGAAAGGAGGTGTGGCCTCCGAAACGTCGGAAGTGTCCGGCGCTCATTTGCGGCTTCTCCTTCGTGAGAGGAAGGTGAACCTCATGGACTCTGGTAAGCCCGGAAAAGGGTGAAACACAAGCCGGAGACCACATGGACAGTCGCGCAGTTCAGTGAGCACTTTGGGTGAACATAGCTGTAATATCGTTAAGAAGTAACCTCATGGTTAATGATACTAAAAGCAAGTTTTTTAAATGCAAATCGTGTGCAGCATGATTTTTCTCTATACTTCCCTGACCCTCATATTTAATATTGGAATATATGGCATTTTCACAGGGGGGCTACTTCCCATACCTTTCTTTTATCTATTGACCACCAGGTCTTGGAGTCTGTTCGGCTGGTGAAGGTGTCAAATTTACCATCCAGGCAAACAGTGTCATTAATTGGCAAAGTTATGTTAATTGCCCCCAACTGGCTACTGGATGCAATAGCTTAGACTGTCGTCTCCTGGTCTCCTGGTAGTTTGATCAAACAGGATGGATTCTTTGGAATGTTAAACTAACACAGATAAGGGTAATGGAATTAAAAGTTGTGTATACCGATGGACATTGATGCAGGACATATATCACAAGTAATGAATGACAAACAAACACAATGCATCATGGATACATATTTTAGCCATTGTATATGACAGGGGGCATTACCACTCTTCCACCAGATATCTGGGAAGCTGGGATCAAATCTGTAGTAATCCCTTCTAAAATGTGGGTTTAATCACAATACTCATTATGGAAAGGTGCAATAAAATCAAGACTCAACACAGGGTTAGTCAACATGACAAATTGTGTTGGTTTTATAAAGGACCCATCAACTCCTTAACCCCTTAAAGACCCGGCCATTTTTTACACATCTGACCACTGTCACTTTAGGGTGCGATCACACGCTATTTGTTTTTGCGGTTTTTCCGCTGTGGATTTCGTTTTCCGTGAATCCGCAGCGTTATTTTAGAAATGCTTGCGTTTTTGTTATGCGAAAATTTCTCTGCGTATTTCTTTGTCTTCTTGCGTGTTTTTTTTACGCATTACGTATTTTCCGCTTTGTGTTTAACTTTAGAGAGTTGCTTGTTTCTTCCTTTATTTTTCTATGGTTGTCTATGGGTGTTCTTGAATTCCGCAGTTTATTTTTTGTTTCGTATTTTAGTGCGATTTAAATTTTTTACTGCGTAGTAAAGTTACATCAGCCGTTGCCGGAAGTGAGGCAATTCAGTGACTTCCTCCAAGATTCAGCTAGTGGACAGCGCTGAGCGTTCGGGGATTTTCAGGACCATGGCCGGTTACATCCGCAGGAGCATTAACGTTTCTCATCCATTTTCTTTGGTAAGTTCTTTAATACCGTATATACTCGAGTATAAGCCGAGTTTTTCAGCACGATTTTTCGTGCTGAAAACACCCCCCTCGGCTTATACTCGAGTGAACTCCCCCACCCGCAGTGGTCTTCAACCTGCGGACCTCCAGAGGTTTCAAAACTACAACTCCCAGCAAGCCTGGGCAGCCATCGGCTGTCCGGGCTTGCTGGGAGTTGTAGTTTTGAAACCTCCGGAGGTCCGCAGGTTGAAGACCACTGCGGCCTTCAACATCATCCAGCCCCCTCTCACCCCCTTTAGTTCTGAGTACTGAGATGTGCAGCACCTGAAACTACGGATACTGGAAGCCTGTGCTAGCATTTCTCTTGCGGTGTTGCTATCAGTATGTGAAGAGTAGGAGAAGAGGGTTGCATTGACAATCTAACACAATGGGCAGCACATTGAACACATTTTATAAGTGGTCAGAAACTTGTAAATAACTCGTGAAAGAATAAAGTTACGTTAAAACTAAGCACATCATTGTTTTTCTTGTGAAATTCCCAATAAGTTTGATGTGTCACATGACCCTCTTCCTTTTGAAAAAACAAAAGTTGGATTAAAAATGGCCGACTTCAAAATGGCCACCATGGTCACCACCCATCTTGAAAAGCTTCCCCCCTCACATATACTAATGTGCCACAAACAGGAAGTTAATATCACCAACCATTCCCATTTTATTAAGGTGTATCAATATAAATGGCCCACCCTGTATAAAGATTAGCCTCACAATGTTGATGTATCCTTTTTTTATTTATTTTTTATTTATTTTTTTATAAATGGGAAAATGTTTGAACAGGAACAGGAGTATGATGCGTGGTGTTGGACTGTTATAATACCTGCAGTCTGGTGGATGGACTGTCTAATGCTGCTTGCCTTATTCCTGTGCTGAATTGTGTGCTGGAGGTGTTCCCACTGTCAAAAATTTGGATATTCCTGTGTGCTGGTCATGTAAGTGCTCAATATGTCCAAGCGCTCACTTCGCACATTCTGGGGAATATTCAAATCCAGACAACAGGAATACCTCCAGTGCGCAATTCAGCCCATGAAGAGGACAATCCTCATGAGAGGGACCAGCCGTCAGACTGCAGGCATTTTGAACACTGAAACACCAGGCATCAGTCTGGTCACATGCACTGCAAACATGTGTATTGTTTTTAGTGTGTGTGAGTGTGAGAAACGTTATAATTTCTGATTGTGTCATTTTTGTTAATCAAATTTATTAAAATTTTTAATAACACAAATTATATGAATTTTGCAGTGCAAGATGTCAAGAACCGTTGGCGGTCAACCAAATATCATTTTCACAAATATATGAATGATGTTGGCAAAAGTGGGTCTGCTGCGCCTCCAAAAAAAAGTTGCACATTTTGAGTAACTACAATTTCTTCTAACCAGCTGCGTGGTTCGCAAGTGAGTAGTTGTTTGTGTACTTTATTTCTTAACCTGTGGAGAAAAAAATTGTATATGATGAAGACACATTTTCTACAATGTCCTATGCCACCTTTTTTTTCTATATTTTTTTTAAGTGTACATTTAAAAACAAAACAATAAACATTTTTCGTTATATTGTTTGTTAAAATTTTACAATGTTGTAAATGCTGCTCTTTTGTTGTCTGCACTGATATAATTCTTCAAGCATCACCAGCAGCATGACTGTCATTGTGCTTATGTGTCCCAGACATTACAATTTTTTTTCTTGTTAATTATGTGTTTGATTTTCCTTTTCTTTCATCAAGGTGATGGTCCTTAAACTCCATTTTTTTCCGTCCACACTCACTTTGTCCTTCCCTGGTTTTGTCCTTAAGTTCCTTATGTTATATTTGTTTCTCCTTTTTTTTTTTTTTTTTTAAATTGTGTATTATCTTTATTGATTTGTGCCCTCTGTAATTTCGAAATCCATTTGGGTTCTTATTTTCTGTAATATAAAAAAGAAAAAAGAAAAAGTTAACATAAAACGTTTTGTTGTTCATATTAAATGTGTGACACATTACACATGTGTGTCAATCATTACATGTATAATTTTTTTAAACATACATGTGTAAGATATTTAGTGGCCGGGGTATTTTTATTTTTTTATTTTAAAGAATTTGAACAATATAAATATCTTTTAATTTTATGTATTATTTAATTTTAAAAAATTACAAAAATAATATTGAATGTTATGTGGATTGTTCTTTTTTTTTGCAACCATGTTCAGATTGTTATTTTTTAATTTTAGTTCTAGTGGCAACATTGCAAATCCTCATACGTTGGAACCAGACAACGACAGCCAACAATCATCAGGGTCCACACAAGATCAAGAAAGAAGTCTAGAAGATGTTGCTGGCCCATTTGATCCAAATGTCGACTTGGCAAGCAGACGAGCGGCAAATGATGGATACCATACTAATGCTGGTAGCAGTCGCAGAGGTGGCCGTTCAGGCGGTCGGGGTAGGGGACGACCAATCACAGTAGAAACTGAGGCAATAGCAATGCTTCAAAGGTTAGATGCGGAGGAGCATTGGGACCATATCACATATACAATGGCTGAAAGGCTGCGCAAAAGCCCTGAAGGAAGACAATGGTCATGTGTTCCTGCATTTTTTCAAATTATGGCTTTATATGCCTTCCCCTGATCCTATTCCAGATAATGTTGAGGTAATTACTACTATAGGCAACTTACGTAAAAAATATTGCCTTGATAACATGTTCAGTAGACCTCCGACAAACTACCCTTTGGATAACTCAGGACAGTCTGACACTGCAACTCCTATGCCCAGATAAATTTACAAACACCACAGAGAAAATGTGGCAACAACACTACAATGCACATTCTAGATCAAATCCTTCTTCATATCTAGCCTTACTACATGAACCATGTGATCAGGAAGAATCTCATGGTATTGTTAGAAGGGTCAATCGTGATTTGATACCATCACCATCTGAGCTAACATCTGCCCAAGAGCAAAAACATTATCAGACACTGTAATGACATTGATTAACCCCTTAAGTACCAAGGACGTACTGGTAAGTCCTGAGTCCTTTCCCTTTCTATAACACGGGGCCACGACGTGGCCCCGCGTCATAGTGGGTTGGGCCCGGCCGGGACCCGTGGCTAATAGCGCGCGGAAGTGATCGCGGTGCCGCGCGCTATTAACCCTTCGGACGGGGTTTTCAAAGTTGAATGCTGAGTCTAAAGTGAAAGTGAAACCATGCCGGTTAGCTCAGGGAGGTGTTCGGGATGGCCGCGGCGAAATCGCGGCATCTTGAACAGCTGTTAGACACGAGGAGGGTCTCCTACCTTGCCTCCTGGTGTCCGATTGCCGAATGACTGCTCAGTGCCTGAGATCCAGGCATGAGCAGTCAAGCGGCAGAATCATTGATCACTGGTTTCCTATGAGAAACCAGTGATCAATGTAAAAGATCAGTGTGTGCAGTGTTATAGGGCCCTATGGAAACTATAACACTGCAAAAAAAAGTGGAAAAAAAATAAAGATCATTTAACACCTCCCCTATTAAAAGTTTGAATCACCCCCCTTTTCCCATTTAAAAAACAAACAAACAGTGTAAATAAAAATAAATATATGTGGTATCGCCGCGTGCAGAAATGTCCGAATTATAAAAATATATCGTTAATTAAACCGCACAGTCAATGGCGTACGCGCAAAAAAATTACAACGTCCAAAATTTGGTATTTTTGGTCACTTTTTATATCATGAAAAAATGAATAAAAAGTGATCAACAAGTCCGATCAATACAAAAAGGGTACCGCTAAAAACTTCAGATCACAGCGCAAAAAATTAGCCCTGATGCCAACCCATACGCGGTAAAATTATAAAAGTTATAGGGGTCAGAATATGACAATTTTAAACGTATACATTTTCCTGCATGTAGTTATGATTTTTTTCAGAAGTACGACAAAATCAAACCTCTATAAGTAGGGTATCATTTTAATCGTATGGACCTACAGAATAAAGAGAATGTGTCATTGTTACCGAAGAATTTACAGCGTAGAAACAGAAGCCCCCAAAAGTTACAAAATGGCGGGGTTTTTTTTCAATTTTGTCTCACAATGATTTTTTTTTCCGTTTTGCCATAGATTTTTTGGGTAAAATGACTGATGTCATTACAAAGTAGAATTGGTGGTGCAAAAAATAAGCCATCATATGGATTTTAGGTGCAAAATTGAAAGGGTTATGATTTTTTAAA